>NW_027363767.1:0-475816 GCF_046119375.1 Phyllobates terribilis | reverse complement strand
ATAACATGATGTTTTTCAATGGCAAAAATCATGAATATTGTAAATGCACAAACAGTAATTTCTCCACATTGCAAGGTGCAATTCTGAAATTTTTTGCTTTTTCCTGCTCCTCTTAGCATGATAAAGAAGATTCAAAGAGAGTGAGATGCCAGCTCCTTTCATTCAGTCAGTAGCTTCAATCATTTCTGGACGTTTTTCAATGGCAAAAATCAATGAATATTGTAAATGCACAAACAGTAATTTCTCCGCATTGCAAGGTGCAATTCTGAAATTTTTT
Source organism: Phyllobates terribilis (assembly GCF_046119375.1). Taxonomy (NCBI): domain Eukaryota; kingdom Metazoa; phylum Chordata; class Amphibia; order Anura; family Dendrobatidae; genus Phyllobates; species Phyllobates terribilis. The sequence goes on along the minus strand of NW_027363767.1, from coordinate 475,539 downwards.
GCTTTTTCCTGCTCCTCTTAGCATGATAAAGAAGATTCAAAGAGAGCGAGATGCCAGCTCCTTTCATTCAGTCAGTAGCTTCAATCATTTCTGTATATGAATAACATGATGTTTTTCAATGGCAAAAATCAATGAATATTGTAAATGCACAAACAGTAATTTCTCCGCATTGCAAGGTGCAATTCTGAAATTTTTTGCTTTTTCCTGCTCCTCTTAGCATGATAAAGAAGATTCAAAGAGAGTGAGATGCCAGCTCCTTTCATTCAGTCAGTAGCTTCAATCATTTCTGGACGTTTTTCAATGGCAAAAATCAATGAATATTGTAAATGCACAAACAGTAATTTCTCCGCATTGCAAGGTGCAATTCTGAAATTTTTTGCTTTTTCCTGCTCCTCTTAGCATGATAAAGAAGATTCAAAGAGAGTGAGATGCCAGCTCCTTTCATTCAGTCAGTAGCTTCAAACATTTCTGGTATATGAATAACATGATGTTTTTCAATGGCAAAAATCAATGAATATTGTAAATGCACAAACAGTAATTTCTCCGCATTGCAAGGTGCAATTCTGAAATTTTTTGCTTTTTCCTGCTCCTCTTAGCATGATAAAGAAGATTCAAAGAGAGTGAGATGCCAGCTCCTTTCATTCAGTCAGTAGCTTCAATCATTTCTGGTATATATGCATAATGATGGTTTTTCAATGGCAAAAATCAATGAATATTGTAAATGCACAAACAGTAATTTCTCCGCATTGCAAGGTGCAATTCTGAAATTTTTTGCTTTTTCCTGCTCCTCTTAGCATGATAAAGAAGATTCAAAGAGAGTGAGATGCCAGCTCCTTTCATTCAGTCAGTAGCTTCAATCATTTCTGGACGTTTTTCAATGGCAAAAATCAATGAATATTGTAAATGCACAAACAGTAATTTCTCCGCATTGCAAGGTGCAATTCTGAAATTTTTTGCTTTTTCCTGCTCCTCTTAGCATGATAAAGAAGATTCAAAGAGAGTGAGATGCCAGCTCCTTTCATTCAGTCAGTAGCTTCAATCATTTCTGGTATATGAATAACATGATGTTTTTCAATGGCAAAAATCAATGAATATTGTAAATGCACAAACAGTAATTTCTCCGCATTGCAAGGTGCAATTCTGAAATTTTTTGCTTTTTCCTGCTCCTCTTAGCATGATAAAGAAGATTCAAAGAGAGTGAGATGCCAGCTCCTTTCATTCAGTCAGCAGCTTCAATCATTTCTGGACATTTTTCAATGGCAAAAATCAATGAATATTGTAAATGCACAAACAGTAATTTCTCCGCATTGCAAGGTGCAATTCTGAAATTTTTTGCTTTTTCCTGCTCCTCTTAGCATGATAAAGAAGATTCAAAGAGAGTGAGATGCCAGCTCCTTTCATTCAGTCAGTAGCTTCAAACATTTCTGGTATATGAATAACATGATGTTTTTCAATGGCAAAAATCAATGAATATTGTAAAAGCACAAACAGTAATTTCTCCGCATTGCAAGGTGCAATTCTGAAATTTTTTGCTTTTTCCTGCTCCTCTTAGCATGATAAAGAAGATTCAAAGAGAGTGAGATGCCAGCTCCTTTCATTCAGTCAGTAGCTTCAATCATTTCTGGACGTTTTTCAATGGCAAAAATCAATGAATATTGTAAATGCACAAACAGTAATTTCTCCGCATTGCAAGGTGCAATTCTGAAATTTTTTGCTTTTTCCTGCTCCTCTTAGCATGATAAAGAAGATTCAAAGAGAGTGAGATGCCAGCTCCTTTCATTCAGTCAGTAGCTTCAATCATTTCTGGTATATGAATAACATGATGTTTTTCAATGGCAAAAATCAATGAATATTGTAAATGCACAAACAGTAATTTCTCCGCATTGCAAGTTGCAATTCTGAAATTTTTTGCTTTTTCCTGCTCCTCTTAGCATGATAAAGAAGATTCAAAGAGAGTGAGATGCCAGCTCCTTTCATTCAGTCAGTAGCTTCAATTATTTCTGGACGTTTTTCAATGGCAAAAATCAATGAATATTGTAAATGCACAAACAGTAATTTCTCCGCATTGCAAGGTGCAATTCTGAAATTTTTTGCTTGTTCCTGCTCCTCTTAGCATGATAAAGAAGATTCAAAGAGAGTGAGATGCCAGCTCCTTTCATTCAGTCAGTAGCTTCAATCATTTCTGGACGCTTTTCAATGGCAAAAATCAATGAATATTGTAAATGCACAAACAGTAATTTCTCCGCATTGCAAGGTGCAATTCTGAAATTTTTTGCTTTTTCCTGCTCCTCTTTGCATGATAAAGAAGATTCAAAGAGAGTGAGATGCCAGCTCCTTTCATTCAGTCAGTAGCTTCAATCATTTCTGGTATATGAATAACATGATGTTTTTCAATGGCAAAAATCAATGAATATTGTAAATGCACAAACAGTAATTTCTCCGCATTGCAAGGTGCAATTCTGAAATTTTTGGCTTTTTCCTGCTCCTCTTAGCATGATAAAGAAGATTCAAAGAGAGTGAGATGCCAGCTCCTTTCATTCAGTCAGTAGCTTCAATCATTTCTGGATGTTTTTCAATGGCAAAAATCAATGAATATTGTAAATGCACAAACAGTAATTTCTCCGCATTGCAAGGTGCAATTCTGAAATTTCTTGCATTTTCCTGCTCCTCTTAGCATGATAAAGAAGATTCAAAGAGAGTGAGATGCCAGCTCCTTTCATTCAGTCAGTAGCTTCAATCATTTCTGGACGTTTTTCAATGGCAAAAATCAATGAATATTGTAAATGCACAAACAGTAATTTCTCCGCATTGCAAGGTGCAATTCTGAAATTTTTTGCTTTTTCCTGCTCCTCTTAGCATGATAAAGAAGATTCAAAGAGAGTGAGATGCCAGCTCCTTTCATTCAGTCAGTAGCTTCAAACATTTCTGGTATATGAATAACATGATGTTTTTCAATGGCAAAAATCAATGAATATTGTAAATGCACAAACAGTAATTTCTCCGCATTGCAAGGTGCAATTCTGAAATTTTTTGCTTTTTCCTTCTCCTCTTAGCATGATAAAGAAGATTCAAAGAGAGTGAGATGCCAGCTCCTTTCATTCAGTCAGTAGCTTCAATCATTTCTGGACGTTTTTCAATGGCAAAAATCAATGAATATTGTAAATGCACAAACAGTAATTTCTCCGCATTGCAAGGTGCAATTCTGAAATTTTTTGCTTTTTCCTGCTCCTCTTAGCATGATAAAGAAGATTCAAAGAGAGTGAGATGCCAGCTCCTTTCATTCAGTCAGTAGCTTCAATCATTTCTGGACGCTTTTCAATGGCAAAAATCAATGAATATTGTAAATGCACAAACAGTAATTTCTCCGCATTGCAAGGTGCAATTCTGAAATTTTTTGCTTTTTCCTGCTCCTCTTTGCATGATAAAGAAGATTCAAAGAGAGTGAGATGCCAGCTCCTTTCATTCAGTCAGTAGCTTCAATCATTTCTGGTATATGAATAACATGATGTTTTTCAATGGCAAAAATCAATGAATATTGTAAATGCACAAACAGTAATTTCTCCGCATTGCAAGGTGCAATTCTGAAATTTTTGGCTTTTTCCTGCTCCTCTTAGCATGATAAAGAAGATTCAAAGAGAGTGAGATGCCAGCTCCTTTCATTCAGTCAGTAGCTTCAATCATTTCTGGATGTTTTTCAATGGCAAAAATCAATGAATATTGTAAATGCACAAACAGTAATTTCTCCGCATTGCAAGGTGCAATTCTGAAATTTCTTGCATTTTCCTGCTCCTCTTAGCATGATAAAGAAGATTCAAAGAGAGTGAGATGCCAGCTCCTTTCATTCAGTCAGTAGCTTCAATCATTTCTGGACGTTTTTCAATGGCAAAAATCAATGAATATTGTAAATGCACAAACAGTAATTTCTCCGCATTGCAAGGTGCAATTCTGAAATTTTTTGCTTTTTCCTGCTCCTCTTAGCATGATAAAGAAGATTCAAAGAGAGTGAGATGCCAGCTCCTTTCATTCAGTCAGTAGCTTCAAACATTTCTGGTATATGAATAACATGATGTTTTTCAATGGCAAAAATCAATGAATATTGTAAATGCACAAACAGTAATTTCTCCGCATTGCAAGGTGCAATTCTGAAATTTTTTGCTTTTTCCTTCTCCTCTTAGCATGATAAAGAAGATTCAAAGAGAGTGAGATGCCAGCTCCTTTCATTCAGTCAGTAGCTTCAATCATTTCTGGACGTTTTTCAATGGCAAAAATCAATGAATATTGTAAATGCACAAACAGTAATTTCTCCGCATTGCAAGGTGCAATTCTGAAATTTTTTGCTTTTTCCTGCTCCTCTTAGCATGATAAAGAAGATTCAAAGAGAGTGAGATGCCAGCTTCTTTCATTCAGTCAGTAGCTTCAAACATTTCTGGGATATGAATAACATGATGTTTTTCAATGGCAAAAATTAATGAATATTGTAAATGCACAAACAGTAATTTCTCCGCATTGCAAGGTGCAATTCTGAAATTTTTTGCTTTTTCCTGCTCCTCTTAGCATGATAAAGAAGATTCAAAGAGAGTGAGATGCCAGCTCCTTTCATTCAGTCAGTAGCTTCAATCATTTCTGGACGTTTTTCAATGGCAAAAATCAATGAATATTGTAAATGCACAAACAGTAATTTCTCCGCATTGCAAGGTGCAATTCTGAAATTTTTTGCTTTTTCCTGCTCCTCTTAGCATGATAAAGAAGATTCAAAGAGAGTGAGATGCCAGCTCCTTTCATTCAGTCAGTAGCTTCAATCATTTCTGGACGTTTTTCAATGGCAAAAATCAATGAATATTGTAAATGCACAAACAGTAATTTCTCCGCATTGCAAGGTGCAATTCTGAAATTTTTTGCTTTTTCCTGCTCCTCTTAGCATGATAAAGAAGATTCAAAGAGAGTGAGATGCCAGCTCCTTTCATTCAGTCAGTAGCTTCAATCATTTCTGGTATATGAATAACATGATGTTTTTCAATGGCAAAAATCAATGAATATTGTAAATGCACAAAGAGTAATTTCTCCGCATTGCAAGTTGCAATTCTGAAATTTTTTGCTTTTTCCTGCTCCTCTTAGCATGATAAAGAAGATTCAAAGAGAGTGAGATGCCAGCTCCTTTCATTCAGTCAGTAGCTTCAATCATTTCTGGACGTTTTTCAATGGCAAAAATCAATGAATATTGTAAATGCACAAACAGTAATTTCTCCGCATTGCAAGGTGCAATTCTGAAATTTTTTGCTTTTTCCTGCTCCTCTTAGCATGATAAAGAAGATTCAAAGAGAGTGAGATGCCAGCTCCTTTCATTCAGTCAGTAGCTTCAATCATTTCTGGACGTTTTTCAATGGCAAAAATCAATGAATATTGTAAATGCACAAACAGTAATTTCTCCGCATTGCAAGGTGCAATTCTGAAATTTTTTGCTTTTTCCTGCTCCTCTTAGCATGATAAAGAAGATTCAAAGAGAGTGAGATGCCAGCTCCTTTCATTCAGTCAGTAGCTTCAAACATTTCTGGTATATGAATAACATGATGTTTTTCAATGGCAAAAATCAATGAATATTGTAAAAGCACAAACAGTAATTTCTCCGCATTGCAAGGTGCAATTCTGAAATTTTTTGCTTTTTCCTGCTCCTCTTAGCATGATAAAGAAGATTCAAAGAGAGTGAGATGCCAGCTCCTTTCATTCAGTCAGTAGCTTCAATCATTTCTGGACGTTTTTCAATGGCAAAAATCAATGAATATTGTAAATGCACAAACAGTAATTTCTCCGCATTGCAAGGTGCAATTCTGAAATTTTTTGCTTTTTCCTGCTCCTCTTAGCATGATAAAGAAGATTCAAAGAGAGTGAGATGCCAGCTCCTTTCATTCAGTCAGTAGCTTCAATCATTTCTGGTATATGAATAACATGATGTTTTTCAATGGCAAAAATCAATGAATATTGTAAATGCACAAACAGTAATTTCTCCGCATTGCAAGGTGCAATTCTGAAATTTTTGGCTTTTTCCTGCTCCTCTTAGCATGATAAAGAAGATTCAAAGAGAGTGAGATGCCAGCTCCTTTCATTCAGTCAGTAGCTTCAATCATTTCTGGATGTTTTTCAATGGCAAAAATCAATGAATATTGTAAATGCACAAACAGTAATTTCTCCGCATTGCAAGGTGCAATTCTGAAATTTCTTGCATTTTCCTGCTCCTCTTAGCATGATAAAGAAGATTCAAAGAGAGTGAGATGCCAGCTCCTTTCATTCAGTCAGTAGCTTCAATCATTTCTGGACGTTTTTCAATGGCAAAAATCAATGAATATTGTAAATGCACAAACAGTAATTTCTCCGCATTGCAAGGTGCAATTCTGAAATTTTTTGCTTTTTCCTGCTCCTCTTAGCATGATAAAGAAGATTCAAAGAGAGTGAGATGCCAGCTCCTTTCATTCAGTCAGTAGCTTCAAACATTTCTGGTATATGAATAACATGATGTTTTTCAATGGCAAAAATCAATGAATATTGTAAATGCACAAACAGTAATTTCTCCGCATTGCAAGGTGCAATTCTGAAATTTTTTGCTTTTTCCTTCTCCTCTTAGCATGATAAAGAAGATTCAAAGAGAGTGAGATGCCAGCTCCTTTCATTCAGTCAGTAGCTTCAATCATTTCTGGACGTTTTTCAATGGCAAAAATCAATGAATATTGTAAATGCACAAACAGTAATTTCTCCGCATTGCAAGGTGCAATTCTGAAATTTTTTGCTTTTTCCTGCTCCTCTTAGCATGATAAAGAAGATTCAAAGAGAGTGAGATGCCAGCTTCTTTCATTCAGTCAGTAGCTTCAAACATTTCTGGGATATGAATAACATGATGTTTTTCAATGGCAAAAATTAATGAATATTGTAAATGCACAAACAGTAATTTCTCCGCATTGCAAGGTGCAATTCTGAAATTTTTTGCTTTTTCCTGCTCCTCTTAGCATGATAAAGAAGATTCAAAGAGAGTGAGATGCCAGCTCCTTTCATTCAGTCAGTAGCTTCAATCATTTCTGGACGTTTTTCAATGGCAAAAATCAATGAATATTGTAAATGCACAAACAGTAATTTCTCCGCATTGCAAGGTGCAATTCTGAAATTTTTTGCTTTTTCCTGCTCCTCTTAGCATGATAAAGAAGATTCAAAGAGAGTGAGATGCCAGCTCCTTTCATTCAGTCAGTAGCTTCAATCATTTCTGGACGTTTTTCAATGGCAAAAATCAATGAATATTGTAAATGCACAAACAGTAATTTCTCCGCATTGCAAGGTGCAATTCTGAAATTTTTTGCTTTTTCCTGCTCCTCTTAGCATGATAAAGAAGATTCAAAGAGAGTGAGATGCCAGCTCCTTTCATTCAGTCAGTAGCTTCAATCATTTCTGGTATATGAATAACATGATGTTTTTCAATGGCAAAAATCAATGAATATTGTAAATGCACAAAGAGTAATTTCTCCGCATTGCAAGTTGCAATTCTGAAATTTTTTGCTTTTTCCTGCTCCTCTTAGCATGATAAAGAAGATTCAAAGAGAGTGAGATGCCAGCTCCTTTCATTCAGTCAGTAGCTTCAATCATTTCTGGACGTTTTTCAATGGCAAAAATCAATGAATATTGTAAATGCACAAACAGTAATTTCTCCGCATTGCAAGGTGCAATTCTGAAATTTTTTGCTTTTTCCTGCTCCTCTTAGCATGATAAAGAAGATTCAAAGAGAGTGAGATGCCAGCTCCTTTCATTCAGTCAGTAGCTTCAATCATTTCTGGACGTTTTTCAATGGCAAAAATCAATGAATATTGTAAATGCACAAACAGTAATTTCTCCGCATTGCAAGGTGCAATTCTGAAATTTTTTGCTTTTTCCTGCTCCTCTTAGCATGATAAAGAAGATTCAAAGAGAGTGAGATGCCAGCTCCTTTCATTCAGTCAGTAGCTTCAAACATTTCTGGTATATGAATAACATGATGTTTTTCAATGGCAAAAATCAATGAATATTGTAAAAGCACAAACAGTAATTTCTCCGCATTGCAAGGTGCAATTCTGAAATTTTTTGCTTTTTCCTGCTCCTCTTAGCATGATAAAGAAGATTCAAAGAGAGTGAGATGCCAGCTCCTTTCATTCAGTCAGTAGCTTCAATCATTTCTGGACGTTTTTCAATGGCAAAAATCAATGAATATTGTAAATGCACAAACAGTAATTTCTCCGCATTGCAAGGTGCAATTCTGAAATTTTTTGCTTTTTCCTGCTCCTCTTAGCATGATAAAGAAGATTCAAAGAGAGTGAGATGCCAGCTCCTTTCATTCAGTCAGTAGCTTCAATCATTTCTGGACGTTTTTCAATGGCAAAAATCAATGAATATTGTAAATGCACAAACAGTAATTTCTCCGCATTGCAAGGTGCAATTCTGAAATTTTTTGCTTTTTCCTGCTCCTCTTAGCATGATAAAGAAGATTCAAAGAGAGTGAGATGCCAGCTCCTTTCATTCAGTCAGTAGCTTCAATCATTTCTGGACGTTTTTCAATGGCAAAAATCAATGAATATTGTAAATGCACAAACAGTAATTTCTCCGCATTGCAAGGTGCAATTCTGAAATTTTTTGCTTTTTCCTGCTCCTCTTAGCATGATAAAGAAGATTCAAAGAGAGTGAGATGCCAGCTCCTTTCATTCAGTCAGTAGCTTCAATCATTTCTGGTATATGAATAACATGATGTTTTTCAATGGCAAAAATCAATGAATATTGTAAATGCACAAACAGTAATTTCTCCGCATTGCAAGTTGCAATTCTGAAATTTTTTGCTTTTTCCTGCTCCTCTTAGCATGATAAAGAAGATTCAAAGAGAGTGAGATGCCAGCTCCTTTCATTCAGTCAGTAGCTTCAATCATTTCTGGACGTTTTTCAATGGCAAAAATCAATGAATATTGTAAATGCACAAACAGTAATTTCTCCGCATTGCAAGGTGCAATTCTGAAATTTTTTGCTTTTTCCTGCTCCTCTTAGCATGATAAAGAAGATTCAAAGAGAGTGAGATGCCAGCTCCTTTCATTCAGTCAGTAGCTTCAATCATTTCTGGACGTTTTTCAATGGCAAAAATCAATGAATATTGTAAATGCACAAACAGTAATGTCTCCGCATTGCAAGGTGCAATTCTGAAATTTTTTGCTTTTTCCTGCTCCTCTTAGCATGATAAAGAAGATTCAAAGAGAGTGAGATGCCAGCTCCTTTCATTCAGTCAGTAGCTTCAAACATTTCTGGTATATGAATAACATGATGTTTTTCAATGGCAAAAATCAATGAATATTGTAAAAGCACAAACAGTAATTTCTCCGCATTGCAAGGTGCAATTCTGAAATTTTTTGCTTTTTCCTGCTCCTCTTAGCATGATAAAGAAGATTCAAAGAGAGTGAGATGCCAGCTCCTTTCATTCAGTCAGTAGCTTCAATCATTTCTGGACGTTTTTCAATGGCAAAAATCAATGAATATTGTAAATGCACAAACAGTAATTTCTCCGCATTGCAAGGTGCAATTCTGAAATTTTTTGCTTTTTCCTGCTCCTCTTAGCATGATAAAGAAGATTCAAAGAGAGTGAGATGCCAGCTCCTTTCATTCAGTCAGTAGCTTCAATCATTTCTGGTATATGAATAACATGATGTTTTTCAATGGCAAAAATCAATGAATATTGTAAATGCACAAACAGTAATTTCTCCACATTGCAAGGTGCAATTCTGAAATTTTTTGCTTTTTCCTGCTCCTCTTAGCATGATAAAGAAGATTCAAAGAGAGTGAGATGCCAGCTCCTTTCATTCAGTCAGTAGCTTCAATCTCTTCTGGACGTTTTTCAATGGCAAAAATCAATGAATATTGTAAATGCACAAACAGTAATTTCTCCGCATTGCAAGGTGCAATTCTGAAATTTTTTGCTTTTTCCTGCTCCTCTTAGCATGATAAAGAAGATTCAAAGAGAGCGAGATGCCAGCTCCTTTCATTCAGTCAGTAGCTTCAATCATTTCTGGTATATGAATAACATGATGTTTTTCAATGGCAAAAATCAATGAATATTGTAAATGCACAAACAGTAATTTCTCCGCATTGCAAGGTGCAATTCTGAAATTTTTTGCTTTTTCCTGCTCCTCTTAGCATGATAAAGAAGATTCAAAGAGAGTGAGATGCCAGCTCCTTTCATTCAGTCAGTAGCTTCAATCATTTCTGGACGTTTTTCAATGGCAAAAATCAATGAATATTGTAAATGCACAAACAGTAATTTCTCCGCATTGCAAGGTGCAATTCTGAAATTTTTTGCTTTTTCCTGCTCCTCTTAGCATGATAAAGAAGATTCAAAGAGAGTGAGATGCCAGCTCCTTTCATTCAGTCAGTAGCTTCAAACATTTCTGGTATATGAATAACATGATGTTTTTCAATGGCAAAAATCAATGAATATTGTAAATGCACAAACAGTAATTTCTCCGCATTGCAAGGTGCAATTCTGAAATTTTTTGCTTTTTCCTGCTCCTCTTAGCATGATAAAGAAGATTCAAAGAGAGTGAGATGCCAGCTCCTTTCATTCAGTCAGTAGCTTCAATCATTTCTGGACGTTTTTCAATGGCAAAAATCAATGAATATTGTAAATGCACAAACAGTAATTTCTCCGCATTGCAAGGTGCAATTCTGAAATTTTTTGCTTTTTCCTGCTCCTCTTAGCATGATAAAGAAGATTCAAAGAGAGTGAGATGCCTGCTCCTTTCATTCAGTCAGTAGCTTCAATCATTTCTGGACGTTTTTCAATGGCAAAAATCAATGAATATTGTAAATGCACAAACAGTAATTTCTCCGCATTGCAAGGTGCAATTCTGAAATTTTTTGCTTTTTCCTGCTCCTCTTAGCATGATAAAGAAGATTCAAAGAGAGTGAGATGCCAGCTCCTTTCATTCAGTCAGTAGCTTCAATCATTTCTGGTATATGAATAACATGATGTTTTTCAATGGCAAAAATCAATGAATATTGTAAATGCACAAACAGTAATTTCTCCGCATTGCAAGTTGCAATTCTGAAATTTTTTGCTTTTTCCTGCTCCTCTTAGCATGATAAAGAAGATTCAAAGAGAGTGAGATGCCAGCTCCTTTCATTCAGTCAGTAGCTTCAATCATTTCTGGACGTTTTTCAATGGCAAAAATCAATGAATATTGTAAATGCACAAACAGTAATTTCTCCACATTGCAAGGTGCAATTCTGAAATTTTTTGCTTTTTCCTGCTCCTCTTAGCATGATAAAGAAGATTCAAAGAGAGTGAGATGCCAGCTCCTTTCATTCAGTCAGTAGCTTCAATCATTTCTGGACGTTTTTCAATGGCAAAAATCAATGAATATTGTAAATGCACAAACAGTAATTTCTCCGCATTGCAAGGTGCAATTCTGAAATTTTTTGCTTTTTCCTGCTCCTCTTAGCATGATAAAGAAGATTCAAAGAGAGTGAGATGCCAGCTCCTTTCATTCAGTCAGTAGCTTCAAACATTTCTGGTATATGAATAACATGATGTTTTTCAATGGCAAAAATCAATGAATATTGTAAAAGCACAAACAGTAATTTCTCCGCATTGCAAGGTGCAATTCTGAAATTTTTTGCTTTTTCCTGCTCCTCTTAGCATGATAAAGAAGATTCAAAGAGAGTGAGATGCCAGCTCCTTTCATTCAGTCAGTAGCTTCAATCATTTCTGGACGTTTTTCAATGGCAAAAATCAATGAATATTGTAAATGCACAAACAGTAATTTCTCCGCATTGCAAGGTGCAATTCTGAAATTTTTTGCTTTTTCCTGCTCCTCTTAGCATGATAAAGAAGATTCAAAGAGAGTGAGATGCCAGCTCCTTTCATTCAGTCAGTAGCTTCAATCATTTCTGGTATATGAATAACATGATGTTTTTCAATGGCAAAAATCAATGAATATTGTAAATGCACAAACAGTAATTTCTCCACATTGCAAGGTGCAATTCTGAAATTTTTTGCTTTTTCCTGCTCCTCTTAGCATGATAAAGAAGATTCAAAGAGAGTGAGATGCCAGCTCCTTTCATTCAGTCAGTAGCTTCAATCATTTCTGGACGTTTTTCAATGGCAAAAATCAATGAATATTGTAAATGCACAAACAGTAATTTCTCCGCATTGCAAGGTGCAATTCTGAAATTTTTTGCTTTTTCCTGCTCCTCTTAGCATGATAAAGAAGATTCAAAGAGAGCGAGATGCCAGCTCCTTTCATTCAGTCAGTAGCTTCAATCATTTCTGGTATATGAATAACATGATGTTTTTCAATGGCAAAAATCAATGAATATTGTAAATGCACAAACAGTAATTTCTCCGCATTGCAAGGTGCAATTCTGAAATTTTTTGCTTTTTCCTGCTCCTCTTAGCATGATAAAGAAGATTCAAAGAGAGTGAGATGCCAGCTCCTTTCATTCAGTCAGTAGCTTCAATCATTTCTGGATGTTTTTCAATGGCAAAAATCAATGAATATTGTAAATGCACAAACAGTAATTTCTCCGCATTGCAAGGTGCAATTCTGAAATTTTTTGCTTTTTCCTGCTCCTCTTAGCATGATAAAGAAGATTCAAAGAGAGTGAGATGCCAGCTCCTTTCATTCAGTCAGTAGCTTCAAACATTTCTGGTATATGAATAACATGATGTTTTTCAATGGCAAAAATCAATGAATATTGTAAATGCACAAACAGTAATTTCTCCGCATTGCAAGGTGCAATTCTGAAATTTTTTGCTTTTTCCTGCTCCTCTTAGCATGATAAAGAAGATTCAAAGAGAGTGAGATGCCAGCTCCTTTCATTCAGTCAGTAGCTTCAATCATTTCTGGACGTTTTTCAATGGCAAAAATCAATGAATATTGTAAATGCACAAACAGTAATTTCTCCGCATTGCAAGGTGCAATTCTGAAATTTTTTGCTTTTTCCTGCTCCTCTTAGCATGATAAAGAAGATTCAAAGAGAGTGAGATGCCAGCTCCTTTCATTCAGTCAGTAGCTTCAATCATTTCTGGACGTTTTTCAATGGCAAAAATCAATGAATATTGTAAATGCACAAACAGTAATTTCTCCGCATTGCAAGGTGCAATTCTGAAATTTTTTGCTTTTTCCTGCTCCTCTTAGCATGATAAAGAAGATTCAAAGAGAGTGAGATGCCAGCTCCTTTCATTCAGTCAGTAGCTTCAATCATTTCTGGTATATGAATAACATGATGTTTTTCAATGGCAAAAATCAATGAATATTGTAAATGCACAAACAGTAATTTCTCCGCATTGCAAGGTGCAATTCTGAAATTTTTTGCTTTTTCCTGCTCCTCTTAGCATGATAAAGAAGATTCAAAGAGAGTGAGATGCCAGCTCCTTTCATTCAGTCAGCAGCTTCAATCATTTCTGGACATTTTTCAATGGCAAAAATCAATGAATATTGTAAATGCACAAAAAGTAATTTCTCCGCATTGCAAGGTGCAATTCTCAAATTTTTTGCTTTTTCCTGCTCCTCTTAGCATGATAAAGAAGATTCAAAGAGAGTGAGATGCCAGCTCCTTTCATTCAGTCAGTAGCTTCAAACATTTCTGGTATATGAATAACATGATGTTTTTCAATGGCAAAAATCAATGAATATTGTAAAAGCACAAACAGTAATTTCTCCGCATTGCAAGGTGCAATTCTGAAATTTTTTGCTTTTTCCTGCTCCTCTTAGCATGATAAAGAAGATTCAAAGAGAGTGAGATGCCAGCTCCTTTCATTCAGTCAGTAGCTTCAATCATTTCTGGACGTTTTTCAATGGCAAAAATCAATGAATATTGTAAATGCACAAACAGTAATTTCTCCGCATTGCAAGGTGCAATTCTGAAATTTTTTGCTTTTTCCTGCTCCTCTTAGCATGATAAAGAAGATTCAAAGAGAGTGAGATGCCAGCTCCTTTCATTCAGTCAGTAGCTTCAATCATTTCTGGTATATGAATAACATGATGTTTTTCAATGGCAAAAATCAATGAATATTGTAAATGCACAAACAGTAATTTCTCCGCATTGCAAGTTGCAATTCTGAAATTTTTTGCTTTTTCCTGCTCCTCTTAGCATGATAAAGAAGATTCAAAGAGAGTGAGATGCCAGCTCCTTTCATTCAGTCAGTAGCTTCAATTATTTCTGGACGTTTTTCAATGGCAAAAATCAATGAATATTGTAAATGCACAAACAGTAATTTCTCCGCATTGCAAGGTGCAATTCTGAAATTTTTTACTTTTTCCTGCTCCTCTTAGCATGATAAAGAAGATTCAAAGAGAGTGAGATGCCAGCTCCTTTCATTCAGTCAGTTGCTTCAATCATTTCTGGACGTTTTTCAATGGCAAAAATCAATGAATATTGTAAATGCACAAACAGTAATTTCTCCGCATTGCAAGGTGCAATTCTGAAATTTTTTGCTTTTTCCTGCTCCTCTTAGCATGATAAAGAAGATTCAAAGAGAGTGAGATGCCAGCTCCTTTCATTCAGTCAGTAGCTTCAATCATTTCTGGACGTTTTTCAATGGCAAAAATCAATGAATATTGTAAATGCACAAACAGTAATTTCTCCGCATTGCAAGGTGCAATTCTGAAATTTTTTGCTTTTTCCTGCTCCTCTTTGCATGATAAAGAAGATTCAAAGAGAGTGAGATGCCAGCTCCTTTCATTCAGTCAGTAGCTTCAATCATTTCTGGTATATGAATAACATGATGTTTTTCAATGGCAAAAATCAATGAATATTGTAAATGCACAAACAGTAATTTCTCCGCATTGCAAGGTGCAATTCTGAAATTTTTGGCTTTTTCCTGCTCCTCTTAGCATGATAAAGAAGATTCAAAGAGAGTGAGATGCCAGCTCCTTTCATTCAGTCAGTAGCTTCAATCATTTCTGGATGTTTTTCAATGGCAAAAATCAATGAATATTGTAAATGCACAAACAGTAATTTCTCCGCATTGCAAGGTGCAATTCTGAAATTTCTTGCATTTTCCTGCTCCTCTTAGCATGATAAAGAAGATTCAAAGAGAGTGAGATGCCAGCTCCTTTCATTCAGTCAGTAGCTTCAATCATTTCTGGACGTTTTTCAATGGCAAAAATCAATGAATATTGTAAATGCACAAACAGTAATTTCTCCGCATTGCAAGGTGCAATTCTGAAATTTTTTGCTTTTTCCTGCTCCTCTTAGCATGATAAAGAAGATTCAAAGAGAGTGAGATGCCAGCTCCTTTCATTCAGTCAGTAGCTTCAAACATTTCTGGTATATGAATAACATGATGTTTTTCAATGGCAAAAATCAATGAATATTGTAAATGCACAAACAGTAATTTCTCCGCATTGCAAGGTGCAATTCTGAAATTTTTTGCTTTTTCCTGCTCCTCTTAGCATGATAAAGAAGATTCAAAGAGAGTGAGATGCCAGCTCCTTTCATTCAGTCAGTAGCTTCAATCATTTCTGGACGTTTTTCAATGGCAAAAATCAATGAATATTGTAAATGCACAAACAGTAATTTCTCCGCATTGCAAGGTGCAATTCTGAAATTTTTTGCTTTTTCCTGCTCCTCTTAGCATGATAAAGAAGATTCAAAGAGAGTGAGATGCCAGCTCCTTTCATTCAGTCAGTAGCTTCAATCATTTCTGGACGTTTTTCAATGGCAAAAATCAATGAATATTGTAAATGCACAAACAGTAATTTCTCCGCATTGCAAGGTGCAATTCTGAAATTTTTTGCTTTTTCCTGCTCCTCTTAGCATGATAAAGAAGATTCAAAGAGAGTGAGATGCCAGCTCCTTTCATTCAGTCAGTAGCTTCAATCATTTCTGGTATATGAATAACATGATGTTTTTCAATGGCAAAAATCAATGAATATTGTAAATGCACAAACAGTAATTTCTCCGCATTGCAAGTTGCAATTCTGAATTTTTTTGCTTTTTCCTGCTCCTCTTAGCATGATAAAGAAGATTCAAAGAGAGTGAGATGCCAGCTCCTTTCATTCAGTCAGTAGCTTCAATCATTTCTGGACGTTTTTCAATGGCAAAAATCAATGAATATTGTAAATGCACAAACAGTAATTTCTCCGCATTGCAAGGTGCAATTCTGAAATTTTTTGCTTTTTCCTGCTCCTCTTAGCATGATAAAGAAGATTCAAAGAGAGTGAGATGCCAGCTCCTTTCATTCAGTCAGTAGCTTCAATCATTTCTGGACGTTTTTCAATGGCAAAAATCAATGAATATTGTAAATGCACAAACAGTAATTTCTCCGCATTGCAAGGTGCAATTCTGAAATTTTTTGCTTTTTCCTGCTCCTCTTAGCATGATAAAGAAGATTCAAAGAGAGTGAGATGCCAGCTCCTTTCATTCAGTCAGTAGCTTCAAACATTTCTGGTATATGAATAACATGATGTTTTTCAATGGCAAAAATCAATGAATATTGTAAAAGCACAAACAGTAATTTCTCCGCATTGCAAGGTGCAATTCTGAAATTTTTTGCTTTTTCCTGCTCCTCTTAGCATGATAAAGAAGATTCAAAGAGAGTGAGATGCCAGCTCCTTTCATTCAGTCAGTAGCTTCAATCATTTCTGGACGTTTTTCAATGGCAAAAATCAATGAATATTGTAAATGCACAAACAGTAATTTCTCCGCATTGCAAGGTGCAATTCTGAAATTTTTTGCTTTTTCCTGCTCCTCTTAGCATGATAAAGAAGATTCAAAGAGAGTGAGATGCCAGCTCCTTTCATTCAGTCAGTAGCTTCAATCATTTCTGGTATATGAATAACATGATGTTTTTCAATGGCAAAAATCAATGAATATTGTAAATGCACAAACAGTAATTTCTCCACATTGCAAGGTGCAATTCTGAAATTTTTTGCTTTTTCCTGCTCCTCTTAGCATGATAAAGAAGATTCAAAGAGAGTGAGATGCCAGCTCCTTTCATTCAGTCAGTAGCTTCAATCTCTTCTGGACGTTTTTCAATGGCAAAAATCAATGAATATTGTAAATGCACAAACAGTAATTTCTCCGCATTGCAAGGTGCAATTCTGAAATTTTTTGCTTTTTCCTGCTCCTCTTAGCATGATAAAGAAGATTCAAAGAGAGCGAGATGCCAGCTCCTTTCATTCAGTCAGTAGCTTCAATCATTTCTGGTATATGAATAACATGATGTTTTTCAATGGCAAAAATCAATGAATATTGTAAATGCACAAACAGTAATTTCTCCGCATTGCAAGGTGCAATTCTGAAATTTTTTGCTTTTTCCTGCTCCTCTTAGCATGATAAAGAAGATTCAAAGAGAGTGAGATGCCAGCTTCTTTCATTCAGTCAGTAGCTTCAATCATTTCTGGACGTTTTTCAATGGCAAAAATCAATGAATATTGTAAATGCACAAACAGTAATTTCTCCGCATTGCAAGGTGCAATTCTGAAATTTTTTGCCTTTTCCTGCTCCTCTTAGCATGATAAAGAAGATTCAAAGAGAGTGAGATGCCAGCTCCTTTCATTCAGTCAGTAGCTTCAAACATTTCTGGTATATGAATAACATGATGTTTTTCAATGGCAAAAATCAATGAATATTGTAAATGCACATACAGTAATTTCTCCGCATTGCAAGGTGCAATTCTGAAATTTTTTGCTTTTTCCTGCTCCTCTTAGCATGATAAAGAAAATTCAAAGAGAGTGAGATGCCAGCTCCTTTCATTCAGTCAGTAGCTTCAATCATTTCTGGACGTTTTTCAATGGCAAAAATCAATGAATATTGTAAATGCACAAACAGTAATTTCTCCGCATTGCAAGGTGCAATTCTGAAATTTTTTGCTTTTTCCTGCTCCTCTTAGCATGATAAAGAAGATTCAAAGAGAGTGAGATGCCAGCTCCTTTCATTCAGTCAGTAGCTTCAATCATTTCTGGACGTTTTTCAATGGCAAAAATCAATGAATATTGTAAATGCACAAACAGTAATTTCTCCGCATTGCAAGGTGCAATTCTGAAATTTTTTGCTTTTTCCTGCTCCTCTTAGCATGATAAAGAAGATTCAAAGAGAGTGAGATGCCAGCTCCTTTCATTCAGTCAGTAGCTTCAATCATTTCTGGTATATGAATAACATGATGTTTTTCAATGGCAAAAATCAATGAATATTGTAAATGCACAAACAGTAATTTCTCCGCATTGCAAGGTGCAATTCTGAAATTTTTTGCTTTTTCCTGCTCCTCTTAGCATGATAAAGAAGATTCAAAGAGAGTGAGATGCCAGCTCCTTTCATTCAGTCAGCAGCTTCAATCATTTCTGGACATTTTTCAATGGCAAAAATCAATGAATATTGTAAATGCACAAACAGTAATTTCTCCGCATTGCAAGGTGCAATTCTGAAATGTTTTGCTTTTTCCTGCTCCTCTTAGCATGATAAAGAAGATTCAAAGAGATTGAGATGCCAGCTCCTTTCATTCAGTCAGTAGCTTCAAACATTTCTGGTATATGAATAACATGATGTGTTTCAATGGCAAAAATCAATGAATATTGTAAAAGCACAAACAGTAATTTCTCCGCATTGCAAGGTGCAATTCTGAAATTTTTTGCTTTTTCCTGCTCCTCTTAGCATGATAAAGAAGATTCAAAGAGAGTGAGATGCCAGCTCCTTTCATTCAGTCAGTAGCTTCAATCATTTCTGGACGTTTTTCAATGGCAAAAATCAATGAATATTGTAAATGCACAAACAGTAATTTCTCCGCATTGCAAGGTGCCATTCTGAAATTTTTTGCTTTTTCCTGCTCCTCTTAGCATGATAAAGAAGATTCAAAGAGAGTGAGATTCCAGCTCCTTTCATTCAGTCAGTAGCTTCAATCATTTCTGGTATATGAATAACATGATGTTTTTCAATGGCAAAAATCAATGAATATTGTAAATGCACAAACAGTAATTTCTCCGCATTGCAAGGTGCAATTCTGAAATTTTTTGCTTTTTCCTGCTCCTCTTAGCATGATAAAGAAGATTCAAAGAGAGTGAGATGCCAGCTCCTTTCATTCAGTCAGTTGCTTCAATCATTTCTGGACGTTTTTCAATGGCAAAAATCAATGAATATTGTAAATGCACAAACAGTAATTTCTCCGCATTGCAAGGTGCAATTCTGAAATTTTTTGCTTTTTCCTGCTCCTCTTAGCATGATAAAGAAGATTCAAAGAGAGTGAGATGCCAGCTCCTTTCATTCAGTCAGTAGCTTCAATCATTTCTGGACGTTTTTCAATGGCAAAAATCAATGAATATTGTAAATGCACAAACAGTAATTTCTCCGCATTGCAAGGTGCAATTCTGAAATTTTTTGCTTTTTCCTGCTCCTCTTTGCATGATAAAGAAGATTCAAAGAGAGTGAGATGCCAGCTCCTTTCATTCAGTCAGTAGCTTCAATCATTTCTGGTATATGAATAACATGATGTTTTTCAATGGCAAAAATCAATGAATATTGTAAATGCACAAACAGTAATTTCTCCGCATTGCAAGGTGCAATTCTGAAATTTTTGGCTTTTTCCTGCTCCTCTTAGCATGATAAAGAAGATTCAAAGAGAGTGAGATGCCAGCTCCTTTCATTCAGTCAGTAGCTTCAATCATTTCTGGATGTTTTTCAATGGCAAAAATCAATGAATATTGTAAATGCACAAACAGTAATTTCTCCGCATTGCAAGGTGCAATTCTGAAATTTCTTGCATTTTCCTGCTCCTCTTAGCATGATAAAGAAGATTCAAAGAGAGTGAGATGCCAGCTCCTTTCATTCAGTCAGTAGCTTCAATCATTTCTGGACGTTTTTCAATGGCAAAAATCAATGAATATTGTAAATGCACAAACAGTAATTTCTCCGCATTGCAAGGTGCAATTCTGAAATTTTTTGCTTTTTCCTGCTCCTCTTAGCATGATAAAGAAGATTCAAAGAGAGTGCGATGCCAGCTCCTTTCATTCAGTCAGTAGCTTCAAACATTTCTGGTATATGAATAACATGATGTTTTTCAATGGCAAAAATCAATGAATATTGTAAATGCACAAACAGTAATTTCTCCGCATTGCAAGGTGCAATTCTGAAATTTTTTGCTTTTTCCTGCTCCTCTTAGCATGATAAAGAAGATTCAAAGAGAGTGAGATGCCAGCTCCTTTCATTCAGTCAGTAGCTTCAAACATTTCTGGTATATGAATAACATGATGTTTTTCAATGGCAAAAATCAATGAATATTGTAAAAGCACAAACAGTAATTTCTCCGCATTGCAAGGTGCAATTCTGAAATTTTTTGCTTTTTCCTGCTCCTCTTAGCATGATAAAGAAGATTCAAAGAGAGTGAGATGCCAGCTCCTTTCATTCAGTCAGTAGCTTCAATCATTTCTGGACGTTTTTCAATGGCAAAAATCAATGAATATTGTAAATGCACAAACAGTAATTTCTCCGCATTGCAAGGTGCAATTCTGAAATTTTTTGCTTTTTCCTGCTCCTCTTAGCATGATAAAGAAGATTCAAAGAGAGTGAGATGCCAGCTCCTTTCATTCAGTCAGTAGCTTCAATCATTTCTGGTATATGAATAACATGATGTTTTTCAATGGCAAAAATTAATGAATATTGTAAATGCACAAACAGTAATTTCTCCACATTGCAAGGTGCAATTCTGAAATTTTTTGCTTTTCCCTGCTCCTCTTAGCATGATAAAGAAGATTCAAAGAGAGTGAGATGCCAGCTCCTTTCATTCAGTCAGTAGCTTCAATCATTTCTGGACGTTTTTCAATGGCAAAAATCAATGAATATTGTAAATGCACAAACAGTAATTTCTCCGCATTGCAAGGTGCAATTCTGAAATTTTTTGCTTTTTCCTGCTCCTCTTAGCATGATAAAGAAGATTCAAAGAGAGCGAGATGCCAGCTCCTTTCATTCAGTCAGTAGCTTCAATCATTTCTGGTATATGAATAACATGATGTTTTTCAATGGCAAAAATCAATGAATATTGTAAATGCACAAACAGTAATTTCTCCGCATTGCAAGGTGCAATTCTGAAATTTTTTGCTTTTTCCTGCTCCTCTTAGCATGATAAAGAAGATTCAAAGAGAGTGAGATGCCAGCTCCTTTCATTCAGTCAGTAGCTTCAATCATTTCTGGACGTTTTTCAATGGCAAAAATCAATGAATATTGTAAATGCACAAACAGTAATTTCTCCGCATTGCAAGGTGCAATTCTGAAATTTTTTGCTTTTTCCTGCTCCTCTTAGCATGATAAAGAAGATTCAAAGAGAGTGAGATGCCAGCTCCTTTCATTCAGTCAGTAGCTTCAAACATTTCTGGTATATGAATAACATGATGTTTTTCAATGGCAAAAATCAATGAATATTGTAAATGCACAAACAGTAATTTCTCCGCATTGCAAGGTGCAATTCTGAAATTTTTTGCTTTTTCCTGCTCCTCTTAGCATGATAAAGAAGATTCAAAGAGAGTGAGATGCCAGCTCCTTTCATTCAGTCAGTAGCTTCAATCATTTCTGGACGTTTTTCAATGGCAAAAATCAATGAATATTGTAAATGCACAAACAGTAATTTCTCCGCATTGCAAGGTGCAATTCTGAAATTTTTTGCTTTTTCCTGCTCCTCTTAGCATGATAAAGAAGATTCAAAGAGAGTGAGATGCCAGCTCCTTTCATTCAGTCAGTAGCTTCAATCATTTCTGGACGTTTTTCAATGGCAAAAATCAATGAATATTGTAAATGCACAAACAGTAATTTCTCCGCATTGCAAGGTGCAATTCTGAAATTTTTGCTTTTTCCTGCTCCTCTTAGCATGATAAAGAAGATTCAAAGAGAGTGAGATGCCAGCTCCTTTCATTCAGTCAGTAGCTTCAATCATTTCTGGTATATAATAACGTATGTTTTTCAATGGCAAAAATCATTGAATATTGTAAATGCACAAACAGTAATTTCTCCGCATTGCAAGGTGCAATTCTGAAATTTTTTGCTTTTTCCTGCTCCTCTTAGCATGATAAAGAAGATTCAAAGAGAGTGAGATGCCAGCTCCTTTCATTCAGTCAGTAGCTTCAATCATTTCTGGACATTTTTCAATGGCAAAAATCAATGAATATTGTAAATGCACAAACAGTAATTTCTCCGCATTGCAAGTGGCAATTCTGAAATTTTTTGCTTTTTCCTGCTCCTCTTTGCATGATAAAGAAGATTGATGCCAGCTCCTTTCATTCAGTGAGTAGCTTCAATCATTTCTGGTATATGAATAACATGATGTTTTTCAATGGCAAAAATCAATGAATATTGTAAATGCACAAACAGTAATTTCTCCGCATTGCAAGGTGCAATTCTGAAATTTTTGGCTTTTTCCTGCTCCTCTTAGCATGATAAAGAAGATTCAAAGAGAGTGAGATGCCAGCTCCTTTCATTCAGTCAGTAGCTTCAATCATTTCTGGATGTTTTTCAATGGCAAAAATCAATGAATATTGTAAATGCACAAACAGTAATTTCTCCGCATTGCAAGGTGCAATTCTGAAATTTCTTGCATTTTCCTGCTCCTCTTAGCATGATAAAGAAGATTAAAAGAGAGTGAGATGCCAGCTCCTTTCATTCAGTCAGTAGCTTCAATCATTTCTGGACGTTTTTCAATGGCAAAAATCAATGAATTTTGTAAATGCACAAACAGTAATTTCTCCGCATTGCAAGGTGCAATTCTGAAATTTTTTGCTTTTTCCTGCTCCTCTTAGCATGATAAAGAAGATTCAAAGAGAGTGAGATGCCAGCTCCTTTCATTCAGTCAGTAGCTTCAAACATTTCTGGTATATGAATAACATGATGTTTTTCAATGGCAAAAATCAATGAATATTGTAAATGCACAAACAGTAATTTCTCCGCATTGCAAGGTGCAATTCTGAAATTTTTTGCTTTTTCCTGCTCCTCTTAGCATGATAAAGAAGATTCAAAGAGAGTGAGATGCCAGCTCCTTTCATTCAGTCAGTAGCTTCAATCATTTCTGGACGTTTTTCAATGGCAAAAATCAATGAATATTGTAAATGCACAAACAGTAATTTCTCCGCATTGCAAGGTGCAATTCTGAAATTTTTTGCTTTTTCCTGCTCCTCTTAGCATGATAAAGAAGATTCAAAGAGAGTGAGATGCCAGCTCCTTTCATTCAGTCAGTAGCTTCAAACATTTCTGGTATATGAATAACATGATGTTTTTCAATGGCAAAAATCAATGAATATTGTAAATGCACAAACAGTAATTTCTCCGCATTGCAAGGTGCAATTCTGAAATTTTTTGCTTTTTCCTGCTCCTCTTAGCATGATAAAGAAGATTCAAAGAGAGTGAGATGCCAGCTCCTTTCATTCAGTCAGTAGCTTCAATCATTTCTGGACGTTTTTCAATGGCAAAAATCAATGAATATTGTAAATGCACAAACAGTAATTTCTCCGCATTGCAAGGTGCAATTCTGAAATTTTTTGCTTTTTCCTGCTCCTCTTAGCATGATAAAGAAGATTCAAAGAGAGTGAGATGCCAGCTCCTTTCATTCAGTCAGTAGCTTCAATCATTTCTGGACGTTTTTCAATGGCAAAAATCAATGAATATTGTAAATGCACAAACAGTAATTTCTCCGCATTGCAAGTTGCAATTCTGAAATTTTTTGCTTTTTCCTGCTCCTCTTAGCATGATAAAGAAGATTCAAAGAGAGTGAGATGCCAGCTCCTTTCATTCAGTCAGTTGCTTCAATCATTTCTGGACGTTTTTCAATGGCAAAAATCAGTGAATATTGTAAATGCACAAACAGTAATTTCTCCGCATTGCAAGGTGCAATTCTGAAATTTTTTGCTTTTTCCTGCTCCTCTTAGCATGATAAAGAAGATTCAAAGAGAGTGAGATGCCAGCTCCTTTCATTCAGTCAGTAGCTTCAATCATTTCTGGACATTTTTCAATGGCAAAAATCAATGAATATTGTAAATGCACAAACAGTAATTTCTCCGCATTGCAAGGTGCAATTCTGAAATTTTTTGCTTTTTCCTGCTCCTCTTTGCATGATAAAGAAGATTCAAAGAGAGTGAGATGCCAGCTCCTTTCATTCAGTGAGTAGCTTCAATCATTTCTGGTATATGAATAACATGATGTTTTTCAATGGCAAAAATCAATGAATATTGTAAATGCACAAACAGTAATTTCTCCGCATTGCAAGGTGCAATTCTGAAATTTTTGGCTTTTTCCTGCTCCTCTTAGCATGATAAAGAAGATTCAAAGAGAGTGAGATGCCAGCTCCTTTCATTCAGTCAGTAGCTTCAATCATTTCTGGATGTTTTTCAATGGCAAAAATCAATGAATATTGTAAATGCACAAACAGTAATTTCTCCGCATTGCAAGGTGCAATTCTGAAATTTCTTGCATTTTCCTGCTCCTCTTAGCATGATAAAGAAGATTCAAAGAGAGTGAGATGCCAGCTCCTTTCATTCAGTCAGTAGCTTCAATCATTTCTGGACGTTTTTCAATGGCAAAAATCAATGAATTTTTTAAATGCACAAACAGTAATTTCTCCGCATTGCAAGGTGCAATTCTGAAATTTTTTGCTTTTTCCTGCTCCTCTTAGCATGATAAAGAAGATTCAAAGAGAGTGAGATGCCAGCTCCTTTCATTCAGTCAGTAGCTTCAAACATTTCTGGTATATGAATAACATGATGTTTTTCAATGGCAAAAATCAATGAATATTGTAAATGCACAAACAGTAATTTCTCCGCATTGCAAGGTGCAATTCTGAAATTTTTTGCTTTTTCCTGCTCCTCTTAGCATGATAAAGAAGATTCAAAGAGAGTGAGATGCCAGCTCCTTTCATTCAGTCAGTAGCTTCAATCATTTCTGGACGTTTTTCAATGGCAAAAATCAATGAATATTGTAAATGCACAAACAGTAATTTCTCCGCATTGCAAGGTGCAATTCTGAAATTTTTTGCTTTTTCCTGCTCCTCTTAGCATGATAAAGAAGATTCAAAGAGAGTGAGATGCCAGCTTCTTTCATTCAGTCAGTAGCTTCAAACATTTCTGGGATATGAATAACATGATGTTTTTCAATGGCAAAAATTAATGAATATTGTAAATGCACAAACAGTAATTTCTCCGCATTGCAAGGTGCAATTCTTAAATTTTTTGCTTTTTCCTGCTCCTCTTAGCATGATAAAGAAGATTCAAAGAGAGTGAGATGCCAGCTCCTTTCATTCAGTCAGTAGCTTCAATCATTTCTGGACGTTTTTCAATGGCAAAAATCAATGAATATTGTAAATGCACAAACAGTAATTTCTCCGCATTGCAAGGTGCAATTCTGAAATTTTTTGCTTTTTCCTGCTCCTCTTAGCATGATAAAGAAGATTCAAAGAGAGTGAGATGCCAGCTCCTTTCATTCAGTCAGTAGCTTCAATCATTTCTGGACGTTTTTCAATGGCAAAAATCAATGAATATTGTAAATGCACAAACAGTAATTTCTCCGCATTGCAAGGTGCAATTCTGAAATTTTTTGCTTTTTCCTGCTCCTCTTAGCATGATAAAGAAGATTCAAAGAGAGTGAGATGCCAGGTCCTTTCATTCAGTCAGTAGCTTCAATAATTTCTGGTATATGAATAACATGATGTTTTTCAATGGCAAAAATCAATGAATATTGTAAATGCACAAACAGTAATTTCTCCGCATTGCAAGTTGCAATTCTGAAATTTTTTGCTTTTTCCTGCTCCTCTTAGCATGATAAAGAAGATTCAAAGAGAGTGAGATTCCAGCTCCTTTCATTCAGTCAGTAGCTTCAATCATTTCTGGACGTTTTTCAATGGCAAAAATCAATGAATATTGTAAATGCACAAACAGTAATTTCTCCGCATTGCAAGGTGCAATTCTGAAATTTTTTGCTTTTTCCTGCTCCTCTTAGCATGATAAAGAAGATTCAAAGAGAGTGAGATGCCAGCTCCTTTCATTCAGTCAGTAGCTTCAATCATTTCTGGACGTTTTTCAATGGCAAAAATCAATGAATATTGTAAATGCACAAACAGTAATTTCTCCGCATTGCAAGATGCAATTCTGAAATTTTTTGCTTTTTCCTGCTCCTCTTAGCATGATAAAAAAGATTCAAAGAGAGTGAGATGCCAGCTCCTTTCATTCAGTCAGTAGCTTCAATCATTTCTGGACGTTTTTCAATGGCAAAAATCAATGAATATTGTAAATGCACAAACAGTAATTTCTCCGCATTGCAAGGTGCAATTCTGAAATTTTTTGTTTTTTCCTGCTCCTCTTAGCATGATAAAGAAGATTCAAAGAGAGTGAGATGCCAGCTCCTTTCATTCAGTCAGTAGCTTCAATCATTTCTGGTATATGAATAACATGATGTTTTTCAATGGCAAAAATCAATGAATATTGTAAATGCACAAACAGTAATTTCTCCGCATTGCAAGGTGCAATTCTGAAATTTTTTGCTTTTTCCTGCTCCTCTTAGCATGATAAAGAAGATTCAAAGAGAGTGAGATGCCAGCTCCTTTCATTCAGTCAGTAGCTTCAATCATTTCTGGACGTTTTTCAATGGCAAAAATCAATGAATATTGTAAATGCACAAACAGTAATTTCTCCGCATTGCAAGGTGCAATTCTGAAATTTTTTGCTTTTTCCTGCTCCTCTTAGCATGATAAAGAAGATTCAAAGAGAGTGAGATGCCAGCTCCTTTCATTCAGTCAGTAGCTTCAGTCATTTCTGGACGTTTTTCAATGGCAAAAATCAATGAATATTGTAAATGCACAAACAGTAATTTCTCCGCATTGCAAGGTGCAATTCTGAAATTTTTTGCTTTTTCCTGCTCCTCTTAGCATGATAAAGAAGATTCAAAGAGAGTGAGATGCCAGCTCCTTTCATTCAGTCAGTAGCTTCAAACATTTCTGGTATAAACATTTCTGGACGTTTTTCAATGGCAAAAATCAATGAATATTGTAAATGCACAAACAGTAATATCTCCACATTGCAAGGTGCAATTCTGAAATTTTTTGCTTTTTCCTGCTAATCCTAGCATGATAAAGAAGATTCAAATAGAGTGAGATGCCAGCTCCTTTCATTCAGTCAGTAGCTTCAAACATTTCTGGACGTTTTTCAATGGCAAAATTCAATGAATATTGTAAATGCACAAACAGTAATATCTCCACATTGCCAGGTGCAATTCTGAAATTTTTTGCTTTTTCCTGCTCCTCTTAGCATGATAAAGAAGATTCAAAGAGAGTGAGATGCCAGCTCCTTTCATTCAGTCAGTAGCTTCAATCATTTCTGGACGTTTTTCAATGGCAAAAATCAATGAATATTGTAAATGCACAAACAGTAATTTCTCCGCATTGCAAGGTGCAATTCTGAAATTTTTTGCTTTTTCCTGCTCCTCTTAGCATGATAAAGAAGATTCAAAGAGAGTGAGATGCCAGCTCCTTTCATTCAGTCAGTAGCTTCAATCATTTCTGGTATATGAATAACATGATGTTTTTCAATGGCAAAAATCAATGAATATTGTAAATGCACAAACAGTAATTTCTCCGCATTGCAAGGTGCAATTCTGAAATTTTTTGCTTTTTCCTGCTCCTCTTAGCATGATAAAGAAGATTCAAAGAGAGTGAGATGCCAGCTCCTTTCATTCAGTCAGTAGCTTCAATCATTTCTGGACGTTTTTCAATGGCAAAAATCAATGAATATTGTAAATGCACAAACAGTAATTTCTCCGCATTGCAAGATGCAATTCTGAAATTTTTTGCTTTTTCCTGCTCCTCTTAGCATGATAAAGAAGATTCAAAGAGAGTGAGATGCCAGCTCCTTTCATTCAGTCAGTAGCTTCAGTCATTTCTGGACGTTTTTCAATGCAAAAATCAATGAATATTGTAAATGCACAAACAGTAATTTCTCCGCATTGCAAGGTGCAATTCTGAAATTTTTTGCTTTTTCCTGCTCCTCAGCATGATAAAGAAGATTCAAAGAGAGTGAGATGCCAGCTCCTTTCATTCAGTCAGTAGCTTCAATCATTTCTGGTATATGAATAACATGATGTTTTTCAATGGCAAAAATCAATGAATATTGTAAATGCACAAACAGTAATTTCTCCGCATTGCAAGGTGCAATTCTGAAATTTTTTGCTTTTTCCTGCTCCTCTTAGCATGATAAAGAAGATTCAAAGAGAGTGAGATGCCAGCTCCTTTCATTCAGTCAGTAGCTTCAATCATTTCTGGATGTTTTTCAATGGCAAAAATCAATGAATATTGTAAATGCACAAACAGTAATTTCTCCGCATTGCAAGGTGCAATTCTGAAATTTCTTGCATTTTCCTGCTCCTCTTAGCATGATAAAGAAGATTCAAAGAGAATGAGATGCCAGCTCCTTTCATTCAGTCAGTAGCTTCAATCATTTCTGGACGTTTTTCAATGGCAAAAATCAATGAATATTGTAAATGCACAAACAGTAATTTCTCCGCATTGCAAGGTGCAATTCTGAAATTTTTTGCTTTTTCCTGCTCCTCTTAGCATGATAAAGAAGATTCAAAGAGAGTGAGATGCCAGCTCCTTTCATTCAGTCAGTAGCTTCAAACATTTCTGGTATATGAATAACATGATGTTTTTCAATGGCAAAAATCAATGAATATTGTAAATGCACAAACAGTAATTTCTCCGCATTGCAAGGTGCAATTCTGAAATTTTTTGCTTTTTCCTGCTCCTCTTAGCATGATAAAGAAGATTCAAAGAGAGTGAGATGCCAGCTCCTTTCATTCAGTCAGTAGCTTCAATCATTTCTGGACGTTTTTCAATGGCAAAAATCAATGAATATTGTAAATGCACAAACAGTAATTTCTCCGCATTGCAAGGTGCAATTCTGAAATTTTTTGCTTTTTCCTGCTCCTCTTAGCATGATAAAGAAGATTCAAAGAGAGTGAGATGCCAGCTTCTTTCATTCAGTCAGTAGCTTCAAACATTTCTGGGATATGAATAACATGATGTTTTTCAATGGCAAAAATTAATGAATATTGTAAATGCACAAACAGTAATTTCTCCGCATTGCAAGGTGCAATTCTGAAATTTTTTGCTTTTTCCTGCTCCTCTTAGCATGATAAAGAAGATTCAAAGAGAGTGAGATGCCAGCTCCTTTCATTCAGTCAGTAGCTTCAATCATTTCTGGACGTTTTTCAATGGCAAAAATCAATGAATATTGTAAATGCACAAACAGTAATTTCTCCGCATTGCAAGGTGCAATTCTGAAATTTTTTGCTTTTTCCTGCTCCTCTTAGCATGATAAAGAAGATTCAAAGAGAGTGAGATGCCAGCTCCTTTCATTCAGTCAGTAGCTTCAATCATTTCTGGACGTTTTTCAATGGCAAAAATCAATGAATATTGTAAATGCACAAACAGTAATTTCTCCGCATTGCAAGGTGCAATTCTGAAATTTTTTGCTTTTTCCTGCTCCTCTTAGCATGATAAAGAAGATTCAAAGAGAGTGAGATGCCAGCTCCTTTCATTCAGTCAGTAGCTTCAATCATTTCTGGACGTTTTTCAATGGCAAAAATCAATGAATATTGTAAATGCACAAACAGTAATTTCTCCGCATTGCAAGGTGCAATTCTGAAATTTTTTGCTTTTTCCTGCTCCTCTTAGCATGATAAAGAAGATTCAAAGAGAGTGAGATGCCAGCTCCTTTCATTCAGTCAGTAGCTTCAATCATTTCTGGTATATGAATAACATGATGTTTTTCAATGGCAAAAATCAATGAATATTGTAAATGCACAAACAGTAATTTCTCCGCATTGCAAGTTGCAATTCTGAAATTTTTTGCTTTTTCCTGCTCCTCTTAGCATGATAAAGAAGATTCAAAGAGAGTGAGATTCCAGCTCCTTTCATTCAGTCAGTAGCTTCAATCATTTCTGGACGTTTTTCAATGGCAAAAATCAATGAATATTGTAAATGCACAAACAGTAATTTCTCCGCATTGCAAGGTGCAATTCTGAAATTTTTTGCTTTTTCCTGCTCCTCTTAGCATGATAAAGAAGATTCAAAGAGAGTGAGATGCCAGCTCCTTTCATTCAGTCAGTAGCTTCAATCATTTCTGGACGTTTTTCAATGGCAAAAATCAATGAATATTGTAAATGCACAAACAGTAATTTCTCCGCATTGCAAGATGCAATTCTGAAATTCTTTGCTTTTTCCTGCTCCTCTTAGCATGATAAAGAAGATTCAAAGAGAGTGAGATGCCAGCTCCTTTCATTCAGTCAGTAGCTTCAATCATTTCTGGACGTTTTTCAATGGCAAAAATCAATGAATATTGTAAATGCACAAACAGTAATTTCTCCGCATTGCAAGGTGCAATTCTGAAATTTTTTGCTTTTTCCTGCTCCTCTTAGCATGATAAAGAAGATTCAAAGAGAGTGAGATGCCAGCTCCTTTCATTCAGTCAGTAGCTTCAATCATTTCTGGTATATGAATAACATGATGTTTTTCAATGGCAAAAATCAATGAATATTGTAAATGCACAAACAGTAATTTCTCCGCATTGCAAGGTGCAATTCTGAAATTTTTTGCTTTTTCCTGCTCCTCTTAGCATGATAAAGAAGATTCAAAGAGAGTGAGATGCCAGCTCCTTTCATTCAGTCAGTAGCTTCAATCATTTCTGGACGTTTTTCAATGGCAAAAATCAATGAATATTGTAAATGCACAAACTGTAATTTCTCCGCATTGCAAGGTGCAATTCTGAAATTTTTTGCTTTTTCCTGCTCCTCTTAGCATGATAAAGAAGATTCAAAGAGAGTGAGATGCCAGCTCCTTTCATTCAGTCAGTAGCTTCAGTCATTTCTGGACGTTTTTCAATGGCAAAAATCAATGAATATTGTAAATGCACAAACAGTAATTTCTCCGCATTGCAAGGTGCAATTCTGAAATTTTTTGCTTTTTCCTGCTCCTCTTAGCATGATAAAGAAGATTCAAAGAGAGTGAGATGCCAGCTCCTTTCATTCAGTCAGTAGCTTCAATCATTTCTGGTATATGAATAACATGATGTTTTTCAATGGCAAAAATCAATGAATATTGTAAATGCACAAACAGTAATTTCTCCGCATTGCAAGGTGCAATTCTGAAATTTTTTGCTTTTTCCTGCTCCTCTTAGCATGATAAAGAAGATTCAAAGAGAGTGA
Source organism: Phyllobates terribilis (assembly GCF_046119375.1). Lineage (NCBI taxonomy): Eukaryota > Metazoa > Chordata > Amphibia > Anura > Dendrobatidae > Phyllobates > Phyllobates terribilis. Next base: position 444,336 of record NW_027363767.1, on the reverse strand, counting down.
GATGCCAGCTCCTTTCATTCAGTCAGTAGCTTCAATCATTTCTGGTATATGAATAACATGATGTTTTTCAATGGCAAAAATCAATGAATATTGTAAATGCACAAACAGTAATTTCTCCGCATTGCAAGTTGCAATTCTGAAATTTTTTGCTTTTTCCTGCTCCTCTTAGCATGATAAAGAAGATTCAAAGAGAGTGAGATTCCAGCTCCTTTCATTCAGTCAGTAGCTTCAATCATTTCTGGACGTTTTTCAATAGCAAAAATCAATGAATATTGTAAATGCACAAACAGTAATTTCTCCGCATTGCAAGGTGCAATTCTGAAATTTTTTGCTTTTTCCTGCTCCTCTTAGCATGATAAAGAAGATTCAAAGAGAGTGAGATGCCAGCTCCTTTCATTCAGTCAGTAGCTTCAATCATTTCTGGACGTTTTTCAATGGCAAAAATCAATGAATATTGTAAATGCACAAACAGTAATTTCTCCGCATTGCAAGATGCAATTCTGAAATTTTTTGCTTTTTCCTGCTCCTCTTAGCATGATAAAGAAGATTCAAAGAGAGTGAGATGCCAGCTCCTTTCATTCAGTCAGTAGCTTCAATCATTTCTGGACGTTTTTCAATGGCAAAAATCAATGAATATTGTAAATGCACAAACAGTAATTTCTCCGCATTGCAAGGTGCAATTCTGAAATTTTTTGCTTTTTCCTGCTCCTCTTAGCATGATAAAGAAGATTCAAAGAGAGTGAGATGCCAGCTCCTTTCATTCAGTCAGTAGCTTCAATCATTTCTGGTATATGAATAACATGATGTTTTTCAATGGCAAAAATCAATGAATATTGTAAATGCACAAACAGTAATTTCTCCGCATTGCAAGGTGCAATTCTGAAATTTTTTGCTTTTTCCTGCTCCTCTTAGCATGATAAAGAAGATTCAAAGAGAGTGAGATGCCAGCTCCTTTCATTCAGTCAGTAGCTTCAATCATTTCCGGACGTTTTTCAATGGCAAAAATCAATGAATATTGTAAATGCACAAACTGTAATTTCTCCGCATTGCAAGGTGCAATTCTGAAATTTTTTGCTTTTTCCTGCTCCTCTTAGCATGATAAAGAAGATTCAAAGAGAGTGAGATGCCAGCTCCTTTCATTCAGTCAGTAGCTTCAGTCATTTCTGGACGTTTTTCAATGGCAAAAATCAATGAATATTGTAAATGCACAAACAGTAATTTCTCCGCATTGCAAGGTGCAATTCTGAAATTTTTTGCTTTTTCCTGCTCCTCTTAGCATGATAAAGAAGATTCAAAGAGAGTGAGATGCCAGCTCCTTTCATTCAGTCAGTAGCTTCAAACATTTCTGGTATAAACATTTCTGGACGTTTTTCAATGGCAAAAATCAATGAATATTGTAAATGCACAAACAGTAATATCTCCACATTGCAAGGTGCAATTCTGAAATTTTTTGCTTTTTCCTGCTAATCCTAGCATGATAAAGAAGATTCAAATAGAGTGAGATGCCAGCTCCTTTCATTCAGTCAGTAGCTTCAAACATTTCTGGACGTTTTTCAATGGCAAAATTCAATGAATATTGTAAATGCACAAACAGTAATATCTCCACATTGCCAGGTGCAATTCTGAAATTTTTTGCTTTTTCCTGCTAATCCTAGCATGATAAAGAAGATTCAAAGAGAGTGAGATGCCAGCTCCTTTCATTCAGTCAGTAGCTTCAATCATTTCTGGACGTTTTTCAATGGCAAAAATCAATTAATATTGTAAATGCACAAACAGTAATTTCTCCGCATTGCAAGGTGCAATTCTGAAATTTTTTGCTTTTTCCTGCTCCTCTTAGCATGATAAAGAAGATTCAAAGAGAGTGAGATGCCAGCTCCTTTCATTCAGTCAGTAGCTTCAATCATTTCTGGACGTTTTTCAATGGCAAAAATCAATGAATATTGTAAATGCACAAACAGTAATTTCTCCGCATTGCAAGGTGCAATTCTGAAATTTTTTGCTTTTTCCTGCTCCTCTTAGCATGATAAAGAAGATTCAAAGAGAGTGAGATGCCAGCTCCTTTCATTCAGTCAGTAGCTTCAATCATTTCTGGTATATGAATAACATGATGTTTTTCAATGGCAAAAATCAATGAATATTGTAAATGCACAAACAGTAATTTCTCCGCATTGCAAGGTGCAATTCTGAAATTTTTTGCTTTTTCCTGCTCCTCTTAGCATGATAAAGAAGATTCAAAGAGAGTGAGATGCCAGCTCCTTTCATTCAGTCAGTAGCTTCAATCATTTCTGGACGTTTTTCAATGGCAAAAATCAATGAATATTGTAAATGCACAAACAGTAATTTCTCCGCATTGCAAGATGCAATTCTGAAATTTTTTGGTTTTTCCTGCTCCTCTTAGCATGATAAAGAAGATTCAAAGAGAGTGAGATGCCAGCTCCTTTCATTCAGTCAGTAGCTTCAGTCATTTCTGGACGTTTTTCAATGGCAAAAATCAATGAATATTGTAAATGCACAAACAGTAATTTCTCCGCATTGCAAGGTGCAATTCTGAAATTTTTTGCTTTTTCCTGCTCCTCTTAGCATGATAAAGAAGATTCAAAGAGAGTGAGATGCCAGCTCCTTTCTTTCAGTCAGTAGCTTCAAACATTTCTGGTATAAACATTTCTGGACGTTTTTCAATGGCAAAAATCAATGAATATTGTAAATGCACAAACAGTAATATCTCCACATTGCAAGGTGCAATGCTGAAATTTTTTGCTTTTTCCTGCTAATCCTAGCATGATAAAGAAGATTCAAATAGAGTGAGATGCCAGCTCCTTTCATTCAGTCAGTAGCTTCAAACATTTCTGGACGTTTTTCATTGGCAAAAATCAATGAATATTGTAAATGCACAAACAGTAATATCTCCACATTGCAAGGTGCAATTCTGAAATTTTTTGCTTTTTCCTGCTAATCCTAGCATGATAAAGAAGATTCAAAGAGAGTGAGATGTCAGCTCCTTTCATTCAGTCAGTAGCTTCAAACATTTCTGGTATATGAATAACATGATGTTTTTCAATGGCAAAAATCAATGAATATTGTAAATGCACAAACAGTAATATCTCCACATTGCAAGGTGCAATTCTGAAATTTTTTGCTTTTTCCTGCTAATCCTAGCATGATAAAGAAGATTCAAAGAGAGTGAGATGCCAGTTCCTTTCATTCAGTCAGTAGCTTCAAACATTTCTGGACGTTTTTCAATGGCAAAAATCAATGAATATTGTAAATGCACAAACAGTAATATCTCCACATTGCAAGGTGCAATTCTGAAATTTTTTGCTTTTTCCTGCTACTCCTAGCATGATAAAGAAGATTCAAAGAGAGTGAGATGCCAGCTCCTTTCATTCAGTCAGTAGCTTCAATCATTTCTGGACGTTTTTCAATGGCAAAAATCAATGAATATTGTAAATGCACAAACAGTAATTTCTCCGCATTGCAAGGTGCAATTCTGAATTTTTTTGCTTTTTCCTGCTCCTCTTAGCATGGTAAAGAAGATTCAAAGAGAGTGAGATGCCAGCTCCTTTCATTCAGTCAGTAGCTTCAGTCATTTCTGGACGTTTTTCAATGGCAAAAATCAATGAATATTGTAAATGCACAAAAAGTAATTTCTCCGCATTGCAAGGTGCAATTCTGAAATTTTTTGCTTTTTCCTGCTCCTCTTAGCATGATAAAGAAGATTCAAAGAGAGTGAGATGCCAGCTCCTTTCATTCAGTCAGTAGCTTCAATCATTTCTGGACGTTTTTCAATGGCAAAAATCAATGAATATTGTAAATGCACAAACAGTAATTTCTCCGCATTGCAAGGTGCAATTCTGAAATTTTTTGCTTTTTCCTGCTCCTCTTAGCATGATAAAGAAGATTCAAAGAGAGTGAGATGCCAGCTCCTTTCATTCAGTCAGTAGCTTCAATCATTTCTGGACGTTTTTCAATGGCAAAAATCAATGAATATTGTAAATGCACAAACAGTAATTTCTCCGCATTGCAAGGTGCAATTCTGAAATTTTTTGCTTTTTCCTGCTCCTCTTAGCATGATAAAGAAGATTCAAAGAGAGTGAGATGCCAGCTCCTTTCATTCAGTCAGTAGCTTCAATCATTTCTGGTATATGAATAACATGATGTTTTTCAATGGCAAAAATCAATGAATATTGTAAATGCACAAACAGTAATTTCTCCGCATTGCAAGGTGCAATTCTGAAATTTTTTCTTTTTCCTGCTCCTCTTAGCATGATAAAGAAGATTCAAAGAGAGTGAGATGCCAGCTCCTTTCATTCAGTCAGTAGCTTCAATCATTTCTGGACGTTTTTCAATGGCAAAAATCAATGAATATTGTAAATGCACAAACAGTAATTTCTCCGCATTGCAAGATGCAATTCTGAAATTTTTTGGATTTTCCTGCTCCTCTTAGCATGATAAAGAAGATTCAAAGAGAGTGAGATGCCAGCTCCTTTCATTCAGTCAGTAGCTTCAGTCATTTCTGGACGTTTTTCAATGGCAAAAATCAATGAATATTGTAAATGCACAAACAGTAATTTCTCCGCATTGCAAGGTGCAATTCTGAAATTTTTTGCTTTTTCCTGCTCCTCTTAGCATGATAAAGAAGATTCAAAGAGAGTGAGATGCCAGCTCCTTTCTTTCAGTCAGTAGCTTCAAACATTTCTGGTATAAACATTTCTGGACGTTTTTCAATGGCAAAAATCAATGAATATTGTAAATGCACAAACAGTAATATCTCCACATTGCAAGGTGCAATGCTGAAATTTTTTGCTTTTTCCTGCTAATCCTAGCATGATAAAGAAGATTCAAATAGAGTGAGATGCCAGCTCCTTTCATTCAGTCAGTAGCTTCAAACATTTCTGGACGTTTTTCATTGGCAAAAATCAATGAATATTGTAAATGCACAAACAGTAATATCTCCACATTGCAAGGTGCAATTCTGAAATTTTTTGCTTTTTAATGCTAATCCTAGCATGATAAAGAAGATTCAAAGAGAGTGAGATGTCAGCTCCTTTCATTCAGTCAGTAGCTTCAAACATTTCTGGTATATGAATAACATGATGTTTTTCAATGGCAAAAATCAATGAATATTGTAAATGCACAAACAGTAATATCTCCACATTGCAAGGTGCAATTCTGAAATTTTTTGCTTTTTCCTGCTAATCCTAGCATGATAAAGAAGATTCAAAGAGAGTGAGATGCCAGTTCCTTTCATTCAGTCAGTAGCTTCAAACATTTCTGGACGTTTTTCAATGGCAAAAATCAATGAATATTGTAAATGCACAAACAGTAATATCTCCACATTGCAAGGTGCAATTCTGAAATTTTTTGCTTTTTCCTGCTACTCCTAGCATGATAAAGAAGATTCAAAGAGAGTGAGATGCCAGCTCCTTTCATTCAGTCAGTAGCTTCAATCATTTCTGGACGTTTTTCAATGGCAAAAATCAATGAATATTGTAAATGCACAAACAGTAATTTCTCCGCATTGCAAGGTGCAATTCTGAATTTTTTTGCTTTTTCCTGCTCCTCTTAGCATGGTAAAGAAGATTCAAAGAGAGTGAGATGCCAGCTCCTTTCATTCAGTCAGTAGCTTCAGTCATTTCTGGACGTTTTTCAATGGCAAAAATCAATGAATATTGTAAATGCACAAAAAGTAATTTCTCCGCATTGCAAGGTGCAATTCTGAAATTTTTTGCTTTTTCCTGCTCCTCTTAGCATGATAAAGAAGATTCAAAGAGAGTGAGATGCCAGCTCCTTTCATTCAGTCAGTAGCTTCAAACATTTCTGGTATAAACATTTCTGGACGTTTTTCAATGGCAAAAATCAATGAATATTGTAAATGCACAAACAGTAATATCTCCACATTGCAAGGTGCAATTCTGAAATTTTTTGCTTTTTCCTGCTAATCCTAGCATGATAAAGAAGATTCAATTAGAGTGAGATGCCAGCTCCTTTCATTCAGTCAGTAGCTTCAAACATTTCTGGACGTTTTTCAATGGCAAAATTCAATGAATATTGTAAATGCACAAACAGTAATATCTCCACATTGCAAGGTGCAATTCTGAAATTTTTTGCTTTTTCCTGCTAATCCTAGCATGATAAAGAAGATTCAAAGAGAGTGAGATGCCAGCTCCTTTCATTCAGTCAGTAGCTTCAATCATTTCTGGACGTTTTTCAATGGCAAAAATCAATGAATATTGTAAATGCACAAACAGTAATTTCTCCGCATTGCAAGGTGCAATTCTGAAATTTTTTGCTTTTTCCTGCTCCTCTTAGCATGATAAAGAAGATTCAAAGAGAGTGAGATGCCAGCTCCTTTCATTCAGTCAGTAGCTTCAATCATTTCTGGATGTTTTTCAATGGCAAAAATCAATGAATATTGTAAATGCACAAACAGTAATTTCTCCGCATTGCAAGGTGCAATTCTGAAATTTTTTGCTTTTTCCTGCTCCTCTTAGCATGATAAAGAAGATTCAAAGAGAGTGAGATGCCAGCTCCTTTCATTCAGTCAGTAGCTTCAATCATTTCTGGTATATGAATAACATGATGTTTTTCAATGGCAAAAATCAATGAATATTGTAAATGCACAAACAGTAATTTCTCCGCATTGCAAGGTGCAATTCTGAAATTTTTTGCTTTTTCCTGCTCCTCTTAGCATGATAAAGAAGATTCAAAGAGAGTGAGATGCCAGCTCCTTTCATTCAGTCAGTAGCTTCAATCATTTCTGGACGTTTTTCAATGGCAAAAATCAATGAATATTGTAAATGCACAAACAGTAATTTCTCCGCATTGCAAGATGCAATTCTGAAATTTTTTGCTTTTTCCTGCTCCTCTTAGCATGATAAAGAAGATTCAAAGAGAGTGAGATGCCAGCTCCTTTCATTCAGTCAGTAGCTTCAGTCATTTCTGGACGTTTTTCAATGGCAAAAATCAATGAATATTGTAAATGCACAAACAGTAATTTCTCCGCATTGCAAAGTGCAATTCTGAAATTTTTTGCTTTTTCCTGCTCCTCTTAGCATGATAAAGAAGATTCAAAGAGAGTGAGATGCCAGCTCCTTTCATTCAGTCAGTAGCTTCAAACATTTCTGGTATAAACATTTCTGGATGTTTTTCAATGGCAAAAATCAATGAATATTGTAAATGCACAAACAGTAATATCTCCACATTGCAAGGTGCAATGCTGAAATTTTTTGCTTTTTCCTGCTAATCCTAGGATGATAAAGAAGATTCAAATAGAGTGAGATGCCAGCTCCTTTCATTCAGTCAGTAGCTTCAAACATTTCTGGACGTTTTTCAATGGCAAAAATCAATGAATATTGTAAATGCACAAACAGTAATATCTCCACATTGCAAGGTGCAATTCTGAAATTTTTTGCTTTTTCCTGCTAATCCTAGCATGATAAAGAAGATTCAAAGAGAGTGAGATGTCAGCTCCTTTCATTCAGTCAGTAGCTTCAAACATTTCTGGTATATGAATAACATGATGTTTTTCAATGGCAAAAATCAATGAATATTGTAAATGCACAAACAGTAATATCTCCACATTGCAAGGTGCAATTCTGAAATTTTTTGCTTTTTCCTGCTAATCCTAGCATGATAAAGAAGATTCAAAGAGAGTGAGATGCCAGCTCCTTTCATTCAGTCAGTAGCTTCAAACATTTCTGGACGTTTTTCAATGGCAAAAATCAATGAATATTGTAAATGCACAAACAGTAATATCTCCACATTGCAAGGTGCAATTCTGAAATTTTTTGCTTTTTCCTGCTACTCCTAGCATGATAAAGAAGATTCAAAGAGAGTGAGATGCCAGCTCCTTTCATTCAGTCAGTAGCTTCAAACATTTCTGGACGTTTTTCAATGGCAAAAATCAATGAATATTGTAAATGCACAAACAGTAATATCTCCACATTGCAAGGTGCAATTCTGAAATTTTTTGCTTTTTCCTGCTAATCCTAGCATGATAAAGAAGATTCAAAGAGAGTGAGATGCCAGCTCCTTTCATTCAGTCAGTAGCTTCAAACATTTCTGGACGTTTTTCAATGGCAAAAATCAATGAATATTGTAAATGCACAAACAGTAATTTCTCCGCATTGCAAGGTGCAATTCTGAAATTTTTTGCTTTTTCCTGCTCCTCTTAGCATGATAAAGAAGATTCAAAGAGAGTGAGATGCCAGCTCCTTTCATTCAGTCAGTAGCTTCAATCATTTCTGGTCTATGAATAACATGATGTTTTTCAATGGCAAAAATCAATGAATATTGTAAATGCACAAACAGTAATTTCTCCGCATTGCAAGGTGCAATTCTGAAATTTTTTGCTTTTTCCTGCTCCTCTTAGCATGATAAAGAAGATTCAAAGAGAGTGAGATGCCAGCTCCTTTCATTCAGTCAGTAGCTTCAATCATTTCTGGACGTTTTTCAATGGCAAAAATCAATGAATATTGTAAATGCACAAACAGTAATTTCTCCGCATTGCAAGGTGCAATTCTGAAATTTTTTGCTTTTTCCTGCTCCTCTTAGCATGATAAACAAGATTCAAAGAGAGTGAGATGCCAGCTCCTTTCATTCAGTCAGTAGCTTCAATCATTTCTGGACGTTTTTCAATGGCAAAAATCAATGAATATTGTAAATGCACAAACAGTAATTTCTCCGCATTGCAAGGTGCAATTCTGAAATTTTTTGCTTTTTCCTGCTCCTCTTAGCATGATAAAGAAGATTCAAAGAGAGTGAGATGCCAGCTCCTTTCATTCAGTCAGTAGCTTCAAACATTTCTGGTATATGAATAACATGATGTTTTTCAATGGCAAAAATCAATGAATATTGTAAATGCACAAACAGTAATTTCTCCGCATTGCAAGGTGCAAGTCTGAAATTTTTTGCTTTTTCCTGCTCCTCTTAGCATGATAAAGAAGATTCAAAGAGAGTGAGATGCCAGCTACTTTCATTCAGTCAGTAGCTTCAATCATTTCTGGACGTTTTTCAATGGTAAAAATCAATGAATATTGTAAATGCACAAACAGTAATTTCTCCACATTGCAAGGTGCAATTCTGAAATTTTTTGCTTTTTCCTGCTCCTCTTAGCATGATAAAGAAGATTCAAAGAGAGTGAGATGCCAGCTCCTTTCATTCAGTCAGTAGCTTCAAACATTTCTGGTATATGAATAACATGATGTTTTTCAATGGCAAAAATCAATGAATATTGTAAATGCACAAACAGTAATTTCTCTGGATTGCAAGGTGCAATTCTGAAATTTTTTGCTTTTTCCTGCTCCTCTTAGCATGATAAAGAAGATTCAAAGAGAGTGAGATGCCAGCTACTTTCATTCAGTCAGTAGCTTCAATCATTTCTGGACGTTTTTCAATGGTAAAAATCAATGAATATTGTAAATGCACAAACAGTAATTTCTCCACATTGCAAGGTGCAATTCTGAAATTTTTTGCTTTTTCCTGCTCCTCTTAGCATGATAAAGAAGATTCAAAGAGAGTGAGATGCCAGCTCCTTTCATTCAGTCAGTAGCTTCAAACATTTCTGGTATATGAATAACATGATGTTTTTCAATGGCAAAAATCAATGAATATTGTAAATGCACAAACAGTAATTTCTCCGCATTGCAAGGTGCAATTCTGAAATTTTTTGCTTTTTCCTGCTCCACTTAGCATGATAAAGAAGATTCAAAGAGAGTGAGATGCCAGCTCCTTTCATTCAGTCAGTAGCTTCAATCATTTCTGGACGTTTTTCAATGGCAAAAATCAATGAATATTGTAAATGCACAAACAGTAATTTCTCCGCATTGCAAGGTGCAATTCTGAAATTTTTTGCTTTTTCCTGCTCCTCTTAGCATGACAAAGAAGATTCAAAGAGAGTAAGATGCCAGCTCCTTTCATTCAGTCAGTAGCTTCTATCATTTCTGGTATATGAATAACATGATGTTTTTCAATGGCAAAAATCAATGAATATTGTAAATGCACAAACAGTAATTTCTCCGCATTGCAAGGTGCAATTCTGAAATTTTTTGCTTTTTCCTGCTCCTCTTAGCATGATAAAGAAGATTCAAAGAGAGTGAGATGCCAGCTCCTTTCATTCAGTCAGTAGCTTCAATCATTTCTGGACGTTTTTCAATGGCAAAAATCAATGAATATTGTAAATGCACAAACAGTAATTTCTCCGCATTGCAAGGTGCAATTCTGAAATTTTTTGCTTTTTCCTGCTCCTCTTAGCATGATAAAGAAGATTCAAAGAGAGTGAGATGCCAGCTCCTTTCATTCAGTCAGTAGCTTCAATCATTTCTGGATGTTTTTCAATGGCAAAAATCAATGAATATTGTAAATGCACAAACTGTAATTTCTCCGCATTGCAAGGTGCAATTCTGAAATTTTTTGCTTTTTCCTGCTCCTCTTAGCATGATAAAGAAGATTCAAAGAGAGTGAGATGCCAGCTCCTTTCATTCAGTCAGTAGCTTCAATCATTTCTGGACGTTTTTCAATGGCAAAAATCAATGAATATTGTAAATGCACAAACAGTAATTTCTCCGCATTGCAAGGTGCAATTCTGAAATTTTTTGCTTTTTCCTGCTCCTCTTAGCATGATAAAGAAGATTCAAAGAGAGTGAGATGCCAGCTCCTTTCATTCAGTCAGTACCTTCAATCATTTCTGGATGTTTTTCAATGGCAAAAATCAATGAATATTGTAAATGCACAAACAGTAATTTCTCCGTATTGCAAGGTGCAATTCTGAAATTTTTTGCTTTTTCCCGCTCCTCTTAGCATGATAAAGAAGATTCAAAGAGAGTGAGGTGCCAGCTCCTTTCATTCAGTCAGTAGCTTCAAACATTTCTGGTATATGAATAACATGTTTTTCAATGGCAAAAATCATTGAATATTGTAAATGCACAAACAGTAATTTCTCCGCATTGCAAGGTGCAATTCTGAAATTTTTTGATTTTTCCTGCTCCTCTTAGCATGATAAAGAAGATTCAAAGAGAGTGAGATGCCAGCTCCTTTCATTCAGTCAGTAGCTTCAATCATTTCTGGACGTTTTTCAATGGCAAAAATCAATGAATATTGTAAATGCACAAACAGTAATTTCTCCACATTGCAAGGTGCAATTCTGAAATTTTTTGCTTTTTCCTGCTCCTCTTAGCATGATAAAGAAGATTCAAAGAGAGTGAGATGCCAGCTCCTTTCATTCAGTCAGTAGCTTCAATCATTTCTGGACGTTTTTCAATGGCAAAAATCAATGAATATTGTAAATGCACAAACAGTAATTTCTCCGCATTGCAAGGTGCAATTCTGAAATTTTTTGCTTTTTCCTGCTCCTCTTAGCATGATAAAGAAGATTCAAAGAGAGTGAGATGCCAGCTCCTTTCATTCAGTCAGTAGCTTCAAACATTTCTGGTATATGAATAACATGATGTTTTTCAATGGCAAAAATCAATGAATATTGTAAATGCACAAACAGTAATTTCTCCGCATTGCAAGGTGCAAGTCTGAAATTTTTTGCTTTTTCCTGCTCCTCTTAGCATGATAAAGAAGATTCAAAGAGAGTGAGATGCCAGCTACTTTCATTCAGTCAGTAGCTTCAATCATTTCTGGACGTTTTTCAATGGTAAAAATCAATGAATATTGTAAATGCACAAACAGTAATTTCTCCACATTGCAAGGTGCAATTCTGAATTTTTTTGCTTTTTCCTGCTCCTCTTAGCATGATAAAGAAGATTCAAAGAGAGTGAGATGCCAGCTCCTTTCATTCAGTCAGTAGCTTCAAACATTTCTGGTATATGAATAACATGATGTTTTTCAATGGCAAAAATCAATGAATATTGTAAATGCACAAACAGTAATTTCTCCGCATTGCAAGGTGCAATTCTGAAATTTTTTGCTTTTTCCTGCTCCTCTTAGCATGATAAAGAAGATTCAAAGAGAGTGAGATGCCAGCTCCTTTCATTCAGTCAGTAGCTTCAAACATTTCTGGTATATGAATAACATGATGTTTTTCAATGGCAAAAATCAATGAATATTGTAAATGCACAAAGAGTAATTTCTCCGCATTGCAAGGTGCAATTCTGAAATTTTTTGCTTTTTCCTGCTCCTCTTAGCATGATAAAGAACATTCAAAGAGAGTGAGATGCCAGCTCCTTTCATTCAGTCAGTAGCTTCAATCATTTCTGGACGTTTTTCAATGGCAAAAATCAATGAATATTGTAAATGCACAAACAGTAATTTCTCCGCATTGCAAGGTGCAATTCTGAAATTTTTTGCTTTTTCCTGCTCCTCTTAGCATGATAAAGAAGATTCAAAGAGAGTGAGATGCCAGCTCCTTTCATTCAGTCAGTAGCTTCAATCATTTCTGGACGTTTTTCAATGGCAAAAATCAATGAATATTGTAAATGCACAAACAGTAATTTCTCCGCATTGCAAGGTGCAATTCTGAAATTTTTTGCTTTTTCCTGCTCCTCTTAGCATGATAAAGAAGATTCAAAGAGAGTGAGATGCCAGCTCCTTTCATTCAGTCAGTAGCTTCAATCAATTCTGGTATATGAATAACATGATGTTTTTCAATGGCAAAAATCAATGAATATTGTAAATGCACAAACAGTAATTTCTCCGCATTGCAAGGTGCAATTCTGACATTTTTTGCTTTTTCCTGCTCCTCTTAGCATGATAAAGAAGATTCAAAGAGAGTGAGATGCCAGCTCCTTTCATTCAGTCAGTAGCTTCAATCATTTCTGGACGTTTTTCAATGGCAAAAATCAATGAATATTGTAAATGCACAAACAGTAATTTCTCCGCATTGCAAGGTGCAATTCTGAAATTTTTTGCTTTTTCCTGCTCCTCTTAGCATGATAAAGAAGATTCAAAGAGAGTGAGATGCCAGCTCCTTTCATTCAGTCAGTAGCTTCAATCATTTCTGGACGTTTTTCAATGGCAAAAATCAATGAATATTGTAAATGCACAAACAGTAATTTCTCCGCATTGCAAGGTGCAATTCTGAAATTTTTTGCTTTTTCCTGCTCCTCTTAGCATGATAAAGAAGATTCAAAGAGAGTGAGATGCCAGCTCCTTTCATTCAGTCAGTAGCTTCAAACATTTCTGGTATATGAATAACATGATGTTTTTCAATGGCAAAAATCAATGAATATTGTAAAAGCACAAACAGTAATTTCTCCGCATTGCAAGGTGCAATTCTGAAATTTTTTGCTTTTTCCTGCTCCTCTTAGCATGATAAAGAAGATTCAAAGAGAGTGAGATGCCAGCTCCTTTCATTCAGTCAGTAGCTTCAATCATTTCTGGACGTTTTTCAATGGCAAAAATCAATGAATATTGTAAATGCACAAACAGTAATTTCTCCGCATTGCAAGGTGCAATTCTGAAATTTTTTGCTTTTTCCTGCTCCTCTTAGCATGATAAAGAAGATTCAAAGAGAGTGAGATGCCAGCTCCTTTCATTCAGTCAGTAGCTTCAATCATTTCTGGTATATGAATAACATGATGTTTTTCAATGGCAAAAATCAATGAATATTGTAAATGCACAAACAGTAATTTCTCCGCATTGCAAGTTGCAATTCTGAAATTTTTTGCTTTTTCCTGCTCCTCTTAGCATGATAAAGAAGATTCAAAGAGAGTGAGATGCCAGCTCCTTTCATTCAGTCAGTAGCTTCAATCATTTCTGGACGTTTTTCAATGGCAAAAATCAATGAATATTGTAAATGCACAAACAGTAATTTCTCCGCATTGCAAGGTGCAATTCTGAAATTTTTTGCTTTTTCCTGCTCCTCTTAGCATGATAAAGAAGATTCAAAGAGAGTGAGATGCCAGCTCCTTTCATTCAGTCAGTAGCTTCAATCATTTCTGGACGTTTTTCAATGGCAAAAATCAATGAATATTGTAAATGCACAAACAGTAATTTCTCCGCATTGCAAGGTGCAATTCTGAAATTTTTTGCTTTTTCCTGCTCCACTTAGCATGATAAAGAAGATTCAAAGAGAGTGAGATGCCAGCTCCTTTCATTCAGTCAGTAGCTTCAAACATTTCTGGTATATGAATAACATGATGTTTTTCAATGGCAAAAATCAATGAATATTGTAAAAGCACAAACAGTAATTTCTCCGCATTGCAAGGTGCAATTCTGAAATTTTTTGCTTTTTCCTGCTCCTCTTAGCATGATAAAGAAGATTCAAAGAGAGTGAGATGCCAGCTCCTTTCATTCAGTCAGTAGCTTCAATCATTTCTGGACGTTTTTCAATGGCAAAAATCAATGAATATTGTAAATGCACAAACAGTAATTTCTCCGCATTGCAAGGTGCAATTCTGAAATTTTTTGCTTTTTCCTGCTCCTCTTAGCATGATAAAGAAGATTCAAAGAGAGTGAGATGCCAGCTCCTTTCATTCAGTCAGTAGCTTCAATCATTTCTGGACGTTTTTCAATGGCAAAAATCAATGAATATTGTAAATGCACAAACAGTAATTTCTCCGCATTGCAAGGTGCAATTCTGAAATTTTTTGCTTTTTCCTGCTCCTCTTAGCATGATAAAGAAGATTCAAAGAGAGTGAGATGCCAGCTCCTTTCATTCAGTCAGTAGCTTCAAACATTTCTGGTATATGAATAACATGATGTTTTTCAATGGCAAAAATCAATGAATATTGTAAAAGCACAAACAGTAATTTCTCCGCATTGCAAGGTGCAATTCTGAAATTTTTTGCTTTTTCCTGCTCCTCTTAGCATGATAAAGAAGATTCAAAGAGAGTGAGATGCCAGCTCCTTTCATTCAGTCAGTAGCTTCAATCATTTCTGGACGTTTTTCAATGGCAAAAATCAATGAATATTGTAAATGCACAAACAGTAATTTCTCCGCATTGCAAGGTGCAATTCTGAAATTTTTTGCTTTTTCCTGCTCCTCTTAGCATGATAAAGAAGATTCAAAGAGAGTGAGATGCCAGCTCCTTTCATTCAGTCAGTAGCTTCAAACATTTCTGGTATATGAATAACATGATGTTTTTCAATGGCAAAAATCAATGAATATTGTAAATGCACAAACAGTAATTTCTCCGCATTGCAAGGTGCAATTCTGAAATTTTTTGCTTTTTCCTGCTCCACTTAGCATGATAAAGAAGATTCAAAGAGAGTGAGATGCCAGCTCCTTTCATTCAGTCAGTAGCTTCAATCATTTCTGGACGTTTTTCAATGGCAAAAATCAATGAATATTGTAAATGCACAAACAGTAATTTCTCCGCATTGCAAGGTGCAATTCTGAAATTTTTTGCTTTTTCCTGCTCCTCTTAGCATGACAAAGAAGATTCAAAGAGAGTAAGATGCCAGCTCCTTTCATTCAGTCAGTAGCTTCTATCATTTCTGGTATATGAATAACATGATGTTTTTCAATGGCAAAAATCAATGAATATTGTAAATGCACAAACAGTAATTTCTCCGCATTGCAAGGTGCAATTCTGAAATTTTTTGCTTTTTCCTGCTCCTCTTAGCATGATAAAGAAGATTCAAAGAGAGTGAGATGCCAGCTCCTTTCATTCAGTCAGTAGCTTCAATCATTTCTGGACGTTTTTCAATGGCAAAAATCAATGAATATTGTAAATGCACAAACAGTAATTTCTCCGCATTGCAAGGTGCAATTCTGAAATTTTTTGCTTTTTCCTGCTCCTCTTAGCATGATAAAGAAGATTCAAAGAGAGTGAGATGCCAGCTCCTTTCATTCAGTCAG
Organism: Phyllobates terribilis; assembly: GCF_046119375.1. Lineage (NCBI taxonomy): Eukaryota > Metazoa > Chordata > Amphibia > Anura > Dendrobatidae > Phyllobates > Phyllobates terribilis. The sequence goes on along the minus strand of NW_027363767.1, from coordinate 428,591 downwards.
TAGCTTCAATCATTTCTGGATGTTTTTCAATGGCAAAAATCAATGAATATTGTAAATGCACAAACTGTAATTTCTCCGCATTGCAAGGTGCAATTCTGAAATTTTTTGCTTTTTCCTGCTCCTCTTAGCATGATAAAGAAGATTCAAAGAGAGTGAGATGCCAGCTCCTTTCATTCAGTCAGTAGCTTCAATCATTTCTGGACGTTTTTCAATGGCAAAAATCAATGAATATTGTAAATGCACAAACAGTAATTTCTCCGCATTGCAAGGTGCAATTCTGAAATTTTTTGCTTTTTCCTGCTCCTCTTAGCATGATAAAGAAGATTCAAAGAGAGTGAGATGCCAGCTCCTTTCATTCAGTCAGTACCTTCAATCATTTCTGGATGTTTTTCAATGGCAAAAATCAATGAATATTGTAAATGCACAAACAGTAATTTCTCCGTATTGCAAGGTGCAATTCTGAAATTTTTTGCTTTTTCCCGCTCCTCTTAGCATGATAAAGAAGATTCAAAGAGAGTGAGGTGCCAGCTCCTTTCATTCAGTCAGTAGCTTCAAACATTTCTGGTATATGAATAACATGTTTTTCAATGGCAAAAATCATTGAATATTGTAAATGCACAAACAGTAATTTCTCCGCATTGCAAGGTGCAATTCTGAAATTTTTTGATTTTTCCTGCTCCTCTTAGCATGATAAAGAAGATTCAAAGAGAGTGAGATGCCAGCTCCTTTCATTCAGTCAGTAGCTTCAATCATTTCTGGACGTTTTTCAATGGCAAAAATCAATGAATATTGTAAATGCACAAACAGTAATTTCTCCACATTGCAAGGTGCAATTCTGAAATTTTTTGCTTTTTCCTGCTCCTCTTAGCATGATAAAGAAGATTCAAAGAGAGTGAGATGCCAGCTCCTTTCATTCAGTCAGTAGCTTCAATCATTTCTGGACGTTTTTCAATGGCAAAAATCAATGAATATTGTAAATGCACAAACAGTAATTTCTCCGCATTGCAAGGTGCAATTCTGAAATTTTTTGCTTTTTCCTGCTCCTCTTAGCATGATAAAGAAGATTCAAAGAGAGTGAGATGCCAGCTCCTTTCATTCAGTCAGTAGCTTCAAACATTTCTGGTATATGAATAACATGATGTTTTTCAATGGCAAAAATCAATGAATATTGTAAATGCACAAACAGTAATTTCTCCGCATTGCAAGGTGCAAGTCTGAAATTTTTTGCTTTTTCCTGCTCCTCTTAGCATGATAAAGAAGATTCAAAGAGAGTGAGATGCCAGCTACTTTCATTCAGTCAGTAGCTTCAATCATTTCTGGACGTTTTTCAATGGTAAAAATCAATGAATATTGTAAATGCACAAACAGTAATTTCTCCACATTGCAAGGTGCAATTCTGAATTTTTTTGCTTTTTCCTGCTCCTCTTAGCATGATAAAGAAGATTCAAAGAGAGTGAGATGCCAGCTCCTTTCATTCAGTCAGTAGCTTCAAACATTTCTGGTATATGAATAACATGATGTTTTTCAATGGCAAAAATCAATGAATATTGTAAATGCACAAACAGTAATTTCTCCGCATTGCAAGGTGCAATTCTGAAATTTTTTGCTTTTTCCTGCTCCTCTTAGCATGATAAAGAAGATTCAAAGAGAGTGAGATGCCAGCTCCTTTCATTCAGTCAGTAGCTTCAAACATTTCTGGTATATGAATAACATGATGTTTTTCAATGGCAAAAATCAATGAATATTGTAAATGCACAAAGAGTAATTTCTCCGCATTGCAAGGTGCAATTCTGAAATTTTTTGCTTTTTCCTGCTCCTCTTAGCATGATAAAGAACATTCAAAGAGAGTGAGATGCCAGCTCCTTTCATTCAGTCAGTAGCTTCAATCATTTCTGGACGTTTTTCAATGGCAAAAATCAATGAATATTGTAAATGCACAAACAGTAATTTCTCCGCATTGCAAGGTGCAATTCTGAAATTTTTTGCTTTTTCCTGCTCCTCTTAGCATGATAAAGAAGATTCAAAGAGAGTGAGATGCCAGCTCCTTTCATTCAGTCAGTAGCTTCAATCATTTCTGGACGTTTTTCAATGGCAAAAATCAATGAATATTGTAAATGCACAAACAGTAATTTCTCCGCATTGCAAGGTGCAATTCTGAAATTTTTTGCTTTTTCCTGCTCCTCTTAGCATGATAAAGAAGATTCAAAGAGAGTGAGATGCCAGCTCCTTTCATTCAGTCAGTAGCTTCAATCAATTCTGGTATATGAATAACATGATGTTTTTCAATGGCAAAAATCAATGAATATTGTAAATGCACAAACAGTAATTTCTCCGCATTGCAAGGTGCAATTCTGACATTTTTTGCTTTTTCCTGCTCCTCTTAGCATGATAAAGAAGATTCAAAGAGAGTGAGATGCCAGCTCCTTTCATTCAGTCAGTAGCTTCAATCATTTCTGGACGTTTTTCAATGGCAAAAATCAATGAATATTGTAAATGCACAAACAGTAATTTCTCCGCATTGCAAGGTGCAATTCTGAAATTTTTTGCTTTTTCCTGCTCCTCTTAGCATGATAAAGAAGATTCAAAGAGAGTGAGATGCCAGCTCCTTTCATTCAGTCAGTAGCTTCAATCATTTCTGGACGTTTTTCAATGGCAAAAATCAATGAATATTGTAAATGCACAAACAGTAATTTCTCCGCATTGCAAGGTGCAATTCTGAAATTTTTTGCTTTTTCCTGCTCCTCTTAGCATGATAAAGAAGATTCAAAGAGAGTGAGATGCCAGCTCCTTTCATTCAGTCAGTAGCTTCAAACATTTCTGGTATATGAATAACATGATGTTTTTCAATGGCAAAAATCAATGAATATTGTAAAAGCACAAACAGTAATTTCTCCGCATTGCAAGGTGCAATTCTGAAATTTTTTGCTTTTTCCTGCTCCTCTTAGCATGATAAAGAAGATTCAAAGAGAGTGAGATGCCAGCTCCTTTCATTCAGTCAGTAGCTTCAATCATTTCTGGACGTTTTTCAATGGCAAAAATCAATGAATATTGTAAATGCACAAACAGTAATTTCTCCGCATTGCAAGGTGCAATTCTGAAATTTTTTGCTTTTTCCTGCTCCTCTTAGCATGATAAAGAAGATTCAAAGAGAGTGAGATGCCAGCTCCTTTCATTCAGTCAGTAGCTTCAATCATTTCTGGTATATGAATAACATGATGTTTTTCAATGGCAAAAATCAATGAATATTGTAAATGCACAAACAGTAATTTCTCCGCATTGCAAGTTGCAATTCTGAAATTTTTTGCTTTTTCCTGCTCCTCTTAGCATGATAAAGAAGATTCAAAGAGAGTGAGATGCCAGCTCCTTTCATTCAGTCAGTAGCTTCAATCATTTCTGGACGTTTTTCAATGGCAAAAATCAATGAATATTGTAAATGCACAAACAGTAATTTCTCCGCATTGCAAGGTGCAATTCTGAAATTTTTTGCTTTTTCCTGCTCCTCTTAGCATGATAAAGAAGATTCAAAGAGAGTGAGATGCCAGCTCCTTTCATTCAGTCAGTAGCTTCAATCATTTCTGGACGTTTTTCAATGGCAAAAATCAATGAATATTGTAAATGCACAAACAGTAATTTCTCCGCATTGCAAGGTGCAATTCTGAAATTTTTTGCTTTTTCCTGCTCCACTTAGCATGATAAAGAAGATTCAAAGAGAGTGAGATGCCAGCTCCTTTCATTCAGTCAGTAGCTTCAAACATTTCTGGTATATGAATAACATGATGTTTTTCAATGGCAAAAATCAATGAATATTGTAAAAGCACAAACAGTAATTTCTCCGCATTGCAAGGTGCAATTCTGAAATTTTTTGCTTTTTCCTGCTCCTCTTAGCATGATAAAGAAGATTCAAAGAGAGTGAGATGCCAGCTCCTTTCATTCAGTCAGTAGCTTCAATCATTTCTGGACGTTTTTCAATGGCAAAAATCAATGAATATTGTAAATGCACAAACAGTAATTTCTCCGCATTGCAAGGTGCAATTCTGAAATTTTTTGCTTTTTCCTGCTCCTCTTAGCATGATAAAGAAGATTCAAAGAGAGTGAGATGCCAGCTCCTTTCATTCAGTCAGTAGCTTCAATCATTTCTGGACGTTTTTCAATGGCAAAAATCAATGAATATTGTAAATGCACAAACAGTAATTTCTCCGCATTGCAAGGTGCAATTCTGAAATTTTTTGCTTTTTCCTGCTCCTCTTAGCATGATAAAGAAGATTCAAAGAGAGTGAGATGCCAGCTCCTTTCATTCAGTCAGTAGCTTCAATCATTTCTGGTATATGAATAACATGATGTTTTTCAATGGCAAAAATCAATGAATATTGTAAATGCACAAACAGTAATTTCTCCGCATTGCAAGTTGCAATTCTGAAATTTTTTGATTTTTCCTGCTCCTCTTAGCATGATAAAGAAGATTCAAAGAGAGTGAGATGCCAGCTCCTTTCATTCAGTCAGTAGCTTCAATCATTTCTGGACGTTTTTCAATGGCAAAAATCAATGAATATTGTAAATGCACAAACAGTAATTTCTCCGCATTGCAAGGTGCAATTCTGAAATTTTTTGCTTTTTCCTGCTCCTCTTAGCATGATAAAGAAGATTCAAAGAGAGCGAGATGCCAGCTCCTTTCATTCAGTCAGTAGCTTCAATCATTTCTGGTATATGAATAACATGATGTTTTTCAATGGCAAAAATCAATGAATATTGTAAATGCACAAACAGTAATTTCTCCGCATTGCAAGGTGCAATTCTGAAATTTTTTGCTTTTTCCTGCTCCTCTTAGCATGATAAAGAAGATTCAAAGAGAGTGAGATGCCAGCTCCTTTCATTCAGTCAGTAGCTTCAATCATTTCTGGACGTTTTTCAATGGCAAAAATCAATGAAAATTGTAAATGCACAAACAGTAATTTCTCCGCATTGCAAGGTGCAATTCTGAAATTTTTTGCTTTTTCCTGCTCCTCTTAGCATGATAAAGAAGATTCAAAGAGAGTGAGATGCCAGCTCCTTTCATTCAGTCAGTAGCTTCAATCATTTCTGGTATATGAATAACATGATGTTTTTCAATGGCAAAAATCAATGAATATTGTAAATGCACAAACAGTAATTTCTCCGCATTGCAAGGTGCAATTCTGAAATTTTTTGCTTTTTCCTGCTCCTCTTAGCATGATAAAGAAGATTCAAAGAGAGTGAGATGCCAGCTCCTTTCATTCAGTCAGCAGCTTCAATCATTTCTGGACATTTTTCAATGGCAAAAATCAATGAATATTGTAAATGCACAAACAGTAATTTCGCCGCATTGCAAGGTGCAATTCTGAAATTTTTTGCTTTTTCCTGCTCCTCTTAGCATGATAAAGAAGATTCAAAGAGAGTGAGATGCCAGCTACTTTCATTCAGTCAGTAGCTTCAAACATTTCTGGTATATGAATAACATGATGTTTTTCAATGGCAAAAATCAATGAATATTGTAAAAGCACAAACAGTAATTTCTCCGCATTGCAAGGTGCAATTCTGAAATTTTTTGCTTTTTCCTGCTCCTCTTAGCATGATAAAGAAGATTCAAAGAGAGTGAGATGCCAGCTCCTTTCATTCAGTCAGTAGCTTCAATCATTTCTGGACGTTTTTCAATGGCAAAAATCAATGAATATTGTAAATGCACAAACAGTAATTTCTCCGCATTGCAAGGTGCAATTCTGAAATTTTTTGCTTTTTCCTGCTCCTCTTAGCATGATAAAGAAGATTCAAAGAGAGTGAGATGCCAGCTCCTTTCATTCAGTCAGTAGCTTCAATCATTTCTGGTATATAAATAACATGATGTTTTTCAATGGCAAAAATCAATGGATATTGTAAATGCACAAACAGTAATTTCTCCGCATTGCAAGTTGCAATTCTGAAATTTTTTGCTTTTTCCTGCTCCTCTTAGCATGATAAAGAAGATTCAAAGAGAGTGAGATGCCAGCTCCTTTCATTCAGTCAGTAGCTTCAATTATTTCTGGACGTTTTTCAATGGCAAAAATCAATGAATATTGTAAATGCACAAACAGTAATTTCTCCGCATTGCAAGGTGCAATTCTGAAATTTTTTGCTTTTTCCTGCTCCTCTTAGCATGATAAAGAAGATTCAAAGAGAGTGAGATGCCAGCTCCTTTCATTCAGTCAGTTGCTTCAATCATTTCTGGACGTTTTTCAATGGCAAAAATCAATGAATATTGTAAATGCACAAACAGTAATTTCTCCGCATTGCAAGGTGCAATTCTGAAATTTTTTGCTTTTTCCTGCTCCTCTTAGCATGATAAAGAAGATTCAAAGAGAGTGAGATGCCAGCTCCTTTCATTCAGTCAGTAGCTTCAATCATTTCTGGATGTTTTTCAATGGCAAAAATCAATGAATATTGTAAATGCACAAACAGTAATTTCTCCGCATTGCAAGGTGCAATTCTGAAATTTTTTGCTTTTTCCTGCTCCTCTTTGCATGATAAAGAAGATTCAAAGAGAGTGAGATGCCAGCTCCTTTCATTCAGTCAGTAGCTTCAATCATTTCTGGTATATGAATAACATGATGTTTTTCAATGGCAAAAATCAATGAATATTGTAAATGCACAAACAGTAATTTCTCCGCATTGCAAGGTGCAATTCTGAAATTTTTTGCTTTTTCCTGCTCCTCTTAGCATGATAAAGAAGATTCAAAGAGAGTGAGATGCCAGCTCCTTTCATTCAGTCAGTAGCTTCAATCATTTCTGGACGTTTTTCAATGGCAAAAATCAATGAATATTGTAAATGCACAAACAGTAATTTCTCCGCATTGCAAGGTGCAATTCTGAAATTTTTTGCTTTTTCCTGCTCCTCTTAGCATGATAGAGAAGATTAAAAGAGAGTGAGATGCCAGCTTCTTTCATTCAGTCAGTAGCTTCAAACATTTCTGGGATATGAATAACATGATGTTTTTCAATGGCAAAAATTAATGAATATTGTAAATGCACAAACAGTAATTTCTCCGCATTGCAAGGTGCAATTCTGAAATTTTTTGCTTTTTCCTGCTCCTCTTAGCATGATAAAGAAGATTCAAAGAGAGTGAGATGCCAGCTCCTTTCATTCAGTCAGTAGCTTCAATCATTTCTGGACGTTTTTCAATGGCAAAAATCAATGAATATTGTAAATGCACAAACAGTAATTTCTCCGCATTGCAAGGTGCAATTCTGAAATTTTTTGCTTTTTCCTGCTCCTCTTAGCATGATAAAGAAGATTCAAAGAGAGTGAGATGCCAGCTCCTTTCATTCAGTCAGTAGCTTCAATCATTTCTGGACGTTTTTCAATGGCAAAAATCAATGAATATTGTAAATGCACAAACAGTAATTTCTCCGCATTGCAAGGTGCAATTCTGAAATTTTTTGCTTTTTCCTGCTCCTCTTAGCATGATAAAGAAGATTCAAAGAGAGTGAGATGCCAGCTCCTTTCATTCAGTCAGTAGCTTCAATCATTTCTGGTATATGAATAACATGATGTTTTTCAATGGCAAAAATCAATGAATATTGTAAATGCACAAACAGTAATTTCTCCGCATTGCAAGTTGCAATTCTGAAATTTTTTGCTTTTTCCTGCTCCTCTTAGCATGATAAAGAAGATTCAAAGAGAGTGAGATGCCAGCTCCTTTCATTCAGTCAGTAGCTTCAATCATTTCTGGACGTTTTTCAATGGCAAAAATCAATGAATATTGTAAATGCACAAACAGTAATTTCTCCGCATTGCAAGGTGCAATTCTGAAATTTTTTGCTTTTTCCTGCTCCTCTTAGCATGATAAAGAAGATTCAAAGAGAGTGAGATGCCAGCTCCTTTCATTCAGTCAGTAGCTTCAAACATTTCTGGTATATGAATAACATGATGTTTTTCAATGGCAAAAATCAATGAATATTGTAAATGCACAAACAGTAATTTCTCCGCATTGCAAGGTGCAATTCTGAAATTTTTTGCTTTTTCCTGCTCCTCTTAGCATGATAAAGAAGATTCAAAGAGAGTGAGATGCCAGCTCCTTTCATTCAGTCAGTAGCTTCAATCATTTCTGGACGTTTTTCAATGGCAAAAATCAATGAATATTGTAAATGCACAAACAGTAATTTCTCCGCATTGCAAGGTGCAATTCTGAAATTTTTTGCTTTTTCCTGCTCCTCTTAGCATGATAAAGAAGATTCAAAGAGAGTGAGATGCCGGCTTCTTTCATTCAGTCAGTAGCTTCAAACATTTCTGGGATATGAATAACATGATGTTTTTCAATGGCAAAAATTAATGAATATTGTAAATGCACAAACAGTAATTTCTCCGCATTGCAAGGTGCAATTCTGAAATTTTTTGCTTTTTCCTGCTCCTCTTAGCATGATAAAGAAGATTCAAAGAGAGTGAGATGCCAGCTCCTTTCATTCAGTCAGTAGCTTCAATCATTTCTGGACGTTTTTCAATGGCAAAAATCAATAAATATTGTAAATGCACAAACAGTAATTTCTCCGCATTGCAAGGTGCAATTCTGAAATTTTTTGCTTTTTCCTGCTCCTCTTAGCATGATAAAGAAGATTCAAAGAGAGTGAGATGCCAGCTCCTTTCATTCAGTCAGTAGCTTCAATCATTTCTGGACGTTTTTCAATGGCAAAAATCAATGAATATTGTAAATGCACAAACAGTAATTTCTCCGCATTGCAAGGTGCAATTCTGAAATTTTTTGCTTTTTCCTGCTCCTCTTAGCATGATAATGAAGATTCAAAGAGAGTGAGATGCCAGCTCCTTTCATTCAGTCAGTAGCTTCAATCATTTCTGGTATATGAATAACATGATGTTTTTCAATGGCAAAAATCAATGAATATTGTAAATGCAAAAACAGTAATTTCTCCGCATTGCAAGTTGCAATTCTGAAATTTTTTGCTTTTTCCTGCTCCTCTTAGCATGATAAAGAAGATTCAAAGAGAGTGAGATGCCAGCTCCTTTCATTCAGTCAGTAGCTTCAATCATTTCTGGACGTTTTTCAATGGCAAAAATCAATGAATATTGTAAATGCACAAACAGTAATTTCTCCGCATTGCAAGGTGCAATTCTGAAATTTTTTGCTTTTTCCTGCTCCTCTTAGCATGATAAAGAAGATTCAAAGAGAGTGAGATGCCAGCTCCTTTCATTCAGTCAGTAGCTTCAATCATTTCTGGACGTTTTTCAATGGCAAAAATCAATGAATATTGTAAATGCACAAACAGTAATTTCTCCGCATTGCAAGGTGCAATTCTGAAATTTTTTGCTTTTTCCTGCTCCTCTTAGCATGATAAAGAAGATTCAAAGAGAGTGAGATGCCAGCTCCTTTCATTCAGTCAGTAGCTTCAAACATTTCTGGTATATGAATAACATGATGTTTTTCAATGGCAAAAATCAATGAATATTGTAAAAGCACAAACAGTAATTTCTCCGCATTGCAAGGTGCAATTCTGAAATTTTTTGCTTTTTCCTGCTCCTCTTAGCATGATAAAGAAGATTCAAAGAGAGTGAGATGCCAGCTCCTTTCATTCAGTCAGTAGCTTCAATCATTTCTGGACGTTTTTCAATGGCAAAAATCAATGAATATTGTAAATGCACAAACAGTAATTTCTCCGCATTGCAAGGTGCAATTCTGAAATTTTTTGCTTTTTCCTGCTCCTCTTAGCATGATAAAGAAGATTCAAAGAGAGTGAGATGCCAGCTCCTTTCATTCAGTCAGTAGCTTCAATCATTTCTGGTATATGAATAACATGATGTTTTTCAATGGCAAAAATCAATGAATATTGTAACTGCACAAACAGTAATTTCTCCACATTGCAAGGTGCAATTCTGAAATTTTTTGCTTTTTCCTGCTCCTCTTAGCATGATAAAGAAGATTCAAAGAGAGTGAGATGCCAGCTCCTTTCATTCAGTCAGTAGCTTCAATCATTTCTGGACGTTTTTCAATGGCAAAAATCAATGAATATTGTAAATGCACAAACAGTAATTTCTCCGCATTGCAAGGTGCAATTCTGAAATTTTTTGCTTTTTCCTGCTCCTCTTAGCATGATAAAGAAGATTCAAAGAGAGCGAGATGCCAGCTCCTTTCATTCAGTCAGTAGCTTCAATCATTTCTGGTATATGAATAACATGATGTTTTTCAATGGCAAAAATCAATGAATATTGTAAATGCACAAACAGTAATTTCTCCGCATTGCAAGGTGCAATTCTGAAATTTTTTGCTTTTTCCTGCTCCTCTTAGCATGATAAAGAAGATTCAAAGAGAGTGAGATGCCAGCTCCTTTCATTCAGTCAGTAGCTTCAATCATTTCTGGACGTTTTTCAATGGCAAAAATCAATGAATATTGTAAATGCACAAACAGTAATTTCTCCGCATTGCAAGGTGCAATTCTGAAATTTTTTGCTTTTTCCTGCTCCTCTTAGCATGATAAAGAAGATTCAAAGAGAGTGAGATGCCAGCTCCTTTCATTCAGTCAGTAGCTTCAAACATTTCTGGTATATGAATAACATGATGTTTTTCAATGGCAAAAATCAATGAATATTGTAAATGCACAAACAGTAATTTCTCCGCATTGCAAGGTGCAATTCTGAAATTTTTTGCTTTTTCCTGCTCCTCTTAGCATGATAAAGAAGATTCAAAGAGAGTGAGATGCCAGCTCCTTTCATTCAGTCAGTAGCTTCAATCATTTCTGGACGTTTTTCAATGGCAAAAATCAATGAATATTGTAAATGCACAAACAGTAATTTCTCCGCATTGCAAGGTGCAATTCTGAAATTTTTTGCTTTTTCCTGCTCCTCTTAGCATGATAAAGAAGATTCAAAGAGAGTGAGATGCCAGCTCCTTTCATTCAGTCAGTAGCTTCAATCATTTCTGGACGTTTTTCAATGGCAAAAATCAATGAATATTGTAAATGCACAAACAGTAATTTCTCCGCATTGCAAGGTGCAATTCTGAAATTTTTTGCTTTTTCCTGCTCCTCTTAGCATGATAAAGAAGATTCAAAGAGAGTGAGATGCCAGCTCCTTTCATTCAGTCAGTAGCTTCAATCATTTCTGGTATATGAATAACATGATGTTTTTCAATGGCAAAAATCAGTGAATATTGTAAATGCACAAACAGTAATTTCTCCGCATTGCAAGGTGCAATTCTGAAATTTTTTGCTTTTTCCTGCTCCTCTTAGCATGATAAAGAAGATTCAAAGAGAGTGAGATGCCAGCTCCTTTCATTCAGTCAGCAGCTTCAATCATTTCTGGACATTTTTCAATGGCAAAAATCAATGAATATTGTAAATGCACAAACAGTAATTTCTCCGCATTGCAAGGTGCAATTCTGAAATTTTTTGCTTTTTCCTGCTCCTCTTAGCATGATAAAGAAGATTCAAAGAGAGTGAGATGCCAGCTCCTTTCATTCAGTCAGTAGCTTCAAACATTTCTGGTATATGAATAACATGATGTTTTTCAATGGCAAAAATCAATGAATATTGTAAAAGCACAAACAGTAATTTCTCCGCATTGCAAGGTGCAATTCTGAAATTTTTTGCTTTTTCCTGCTCCTCTTAGCATGATAAAGAAGATTCAAAGAGAGTGAGATGCCAGCTCCTTTCATTCAGTCAGTAGCTTCAATCATTTCTGGACGTTTTTCAATGGCAAAAATCAATGAATATTGTAAATGCACAAACAGTAATTTCTCCGCATTGCAAGGTGCAATTCTGAAATTTTTTGCTTTTTCCTGCTCCTCTTAGCATGATAAAGAAGATTCAAAGAGAGTGAGATGCCAGCTCCTTTCATTCAGTCACTAGCTTCAATCATTTCTGGTATATGAATAACATGATGTTTTTCAATGGCAAAAATCAATGAATATTGTAAATGCACAAACAGTAATTTCTCCGCATTGCAAGTTGCAATTCTGAAATTTTTTGCTTTTTCCTGCTCCTCTTAGCATGATAAAGAAGATTCAAGGAGAGTGAGATGCCAGCTCCTTTCATTCAGTCAGTAGCTTCAATTATTTCTGGACGTTTTTCAATGGCAAAAATCAATGAATATTGTAAATGCACAAACAGTAATTTCTCCGCATTGCAAGGTGCAATTCTGAAATTTTTTGCTTTTTCCTGCTCCTCTTAGCATGATAAAGAAGATTCAAAGAGAGTGAGATGCCAGCTCCTTTCATTCAGTCAGTTGCTTCAATCATTTCTGGACGTTTTTCAATGGCAAAAATCAGTGAATATTGCAAATGCACAAACAGTAATTTCTCCGCATTGCAAGGTGCAATTCTGAAATTTTTTGCTTTTTCCTGCTCCTCTTAGCATGATAAAGAAGATTCAAAGAGAGTGAGATGCCAGCTCCTTTCATTCAGTCAGTAGCTTCAATCATTTCTGGACGTTTTTCAATGGCAAAAATCAATGAATATTGTAAATGCACAAACAGTAATTTCTCCGCATTGCAAGGTGCAATTCTGAAATTTTTTGCTTTTTCCTGCTCCTCTTTGCATGATAAAGAAGATTCAAAGAGAGTGAGATGCCAGCTCCTTTCATTCAGTCAGTAGCTTCAATCATTTCTGGTATATGAATAACATGATGTTTTTCAATGGCAAAAATCAATGAATATTGTAAATGCACAAACAGTAATTTCTCCGCATTGCAAGGTGCAATTCTGAAATTTTTGGCTTTTTCCTGCTCCTCTTAGCATGATAAAGAAGATTCAAAGAGAGTGAGATGCCAGCTCCTTTCATTCAGTCAGTAGCTTCAATCATTTCTGGATGTTTTTCAATGGCAAAAATCAATGAATATTGTAAATGCACAAACAGTAATTTCTCCGCATTGCAAGGTGCAATTCTGAAATTTCTTGCATTTTCCTGCTCCTCTTAGCATGATAAAGAAGATTCAAAGAGAGTGAGATGCCAGCTCCTTTCATTCAGTCAGTAGCTTCAATCATTTCTGGATGTTTTTCAATGGCAAAAATCAATGAATATTGTAAATGCACAAACAGTAATTTCTCCGCATTGCAAGGTGCAATTCTGAAATTTTTTGCTTTTTCCTGCTCCTCTTAGCATGATAAAGAAGATTCAAAGAGAGTGAGATGCCAGCTCCTTTCATTCAGTCAGTAGCTTCAAACATTTCTGGTATATGAATAACATGATGTTTTTCAATGGCAAAAATCAATGAATATTGTAAATGCACAAACAGTAATTTCTCCGCATTGCAAGGTGCAATTCTGAAATTTTTTGCTTTTTCCTGCTCCGCTTAGCATGATAAAGAAGATTCAAAGAGAGTGAGATGCCAGCTCCTTTCATTCAGACAGTAGCTTCAATCATTTCTGGTATATGAATAACATGATGTTTTTCAATGGCAAAAATCAATGAATATTGTAAATGCACAAACAGTAATTTCTCCGCATTGCAAGTTGCAATTCTGAAATTTTTTGCTTTTTCCTGCTCCTCTTAGCATGATAAAGAAGATTCAAAAAGAGTGAGATGCCAGCTCCTTTCATTCAGTCAGTAGCTTCAATCATTTCTGGACGTTTTTCAATGGCAAAAATCAATGAATATTGTAAATGCACAAACAGTAATTTCTCCGCATTGCAAGGTGCAATTCTGAAATTTTTTGCTTTTTCCTGCTCCTCTTAGCATGATAAAGAAGATTCAAAGAGAGTGAGATGCCAGCTCCTTTCATTCAGTCAGTAGCTTCAATCATTTCTGGACGTTTTTCAATGGCAAAAATCAATGAATATTGTAAATGCACAAACAGTAATTTCTCCGCATTGCAAGGTGCAATTCTGAAATTTTTTGCTTTTTCCTGCTCCTCTTAGCATGATAAAGAAGATTCAAAGAGAGTGAGATGCCAGCTCCTTTCATTCAGTCAGTAGCTTCAATCATTTCTGGACGTTTTTCAATGGCAAAAATCAATGAATATTGTAAATGCACAAACAGTAATTTCTCCGCATTGCAAGGTGCAATTCTGAAATTTTTTGCTTTTTCCTGCTCCTCTTAGCATGATAAAGAAGATTCAAAGAGAGTGAGATGCCAGCTCCTTTCATTCAGTCAGTAGCTTCAAACATTTCTGGTATATGAATAACATGATGTTTTTCAATGGCAAAAATCAATGAATATTGTAAATGCACAAACAGTAATTTCTCCGCATTGCAAGGTGCAATTCTGAAATTTTTTGCTTTTTCCTGCTCCTCTTAGCATGATAAAGAAGATTCAAAGAGAGTGAGATGCCAGCTCCTTTCATTCAGACAGTAGCTTCAATCATTTCTGGTATATGAATAACATGATGTTTTTCAATGGCAAAAATCAATGAATATTGTAAATGCACAAACAGTAATTTCTCCGCATTGCAAGTTGCAATTCTGAAATTTTTTGCTTTTTCCTGCTCCTCTTAGCATGATAAAGAAGATTCAAAGAGAGTGAGATGCCAGCTCCTTTCATTCAGTCAGTAGCTTCAATCATTTCTGGACGTTTTTCAATGGCAAAAATCAATGAATATTGTAAATGCACAAACAGTAATTTCTCCGCATTGCAAGGTGCAATTCTGAAATTTTTTGCTTTTTCCTGCTCCTCTTAGCATGATAAAGAAGATTCAAAGAGAGTGAGATGCCAGCTCCTTTCATTCAGTCAGTAGCTTCAATCATTTCTGGACGTTTTTCAATGGCAAAAATCAATGAATATTGTAAATGCACAAACAGTAATTTCTCCGCATTGCAAGGTGCAATTCTGAAATTTTTTGCTTTTTCCTGCTCCTCTTAGCATGATAAAGAAGATTCAAAGAGAGTGAGATGCCAGCTCCTTTCATTCAGTCAGTAGCTTCAAACATTTCTGGTATATGAATAACATGATGTTTTTCAATGGCAAAAATCAATGAATATTGTAAAAGCACAAACAGTAATTTCTCCGCATTGCAAGGTGCAATTCTGAAATTTTTTGCTTTTTCCTGCTCCTCTTAGCATGATAAAGAAGATTCAAAGAGAGTGAGATGCCAGCTCCTTTCATTCAGTCAGTAGCTTCAATCATTTCTGGACGTTTTTCAATGGCAAAAATCAATGAATATTGTAAATGCACAAACAGTAATTTCTCCGCATTGCAAGGTGCAATTCTGAAATTTTTTGCTTTTTCCTGCTCCTCTTAGCATGATAAAGAAGATTCAAAGAGAGTGAGATGCCAGCTCCTTTCATTCAGTCAGTAGCTTCAATCATTTCTGGTATATGAATAACATGATGTTTTTCAATGGCAAAAATCAATGAATATTGTAAATGCACAAACAGTAATTTCTCCACATTGCAAGGTGCAATTCTGAAATTTTTTGCTTTTTCCTGCTCCTCTTAGCATGATAAAGAAGATTCAAAGAGAGTGAGATGCCAGCTCCTTTCATTCAGTCAGTAGCTTCAATCATTTCTGGACGTTTTTCAATGGCAAAAATCAATGAATATTGTAAATGCACAAACAGTAATTTCTCCGCATTGCAAGGTGCAATTCTGAAATTTTTTGCTTTTTCCTGCTCCTCTTAGCATGATAAAGAAGATTCAAAGAGAGCGAGATGCCAGCTCCTTTCATTCAGTCAGTAGCTTCAATCATTTCTGGTATATGAATAACATGATGTTTTTCAATGGCAAAAATCAATGAATATTGTAAATGCACAAACAGTAATTTCTCCGCATTGCAAGGTGCAATTCTGAAATTTTTTGCTTTTTCCTGCTCCTCTTAGCATGATAAAGAAGATTCAAAGAGAGTGAGATGCCAGCTCCTTTCATTCAGTCAGTAGCTTCAATCATTTCTGGACGTTTTTCAATGGCAAAAATCAATGAATATTGTAAATGCACAAACAGTAATTTCTCCGCATTGCAAGGTGCAATTCTGAAATTTTTTGCTTTTTCCTGCTCCTCTTAGCATGATAAAGAAGATTCAAAGAGAGTGAGATGCCAGCTCCTTTCATTCAGTCAGTAGCTTCAATCATTTCTGGTATATGAATAACATGATGTTTTTCAATGGCAAAAATCAATGAATATTGTAAATGCACAAACAGTAATTTCTCCGCATTGCAAGGTGCAATTCTGAAATTTTTTGCTTTTTCCTGCTCCTCTTAGCATGATAAAGAAGATTCAAAGAGAGTGAGATGCCAGCTCCTTTCATTCAGTCAGCAGCTTCAATCATTTCTGGACATTTTTCAATGGCAAAAATCAATGAATATTGTAAATGCACAAACAGTAATTTCTCCGCATTGCAAGGTGCAATTCTGAAATTTTTTGCTTTTTCCTGCTCCTCTTAGCATGATAAAGAAGATTCAAAGAGAGTGAGATGCCAGCTCCTTTCATTCAGTCAGTAGCTTCAAACATTTCTGGTATATGAATAACATGATGTTTTTCAATGGCAAAAATCAATGAATATTGTAAAAGCACAAACAGTAATTTCTCCGCATTGCAAGGTGCAATTCTGAAATTTTTTGCTTTTTCCTGCTCCTCTTAGCATGATAAAGAAGATTCAAAGAGAGTGAGATGCCAGCTCCTTTCATTCAGTCAGTAGCTTCAATCATTTCTGGACGTTTTTCAATGGCAAAAATCAATGAATATTGTAAATGCACAAACAGTAATTTCTCCGCATTGCAAGGTGCAATTCTGAAATTTTTTGCTTTTTCCTGCTCCTCTTAGCATGATAAAGAAGATTCAGAGAGAGTGAGATGCCAGCTCCTTTCATTCAGTCAGTAGCTTCAATCATTTCTGGTATATGAATAACATGATGTTTTTCAATGGCAAAAATCAATGAATATTGTAAATGCACAAACAGTAATTTCTCCGCATTGCAAGTTGCAATTCTGAAATTTTTTGCTTTTTCCTGCTCCTCTTAGCATGATAAAGAAGATTCAAAGAGAGTGAGATGCCAGCTCCTTTCATTCAGTCAGTAGCTTCAATTATTTCTGGACTTTTTCAATGGCAAAAATCAATGAATATTGTAAATGCACAAACAGTAATTTCTCCGCATTGCAAGGTGCAATTCTGAAATTTTTTGCTTTTTCCTGCTCCTCTTAGCATGATAAAGAAGATTCAAAGAGAGTGAGATGCCAGCTCCTTTCATTCAGTCAGTGGCTTCAATCATTTCTGGACGTTTTTCAATGGCAAAAATCAGTGAATATTGTAAATGCACAAACAGTAATTTCTCCGCATTGCAAGGTGCAATTCTGAAATTTTTTGCTTTTTCCTGCTCCTCTTAGCATGATAAAGAAGATTCAAAGAGAGTGAGATGCCAGCTCCTTTCATTCAGTCAGTAGCTTCAATCATTTCTGGACGTTTTTCAATGGCAAAAATCAATGAATATTGTAAATGCACAAACAGTAATTTCTCCGCATTGCAAGGTGCAATTCTGAAATTTTTTGCTTTTTCCTGCTCCTCTTAGCATGATAAAGAAGATTCAAAGAGAGTGAGATGCCAGCTCCTTTCATTCAGTCAGTAGCTTCAATCATTTCTGGTATATGAATAACATGATGTTTTTCAATGGCAAAAATCAATGAATATTGTAAATGCACAAACAGTAATTTCTCCGCATTGCAAGTTGCAATTCTGAAATTTTTTGCTTTTTCCTGCTCCTCTTAGCATGATAAAGAAGATTCAAATAGAGTGAGATGCCAGCTCCTTTCATTCAGTCAGTAGCTTCAATCATTTCTGGACGTTTTTCAATGGCAAAAATCAATGAATATTGTAAATGCACAAACAGTAATTTCTCCGCATTGCAAGGTGCAATTCTGAAATTTTTTGCTTTTTCCTGCTCCTCTTAGCATGATAAAGAAGATTCAAAGAGAGTGAGATGCCAGCTCCTTTCATTCAGTCAGTAGCTTCAATCATTTCTGGACGTTTTTCAATGGCAAAAATCAATGAATATTGTAAATGCACAAACAGTAATTTCTCCGCATTGCAAGGTGCAATTCTGAAATTTTTTGCTTTTTCCTGCTCCTCTTAGCATGATAAAGAAGATTCAAAGAGAGTGAGATGCCAGCTCCTTTCATTCAGTCAGTAGCTTCAATCATTTCTGGTATATGAATAACATGATGTTTTTCAATGGCAAAAATCAATGAATATTGTAAATGCACAAACAGTAATTTCTCCGCATTGCAAGGTGCAATTCTGAAATTTTTTGCTTTTTCCTGCTCCTCTTAGCATGATAAAGAAGATTCAAAGAGAGTGAGATGCCAGCTCCTTTCATTCAGTCAGCAGCTTCAATCATTTCTGGACATTTTTCAATGGCAAAATCAATGAATATTGTAAATGCACAAACAGTAATTTCTCCGCATTGCAAGGTGCAATTCTGAAATTTTTTGCTTTTTCCTGCTCCTCTTAGCATGATAAAGAAGATTCAAAGAGAGTGAGATGCCAGCTCCTTTCATTCAGTCAGTAGCTTCAAACATTTCTGGTATATGAATAACATGATGTTTTTCAATGGCAAAAATCAATGAATATTGTAAAAGCACAAACAGTAATTTCTCCGCATTGCAAGGTGCAATTCTGAAATTTTTTGCTTTTTCCTGCTCCTCTTAGCATGATAAAGAAGATTCAAAGAGAGTGAGATGCCAGCTCCTTTCATTCAGTCAGTAGCTTCAATCATTTCTGGACGTTTTTCAATGGCAAAAATCAATGAATATTGTAAATGCACAAACAGTAATTTCTCCGCATTGCAAGGTGCAATTCTGAAATTTTTTGCTTTTTCCTGCTCCTCTTAGCATGATAAAGAAGATTCAGAGAGAGTGAGATGCCAACTCCTTTCATTCAGTCAGTAGCTTCAATCATTTCTGGTATATGAATAACATGATGTTTTTCAATGGCAAAAATCAATGAATATTGTAAATGCACAAACAGTAATTTCTCCGCATTGCAAGTTGCAATTCTGAAATTTTTTGCTTTTTCCTGCTCCTCTTAGCATGATAAAGAAGATTCAAAGAGAGTGAGATGCCAGCTCCTTTCATTCAGTCAGTAGCTTCAATTATTTCTGGACTTTTTCAATGGCAAAAATCAATGAATATTGTAAATGCACAAACAGTAATTTCTCCGCATTGCAAGGTGCAATTCTGAAATTTTTTGCTTTTTCCTGCTCCTCTTAGCATGATAAAGAAGATTCAAAGAGAGTGAGATGCCAGCTCCTTTCATTCAGTCAGTTGCTTCAATCATTTCTGGACGTTTTTCAATGGCAAAAATCAGTGAATATTGTAAATGCACAAACAGTAATTTCTCCGCATTGCAAGGTGCAATTCTGAAATTTTTTGCTTTTTCCTGCTCCTCTTAGCATGATAAAGAAGATTCAAAGAGAGTGAGATGCCAGCTCCTTTCATTCAGTCAGTAGCTTCAATCATTTCTGGACGTTTTTCAATGGCAAAAATCAATGAATATTGTAAATGCACAAACAGTAATTTCTCCGCATTGCAAGGTGCAATTCTGAAATTTTTTGCTTTTTCCTGCTCCTCTTAGCATGATAAAGAAGATTCAAAGAGAGTGAGATGCCAGCTCCTTTCATTCAGTCAGTAGCTTCAATCATTTCTGGTATATGAATAACATGATGTTTTTCAATGGCAAAAATCAATGAATATTGTAAATGCACAAACAGTAATTTCTCCGCATTGCAAGTTGCAATTCTGAAATTTTTTGCTTTTTCCTGCTCCTCTTAGCATGATAAAGAAGATTCAAATAGAGTGAGATGCCAGCTCCTTTCATTCAGTCAGTAGCTTCAATCATTTCTGGACGTTTTTCAATGGCAAAAATCAATGAATATTGTAAATGCACAAACAGTAATTTCTCCGCATTGCAAGGTGCAATTCTGAAATTTTTTGCTTTTTCCTGCTCCTCTTAGCATGATAAAGAAGATTCAAAGAGAGTGAGATGCCAGCTCCTTTCATTCAGTCAGTAGCTTCAATCATTTCTGGACGTTTTTCAATGGCAAAAATCAATGAATATTGTAAATGCACAAACAGTAATTTCTCCGCATTGCAAGGTGCAATTCTGAAATTTTTTGCTTTTTCCTGCTCCTCTTAGCATGATAAAGAAGATTCAAAGAGAGTGAGATGCCAGCTCCTTTCATTCAGTCAGTAGCTTCAAACATTTCTGGTATATGAATAACATGATGTTTTTCAATGGCAAAAATCAATGAATATTGTAAAAGCACAAACAGTAATTTCTCCGCATTGCAAGGTGCAATTCTGAAATTTTTTGCTTTTTCCTGCTCCTCTTAGCATGATAAAGAAGATTCAAAGAGAGTGAGATGCCAGCTCCTTTCATTCAGTCAGTAGCTTCAATCATTTCTGGACGTTTTTCAATGGCAAAAATCAATGAATATTGTAAATGCACAAACAGTAATTTCTCCGCATTGCAAGGTGCAATTCTGAAATTTTTTGCTTTTTCCTGCTCCTCTTAGCATGATAAAGAAGATTCAAAGAGAGTGAGATGCCAGCTCCTTTCATTCAGTCAGTAGCTTCAATCATTTCTGGTATATGAATAACATGATGTTTTTCAATGGCAAAAATCAATGAATATTGTAAATGCACAAACAGTAATTTCTCCGCATTGCAAGGTGCAATTCTGAAATTTTTTGCTTTTTCCTGCTCCTCTTAGCATGATAAAGAAGATTCAAAGAGAGTGAGATGCCAGCTCCTTTCATTCAGTCAGTAGCTTCAATCATTTCTGGACGTTTTTCAATGGCAAAAATCAATGAATATTGTAAATGCACAAACAGTAATTTCTCCGCATTGCAAGGTGCAATTCTGAAATTTTTTGCTTTTTCCTGCTCCTCTTAGCATGATAAAGAAGATTCAAAGAGAGTGAGATGCCAGCTCCTTTCATTCAGTCAGTAGCTTCAATCATTTCTGGTATATGAATAACATGATGTTTTTCAATGGCAAAAATCAATGAATATTGTAAATGCACAAACAGTAATTTCTCCGCATTGCAAGGTGCAATTCTGAAATTTTTTGCTTTTTCCTGCTCCTCTTAGCATGATAAAGAAGATTCAAAGAGAGTGAGATGCCAGCTCCTTTCATTCAGTCAGTAGCTTCAATCATTTCTGGACGTTTTTCAATGGCAAAAATCAATGAATATTGTAAATGCACAAACAGTAATTTCTCCGCATTGCAAGGTGCAATTCTGAAATTTTTTGCTTTTTCCTGCTCCTCTTAGCATGATAGAGAAGATTAAAAGAGAGTGAGATGCCAGCTTCTTTCATTCAGTCAGTAGCTTCAAACATTTCTGGGATATGAATAACATGATGTTTTTCAATGGCAAAAATTAATGAATATTGTAAATGCACAAACAGTAATTTCTCCGCATTGCAAGGTGCAATTCTGAAATTTTTTGCTTTTTCCTGCTCCTCTTAGCATGATAAAGAAGATTCAAAGAGAGTGAGATGCCAGCTCCTTTCATTCAGTCAGTAGCTTCAATCATTTCTGGACGTTTTTCAATGGCAAAAATCAATGAATATTGTAAATGCACAAACAGTAATTTCTCCGCATTGCAAGGTGCAATTCTGAAATTTTTTGCTTTTTCCTGCTCCTCTTAGCATGATAAAGAAGATTCAAAGAGAGTGAGATGCCAGCTCCTTTCATTCAGTCAGTAGCTTCAATCATTTCTGGACGTTTTTCAATGGCAAAAATCAATGAATATTGTAAATGCACAAACAGTAATTTCTCCGCATTGCAAGGTGCAATTCTGAAATTTTTTGCTTTTTCCTGCTCCTCTTAGCATGATAAAGAAGATTCAAAGAGAGTGAGATGCCAGCTCCTTTCATTCAGTCAGTAGCTTCAATCATTTCTGGTATATGAATAACATGATGTTTTTCAATGGCAAAAATCAATGAATATTGTAAATGCACAAACAGTAATTTCTCCGCATTGCAAGTTGCAATTCTGAAATTTTTTGCTTTTTCCTGCTCCTCTTAGCATGATAAAGAAGATTCAAAGAGAGTGAGATGCCAGCTCCTTTCATTCAGTCAGTAGCTTCAATCATTTCTGGACGTTTTTCAATGGCAAAAATCAATGAATATTGTAAATGCACAAACAGTAATTTCTCCGCATTGCAAGGTGCAATTCTGAAATTTTTTGCTTTTTCCTGCTCCTCTTAGCATGATAAAGAAGATTCAAAGAGAGTGAGATGCCAGCTCCTTTCATTCAGTCAGTAGCTTCAAACATTTCTGGTATATGAATAACATGATGTTTTTCAATGGCAAAAATCAATGAATATTGTAAATGCACAAACAGTAATTTCTCCGCATTGCAAGGTGCAATTCTGAAATTTTTTGCTTTTTCCTGCTCCTCTTAGCATGATAAAGAAGATTCAAAGAGAGTGAGATGCCAGCTCCTTTCATTCAGTCAGTAGCTT
The DNA here is from genome assembly GCF_046119375.1 of Phyllobates terribilis. Taxonomy (NCBI): domain Eukaryota; kingdom Metazoa; phylum Chordata; class Amphibia; order Anura; family Dendrobatidae; genus Phyllobates; species Phyllobates terribilis. The sequence continues at coordinate 406,213 of NW_027363767.1, read as the reverse complement.
CAATCATTTCTGGACGTTTTTCAATGGCAAAAATCAATGAATATTGTAAATGCACAAACAGTAATTTCTCCGCATTGCAAGGTGCAATTCTGAAATTTTTTGCTTTTTCCTGCTCCTCTTAGCATGATAAAGAAGATTCAAAGAGAGTGAGATGCCGGCTTCTTTCATTCAGTCAGTAGCTTCAAACATTTCTGGGATATGAATAACATGATGTTTTTCAATGGCAAAAATTAATGAATATTGTAAATGCACAAACAGTAATTTCTCCGCATTGCAAGGTGCAATTCTGAAATTTTTTGCTTTTTCCTGCTCCTCTTAGCATGATAAAGAAGATTCAAAGAGAGTGAGATGCCAGCTCCTTTCATTCAGTCAGTAGCTTCAATCATTTCTGGACGTTTTTCAATGGCAAAAATCAATAAATATTGTAAATGCACAAACAGTAATTTCTCCGCATTGCAAGGTGCAATTCTGAAATTTTTTGCTTTTTCCTGCTCCTCTTAGCATGATAAAGAAGATTCAAAGAGAGTGAGATGCCAGCTCCTTTCATTCAGTCAGTAGCTTCAATCATTTCTGGACGTTTTTCAATGGCAAAAATCAATGAATATTGTAAATGCACAAACAGTAATTTCTCCGCATTGCAAGGTGCAATTCTGAAATTTTTTGCTTTTTCCTGCTCCTCTTAGCATGATAATGAAGATTCAAAGAGAGTGAGATGCCAGCTCCTTTCATTCAGTCAGTAGCTTCAATCATTTCTGGTATATGAATAACATGATGTTTTTCAATGGCAAAAATCAATGAATATTGTAAATGCAAAAACAGTAATTTCTCCGCATTGCAAGTTGCAATTCTGAAATTTTTTGCTTTTTCCTGCTCCTCTTAGCATGATAAAGAAGATTCAAAGAGAGTGAGATGCCAGCTCCTTTCATTCAGTCAGTAGCTTCAATCATTTCTGGACGTTTTTCAATGGCAAAAATCAATGAATATTGTAAATGCACAAACAGTAATTTCTCCGCATTGCAAGGTGCAATTCTGAAATTTTTTGCTTTTTCCTGCTCCTCTTAGCATGATAAAGAAGATTCAAAGAGAGTGAGATGCCAGCTCCTTTCATTCAGTCAGTAGCTTCAATCATTTCTGGACGTTTTTCAATGGCAAAAATCAATGAATATTGTAAATGCACAAACAGTAATTTCTCCGCATTGCAAGGTGCAATTCTGAAATTTTTTGCTTTTTCCTGCTCCTCTTAGCATGATAAAGAAGATTCAAAGAGAGTGAGATGCCAGCTCCTTTCATTCAGTCAGTAGCTTCAAACATTTCTGGTATATGAATAACATGATGTTTTTCAATGGCAAAAATCAATGAATATTGTAAAAGCACAAACAGTAATTTCTCCGCATTGCAAGGTGCAATTCTGAAATTTTTTGCTTTTTCCTGCTCCTCTTAGCATGATAAAGAAGATTCAAAGAGAGTGAGATGCCAGCTCCTTTCATTCAGTCAGTAGCTTCAATCATTTCTGGACGTTTTTCAATGGCAAAAATCAATGAATATTGTAAATGCACAAACAGTAATTTCTCCGCATTGCAAGGTGCAATTCTGAAATTTTTTGCTTTTTCCTGCTCCTCTTAGCATGATAAAGAAGATTCAAAGAGAGTGAGATGCCAGCTCCTTTCATTCAGTCAGTAGCTTCAATCATTTCTGGTATATGAATAACATGATGTTTTTCAATGGCAAAAATCAATGAATATTGTAACTGCACAAACAGTAATTTCTCCACATTGCAAGGTGCAATTCTGAAATTTTTTGCTTTTTCCTGCTCCTCTTAGCATGATAAAGAAGATTCAAAGAGAGTGAGATGCCAGCTCCTTTCATTCAGTCAGTAGCTTCAATCATTTCTGGACGTTTTTCAATGGCAAAAATCAATGAATATTGTAAATGCACAAACAGTAATTTCTCCGCATTGCAAGGTGCAATTCTGAAATTTTTTGCTTTTTCCTGCTCCTCTTAGCATGATAAAGAAGATTCAAAGAGAGCGAGATGCCAGCTCCTTTCATTCAGTCAGTAGCTTCAATCATTTCTGGTATATGAATAACATGATGTTTTTCAATGGCAAAAATCAATGAATATTGTAAATGCACAAACAGTAATTTCTCCGCATTGCAAGGTGCAATTCTGAAATTTTTTGCTTTTTCCTGCTCCTCTTAGCATGATAAAGAAGATTCAAAGAGAGTGAGATGCCAGCTCCTTTCATTCAGTCAGTAGCTTCAATCATTTCTGGACGTTTTTCAATGGCAAAAATCAATGAATATTGTAAATGCACAAACAGTAATTTCTCCGCATTGCAAGGTGCAATTCTGAAATTTTTTGCTTTTTCCTGCTCCTCTTAGCATGATAAAGAAGATTCAAAGAGAGTGAGATGCCAGCTCCTTTCATTCAGTCAGTAGCTTCAAACATTTCTGGTATATGAATAACATGATGTTTTTCAATGGCAAAAATCAATGAATATTGTAAATGCACAAACAGTAATTTCTCCGCATTGCAAGGTGCAATTCTGAAATTTTTTGCTTTTTCCTGCTCCTCTTAGCATGATAAAGAAGATTCAAAGAGAGTGAGATGCCAGCTCCTTTCATTCAGTCAGTAGCTTCAATCATTTCTGGACGTTTTTCAATGGCAAAAATCAATGAATATTGTAAATGCACAAACAGTAATTTCTCCGCATTGCAAGGTGCAATTCTGAAATTTTTTGCTTTTTCCTGCTCCTCTTAGCATGATAAAGAAGATTCAAAGAGAGTGAGATGCCAGCTCCTTTCATTCAGTCAGTAGCTTCAATCATTTCTGGACGTTTTTCAATGGCAAAAATCAATGAATATTGTAAATGCACAAACAGTAATTTCTCCGCATTGCAAGGTGCAATTCTGAAATTTTTTGCTTTTTCCTGCTCCTCTTAGCATGATAAAGAAGATTCAAAGAGAGTGAGATGCCAGCTCCTTTCATTCAGTCAGTAGCTTCAATCATTTCTGGTATATGAATAACATGATGTTTTTCAATGGCAAAAATCAGTGAATATTGTAAATGCACAAACAGTAATTTCTCCGCATTGCAAGGTGCAATTCTGAAATTTTTTGCTTTTTCCTGCTCCTCTTAGCATGATAAAGAAGATTCAAAGAGAGTGAGATGCCAGCTCCTTTCATTCAGTCAGCAGCTTCAATCATTTCTGGACATTTTTCAATGGCAAAAATCAATGAATATTGTAAATGCACAAACAGTAATTTCTCCGCATTGCAAGGTGCAATTCTGAAATTTTTTGCTTTTTCCTGCTCCTCTTAGCATGATAAAGAAGATTCAAAGAGAGTGAGATGCCAGCTCCTTTCATTCAGTCAGTAGCTTCAAACATTTCTGGTATATGAATAACATGATGTTTTTCAATGGCAAAAATCAATGAATATTGTAAAAGCACAAACAGTAATTTCTCCGCATTGCAAGGTGCAATTCTGAAATTTTTTGCTTTTTCCTGCTCCTCTTAGCATGATAAAGAAGATTCAAAGAGAGTGAGATGCCAGCTCCTTTCATTCAGTCAGTAGCTTCAATCATTTCTGGACGTTTTTCAATGGCAAAAATCAATGAATATTGTAAATGCACAAACAGTAATTTCTCCGCATTGCAAGGTGCAATTCTGAAATTTTTTGCTTTTTCCTGCTCCTCTTAGCATGATAAAGAAGATTCAAAGAGAGTGAGATGCCAGCTCCTTTCATTCAGTCACTAGCTTCAATCATTTCTGGTATATGAATAACATGATGTTTTTCAATGGCAAAAATCAATGAATATTGTAAATGCACAAACAGTAATTTCTCCGCATTGCAAGTTGCAATTCTGAAATTTTTTGCTTTTTCCTGCTCCTCTTAGCATGATAAAGAAGATTCAAGGAGAGTGAGATGCCAGCTCCTTTCATTCAGTCAGTAGCTTCAATTATTTCTGGACGTTTTTCAATGGCAAAAATCAATGAATATTGTAAATGCACAAACAGTAATTTCTCCGCATTGCAAGGTGCAATTCTGAAATTTTTTGCTTTTTCCTGCTCCTCTTAGCATGATAAAGAAGATTCAAAGAGAGTGAGATGCCAGCTCCTTTCATTCAGTCAGTTGCTTCAATCATTTCTGGACGTTTTTCAATGGCAAAAATCAGTGAATATTGCAAATGCACAAACAGTAATTTCTCCGCATTGCAAGGTGCAATTCTGAAATTTTTTGCTTTTTCCTGCTCCTCTTAGCATGATAAAGAAGATTCAAAGAGAGTGAGATGCCAGCTCCTTTCATTCAGTCAGTAGCTTCAATCATTTCTGGACGTTTTTCAATGGCAAAAATCAATGAATATTGTAAATGCACAAACAGTAATTTCTCCGCATTGCAAGGTGCAATTCTGAAATTTTTTGCTTTTTCCTGCTCCTCTTTGCATGATAAAGAAGATTCAAAGAGAGTGAGATGCCAGCTCCTTTCATTCAGTCAGTAGCTTCAATCATTTCTGGTATATGAATAACATGATGTTTTTCAATGGCAAAAATCAATGAATATTGTAAATGCACAAACAGTAATTTCTCCGCATTGCAAGGTGCAATTCTGAAATTTTTGGCTTTTTCCTGCTCCTCTTAGCATGATAAAGAAGATTCAAAGAGAGTGAGATGCCAGCTCCTTTCATTCAGTCAGTAGCTTCAATCATTTCTGGATGTTTTTCAATGGCAAAAATCAATGAATATTGTAAATGCACAAACAGTAATTTCTCCGCATTGCAAGGTGCAATTCTGAAATTTCTTGCATTTTCCTGCTCCTCTTAGCATGATAAAGAAGATTCAAAGAGAGTGAGATGCCAGCTCCTTTCATTCAGTCAGTAGCTTCAATCATTTCTGGATGTTTTTCAATGGCAAAAATCAATGAATATTGTAAATGCACAAACAGTAATTTCTCCGCATTGCAAGGTGCAATTCTGAAATTTTTTGCTTTTTCCTGCTCCTCTTAGCATGATAAAGAAGATTCAAAGAGAGTGAGATGCCAGCTCCTTTCATTCAGTCAGTAGCTTCAAACATTTCTGGTATATGAATAACATGATGTTTTTCAATGGCAAAAATCAATGAATATTGTAAATGCACAAACAGTAATTTCTCCGCATTGCAAGGTGCAATTCTGAAATTTTTTGCTTTTTCCTGCTCCGCTTAGCATGATAAAGAAGATTCAAAGAGAGTGAGATGCCAGCTCCTTTCATTCAGACAGTAGCTTCAATCATTTCTGGTATATGAATAACATGATGTTTTTCAATGGCAAAAATCAATGAATATTGTAAATGCACAAACAGTAATTTCTCCGCATTGCAAGTTGCAATTCTGAAATTTTTTGCTTTTTCCTGCTCCTCTTAGCATGATAAAGAAGATTCAAAAAGAGTGAGATGCCAGCTCCTTTCATTCAGTCAGTAGCTTCAATCATTTCTGGACGTTTTTCAATGGCAAAAATCAATGAATATTGTAAATGCACAAACAGTAATTTCTCCGCATTGCAAGGTGCAATTCTGAAATTTTTTGCTTTTTCCTGCTCCTCTTAGCATGATAAAGAAGATTCAAAGAGAGTGAGATGCCAGCTCCTTTCATTCAGTCAGTAGCTTCAATCATTTCTGGACGTTTTTCAATGGCAAAAATCAATGAATATTGTAAATGCACAAACAGTAATTTCTCCGCATTGCAAGGTGCAATTCTGAAATTTTTTGCTTTTTCCTGCTCCTCTTAGCATGATAAAGAAGATTCAAAGAGAGTGAGATGCCAGCTCCTTTCATTCAGTCAGTAGCTTCAATCATTTCTGGACGTTTTTCAATGGCAAAAATCAATGAATATTGTAAATGCACAAACAGTAATTTCTCCGCATTGCAAGGTGCAATTCTGAAATTTTTTGCTTTTTCCTGCTCCTCTTAGCATGATAAAGAAGATTCAAAGAGAGTGAGATGCCAGCTCCTTTCATTCAGTCAGTAGCTTCAAACATTTCTGGTATATGAATAACATGATGTTTTTCAATGGCAAAAATCAATGAATATTGTAAATGCACAAACAGTAATTTCTCCGCATTGCAAGGTGCAATTCTGAAATTTTTTGCTTTTTCCTGCTCCTCTTAGCATGATAAAGAAGATTCAAAGAGAGTGAGATGCCAGCTCCTTTCATTCAGACAGTAGCTTCAATCATTTCTGGTATATGAATAACATGATGTTTTTCAATGGCAAAAATCAATGAATATTGTAAATGCACAAACAGTAATTTCTCCGCATTGCAAGTTGCAATTCTGAAATTTTTTGCTTTTTCCTGCTCCTCTTAGCATGATAAAGAAGATTCAAAGAGAGTGAGATGCCAGCTCCTTTCATTCAGTCAGTAGCTTCAATCATTTCTGGACGTTTTTCAATGGCAAAAATCAATGAATATTGTAAATGCACAAACAGTAATTTCTCCGCATTGCAAGGTGCAATTCTGAAATTTTTTGCTTTTTCCTGCTCCTCTTAGCATGATAAAGAAGATTCAAAGAGAGTGAGATGCCAGCTCCTTTCATTCAGTCAGTAGCTTCAATCATTTCTGGACGTTTTTCAATGGCAAAAATCAATGAATATTGTAAATGCACAAACAGTAATTTCTCCGCATTGCAAGGTGCAATTCTGAAATTTTTTGCTTTTTCCTGCTCCTCTTAGCATGATAAAGAAGATTCAAAGAGAGTGAGATGCCAGCTCCTTTCATTCAGTCAGTAGCTTCAAACATTTCTGGTATATGAATAACATGATGTTTTTCAATGGCAAAAATCAATGAATATTGTAAAAGCACAAACAGTAATTTCTCCGCATTGCAAGGTGCAATTCTGAAATTTTTTGCTTTTTCCTGCTCCTCTTAGCATGATAAAGAAGATTCAAAGAGAGTGAGATGCCAGCTCCTTTCATTCAGTCAGTAGCTTCAATCATTTCTGGACGTTTTTCAATGGCAAAAATCAATGAATATTGTAAATGCACAAACAGTAATTTCTCCGCATTGCAAGGTGCAATTCTGAAATTTTTTGCTTTTTCCTGCTCCTCTTAGCATGATAAAGAAGATTCAAAGAGAGTGAGATGCCAGCTCCTTTCATTCAGTCAGTAGCTTCAATCATTTCTGGTATATGAATAACATGATGTTTTTCAATGGCAAAAATCAATGAATATTGTAAATGCACAAACAGTAATTTCTCCACATTGCAAGGTGCAATTCTGAAATTTTTTGCTTTTTCCTGCTCCTCTTAGCATGATAAAGAAGATTCAAAGAGAGTGAGATGCCAGCTCCTTTCATTCAGTCAGTAGCTTCAATCATTTCTGGACGTTTTTCAATGGCAAAAATCAATGAATATTGTAAATGCACAAACAGTAATTTCTCCGCATTGCAAGGTGCAATTCTGAAATTTTTTGCTTTTTCCTGCTCCTCTTAGCATGATAAAGAAGATTCAAAGAGAGCGAGATGCCAGCTCCTTTCATTCAGTCAGTAGCTTCAATCATTTCTGGTATATGAATAACATGATGTTTTTCAATGGCAAAAATCAATGAATATTGTAAATGCACAAACAGTAATTTCTCCGCATTGCAAGGTGCAATTCTGAAATTTTTTGCTTTTTCCTGCTCCTCTTAGCATGATAAAGAAGATTCAAAGAGAGTGAGATGCCAGCTCCTTTCATTCAGTCAGTAGCTTCAATCATTTCTGGACGTTTTTCAATGGCAAAAATCAATGAATATTGTAAATGCACAAACAGTAATTTCTCCGCATTGCAAGGTGCAATTCTGAAATTTTTTGCTTTTTCCTGCTCCTCTTAGCATGATAAAGAAGATTCAAAGAGAGTGAGATGCCAGCTCCTTTCATTCAGTCAGTAGCTTCAATCATTTCTGGTATATGAATAACATGATGTTTTTCAATGGCAAAAATCAATGAATATTGTAAATGCACAAACAGTAATTTCTCCGCATTGCAAGGTGCAATTCTGAAATTTTTTGCTTTTTCCTGCTCCTCTTAGCATGATAAAGAAGATTCAAAGAGAGTGAGATGCCAGCTCCTTTCATTCAGTCAGCAGCTTCAATCATTTCTGGACATTTTTCAATGGCAAAAATCAATGAATATTGTAAATGCACAAACAGTAATTTCTCCGCATTGCAAGGTGCAATTCTGAAATTTTTTGCTTTTTCCTGCTCCTCTTAGCATGATAAAGAAGATTCAAAGAGAGTGAGATGCCAGCTCCTTTCATTCAGTCAGTAGCTTCAAACATTTCTGGTATATGAATAACATGATGTTTTTCAATGGCAAAAATCAATGAATATTGTAAAAGCACAAACAGTAATTTCTCCGCATTGCAAGGTGCAATTCTGAAATTTTTTGCTTTTTCCTGCTCCTCTTAGCATGATAAAGAAGATTCAAAGAGAGTGAGATGCCAGCTCCTTTCATTCAGTCAGTAGCTTCAATCATTTCTGGACGTTTTTCAATGGCAAAAATCAATGAATATTGTAAATGCACAAACAGTAATTTCTCCGCATTGCAAGGTGCAATTCTGAAATTTTTTGCTTTTTCCTGCTCCTCTTAGCATGATAAAGAAGATTCAGAGAGAGTGAGATGCCAGCTCCTTTCATTCAGTCAGTAGCTTCAATCATTTCTGGTATATGAATAACATGATGTTTTTCAATGGCAAAAATCAATGAATATTGTAAATGCACAAACAGTAATTTCTCCGCATTGCAAGTTGCAATTCTGAAATTTTTTGCTTTTTCCTGCTCCTCTTAGCATGATAAAGAAGATTCAAAGAGAGTGAGATGCCAGCTCCTTTCATTCAGTCAGTAGCTTCAATTATTTCTGGACTTTTTCAATGGCAAAAATCAATGAATATTGTAAATGCACAAACAGTAATTTCTCCGCATTGCAAGGTGCAATTCTGAAATTTTTTGCTTTTTCCTGCTCCTCTTAGCATGATAAAGAAGATTCAAAGAGAGTGAGATGCCAGCTCCTTTCATTCAGTCAGTGGCTTCAATCATTTCTGGACGTTTTTCAATGGCAAAAATCAGTGAATATTGTAAATGCACAAACAGTAATTTCTCCGCATTGCAAGGTGCAATTCTGAAATTTTTTGCTTTTTCCTGCTCCTCTTAGCATGATAAAGAAGATTCAAAGAGAGTGAGATGCCAGCTCCTTTCATTCAGTCAGTAGCTTCAATCATTTCTGGACGTTTTTCAATGGCAAAAATCAATGAATATTGTAAATGCACAAACAGTAATTTCTCCGCATTGCAAGGTGCAATTCTGAAATTTTTTGCTTTTTCCTGCTCCTCTTAGCATGATAAAGAAGATTCAAAGAGAGTGAGATGCCAGCTCCTTTCATTCAGTCAGTAGCTTCAATCATTTCTGGTATATGAATAACATGATGTTTTTCAATGGCAAAAATCAATGAATATTGTAAATGCACAAACAGTAATTTCTCCGCATTGCAAGTTGCAATTCTGAAATTTTTTGCTTTTTCCTGCTCCTCTTAGCATGATAAAGAAGATTCAAATAGAGTGAGATGCCAGCTCCTTTCATTCAGTCAGTAGCTTCAATCATTTCTGGACGTTTTTCAATGGCAAAAATCAATGAATATTGTAAATGCACAAACAGTAATTTCTCCGCATTGCAAGGTGCAATTCTGAAATTTTTTGCTTTTTCCTGCTCCTCTTAGCATGATAAAGAAGATTCAAAGAGAGTGAGATGCCAGCTCCTTTCATTCAGTCAGTAGCTTCAATCATTTCTGGACGTTTTTCAATGGCAAAAATCAATGAATATTGTAAATGCACAAACAGTAATTTCTCCGCATTGCAAGGTGCAATTCTGAAATTTTTTGCTTTTTCCTGCTCCTCTTAGCATGATAAAGAAGATTCAAAGAGAGTGAGATGCCAGCTCCTTTCATTCAGTCAGTAGCTTCAATCATTTCTGGTATATGAATAACATGATGTTTTTCAATGGCAAAAATCAATGAATATTGTAAATGCACAAACAGTAATTTCTCCGCATTGCAAGGTGCAATTCTGAAATTTTTTGCTTTTTCCTGCTCCTCTTAGCATGATAAAGAAGATTCAAAGAGAGTGAGATGCCAGCTCCTTTCATTCAGTCAGCAGCTTCAATCATTTCTGGACATTTTTCAATGGCAAAATCAATGAATATTGTAAATGCACAAACAGTAATTTCTCCGCATTGCAAGGTGCAATTCTGAAATTTTTTGCTTTTTCCTGCTCCTCTTAGCATGATAAAGAAGATTCAAAGAGAGTGAGATGCCAGCTCCTTTCATTCAGTCAGTAGCTTCAAACATTTCTGGTATATGAATAACATGATGTTTTTCAATGGCAAAAATCAATGAATATTGTAAAAGCACAAACAGTAATTTCTCCGCATTGCAAGGTGCAATTCTGAAATTTTTTGCTTTTTCCTGCTCCTCTTAGCATGATAAAGAAGATTCAAAGAGAGTGAGATGCCAGCTCCTTTCATTCAGTCAGTAGCTTCAATCATTTCTGGACGTTTTTCAATGGCAAAAATCAATGAATATTGTAAATGCACAAACAGTAATTTCTCCGCATTGCAAGGTGCAATTCTGAAATTTTTTGCTTTTTCCTGCTCCTCTTAGCATGATAAAGAAGATTCAGAGAGAGTGAGATGCCAACTCCTTTCATTCAGTCAGTAGCTTCAATCATTTCTGGTATATGAATAACATGATGTTTTTCAATGGCAAAAATCAATGAATATTGTAAATGCACAAACAGTAATTTCTCCGCATTGCAAGTTGCAATTCTGAAATTTTTTGCTTTTTCCTGCTCCTCTTAGCATGATAAAGAAGATTCAAAGAGAGTGAGATGCCAGCTCCTTTCATTCAGTCAGTAGCTTCAATTATTTCTGGACTTTTTCAATGGCAAAAATCAATGAATATTGTAAATGCACAAACAGTAATTTCTCCGCATTGCAAGGTGCAATTCTGAAATTTTTTGCTTTTTCCTGCTCCTCTTAGCATGATAAAGAAGATTCAAAGAGAGTGAGATGCCAGCTCCTTTCATTCAGTCAGTTGCTTCAATCATTTCTGGACGTTTTTCAATGGCAAAAATCAGTGAATATTGTAAATGCACAAACAGTAATTTCTCCGCATTGCAAGGTGCAATTCTGAAATTTTTTGCTTTTTCCTGCTCCTCTTAGCATGATAAAGAAGATTCAAAGAGAGTGAGATGCCAGCTCCTTTCATTCAGTCAGTAGCTTCAATCATTTCTGGACGTTTTTCAATGGCAAAAATCAATGAATATTGTAAATGCACAAACAGTAATTTCTCCGCATTGCAAGGTGCAATTCTGAAATTTTTTGCTTTTTCCTGCTCCTCTTAGCATGATAAAGAAGATTCAAAGAGAGTGAGATGCCAGCTCCTTTCATTCAGTCAGTAGCTTCAATCATTTCTGGTATATGAATAACATGATGTTTTTCAATGGCAAAAATCAATGAATATTGTAAATGCACAAACAGTAATTTCTCCGCATTGCAAGTTGCAATTCTGAAATTTTTTGCTTTTTCCTGCTCCTCTTAGCATGATAAAGAAGATTCAAATAGAGTGAGATGCCAGCTCCTTTCATTCAGTCAGTAGCTTCAATCATTTCTGGACGTTTTTCAATGGCAAAAATCAATGAATATTGTAAATGCACAAACAGTAATTTCTCCGCATTGCAAGGTGCAATTCTGAAATTTTTTGCTTTTTCCTGCTCCTCTTAGCATGATAAAGAAGATTCAAAGAGAGTGAGATGCCAGCTCCTTTCATTCAGTCAGTAGCTTCAATCATTTCTGGACGTTTTTCAATGGCAAAAATCAATGAATATTGTAAATGCACAAACAGTAATTTCTCCGCATTGCAAGGTGCAATTCTGAAATTTTTTGCTTTTTCCTGCTCCTCTTAGCATGATAAAGAAGATTCAAAGAGAGTGAGATGCCAGCTCCTTTCATTCAGTCAGTAGCTTCAAACATTTCTGGTATATGAATAACATGATGTTTTTCAATGGCAAAAATCAATGAATATTGTAAAAGCACAAACAGTAATTTCTCCGCATTGCAAGGTGCAATTCTGAAATTTTTTGCTTTTTCCTGCTCCTCTTAGCATGATAAAGAAGATTCAAAGAGAGTGAGATGCCAGCTCCTTTCATTCAGTCAGTAGCTTCAATCATTTCTGGACGTTTTTCAATGGCAAAAATCAATGAATATTGTAAATGCACAAACAGTAATTTCTCCGCATTGCAAGGTGCAATTCTGAAATTTTTTGCTTTTTCCTGCTCCTCTTAGCATGATAAAGAAGATTCAAAGAGAGTGAGATGCCAGCTCCTTTCATTCAGTCAGTAGCTTCAATCATTTCTGGTATATGAATAACATGATGTTTTTCAATGGCAAAAATCAATGAATATTGTAAATGCACAAACAGTAATTTCTCCACATTGCAAGGTGCAATTCTGAAATTTTTTGCTTTTTCCTGCTCCTCTTAGCATGATAAAGAAGATTCAAAGAGAGTGAGATGCCAGCTCCTTTCATTCAGTCAGTAGCTTCAATCATTTCTGGACGTTTTTCAATGGCAAAAATCAATGAATATTGTAAATGCACAAACAGTAATTTCTCCGCATTGCAAGGTGCAATTCTGAAATTTTTTGCTTTTTCCTGCTCCTCTTAGCATGATAAAGAAGATTCAAAGAGAGCGAGATGCCAGCTCCTTTCATTCAGTCAGTAGCTTCAATCATTTCTGGTATATGAATAACATGATGTTTTTCAATGGCAAAAATCAATGAATATTGTAAATGCACAAACAGTAATTTCTCCGCATTGCAAGGTGCAATTCTGAAATTTTTTGCTTTTTCCTGCTCCTCTTAGCATGATAAAGAAGATTCAAAGAGAGTGAGATGCCAGCTCCTTTCATTCAGTCAGTAGCTTCAATCATTTCTGGACGTTTTTCAATGGCAAAAATCAATGAATATTGTAAATGCACAAACAGTAATTTCTCCGCATTGCAAGGTGCAATTCTGAAATTTTTTGCTTTTTCCTGCTCCTCTTAGCATGATAAAGAAGATTCAAAGAGAGTGAGATGCCAGCTCCTTTCATTCAGTCAGTAGCTTCAAACATTTCTAGTATATGAATAACATGATGTTTTTCAATGGCAAAAATCAATGAATATTGTAAATGCACAAACAGTAATTTCTCCGCATTGCAAGGTGCAATTCTGAAATTTTTTGCTTTTTCCTGCTCCTCTTAGCATGATAAAGAAGATTCAAAGAGAGTGAGATGCCAGCTCCTTTCATTCAGTCAGTAGCTTCAATCATTTCTGGACGTTTTTCAATGGCAAAAATCAATGAATATTGTAAATGCACAAACAGTAATTTCTCCGCATTGCAAGGTGCAATTCTGAAATTTTTTGCTTTTTCCTGCTCCTCTTAGCATGATAAAGAAGATTCAAAGAGAGTGAGATGCCAGCTCCTTTCATTCAGTCAGTAGCTTCAATCATTTCTGGACGTTTTTCAATGGCAAAAATCAATGAATATTGTAAATGCACAAACAGTAATTTCTCCGCATTGCAAGGTGCAATTCTGAAATTTTTTGCTTTTTCCTGCTCCTCTTAGCATGATAAAGAAGATTCAAAGAGAGTGAGATGCCAGCTCCTTTCATTCAGTCAGTAGCTTCAATCATTTCTGGTATATGAATAACATGATGTTTTTCAATGGCAAAAATCAATGAATATTGTAAATGCACAAACAGTAATTTCTCCGCATTGCAAGGTGCAATTCTGAAATTTTTTGCTTTTTCCTGCTCCTCTTAGCATGATAAAGAAGATTCAAAGAGAGTGAGATGCCAGCTCCTTTCATTCAGTCAGCAGCTTCAATCATTTCTGGACATTTTTCAATGGCAAAAATCAATGAATATTGTAAATGCACAAACAGTAATTTCTCCGCATTGCAAGGTGCAATTCTGAAATTTTTTGCTTTTTCCTGCTCCTCTTAGCATGATAAAGAAGATTCAAAGAGAGTGAGATGCCAGCTCCTTTCATTCAGTCAGTAGCTTCAAACATTTCTGGTATATGAATAACATGATGTTTTTCAATGGCAAAAATCAATGAATATTGTAAAAGCACAAACAGTAATTTCTCCGCATTGCAAGGTGCAATTCTGAAATTTTTTGCTTTTTCCTGCTCCCCTTAGCATGATAAAGAAGATTCAAAGAGAGTGAGATGCCAGCTCCTTTCATTCAGTCAGTAGCTTCAAACATTTCTGGTATATGAATAACATGATGTTTTTCAATGGCAAAAATCAATGAATATTGTAAATGCACAAACAGTAATTTCTCCGCATTGCAAGGTGCAAGTCTGAAATTTTTTGCTTTTTCCTGCTCCTCTTAGCATGATAAAGAAGATTCAAAGAGAGTGAGATGCCAGCTCCTTTCATTCAGTCAGTAGCTTCAAACATTTCTGGTATATGAATAACATGATGTTTTTCAATGGCAAAAATCAATGAATATTGTAAATGCACAAACAGTAATTTCTCCGCATTGCAAGGTGCAATTCTGAAATTTTTTGCTTTTTCCTGCTCCTCTTAGCATGATAAAGAAGATTCAAAGAGAGTGAGATGCCAGCTCCTTTCATTCAGACAGTAGCTTCAATCATTTCTGGTATATGAATAACATGATGTTTTTCAATGGCAAAAATCAATGAATATTGTAAATGCACAAACAGTAATTTCTCCGCATTGCAAGTTGCAATTCTGAAATTTTTTGCTTTTTCCTGCTCCTCTTAGCATGATAAAGAAGATTCAAAGAGAGTGAGATGCCAGCTCCTTTCATTCAGTCAGTAGCTTCAATCATTTCTGGACGTTTTTCAATGGCAAAAATCAATGAATATTGTAAATGCACAAACAGTAATTTCTCCGCATTGCAAGGTGCAATTCTGAAATTTTTTGCTTTTTCCTGCTCCTCTTAGCATGATAAAGAAGATTCAAAGAGAGTGAGATGCCAGCTCCTTTCATTCAGTCAGTAGCTTCAATCATTTCTGGACGTTTTTCAATGGCAAAAATCAATGAATATTGTAAATGCACAAACAGTAATTTCTCCGCATTGCAAGGTGCAATTCTGAAATTTTTTGCTTTTTCCTGCTCCTCTTAGCATGATAAAGAAGATTCAAAGAGAGTGAGATGCCAGCTCCTTTCATTCAGTCAGTAGCTTCAAACATTTCTGGTATATGAATAACATGATGTTTTTCAATGGCAAAAATCAATGAATATTGTAAAAGCACAAACAGTAATTTCTCCGCATTGCAAGGTGCAATTCTGAAATTTTTTGCTTTTTCCTGCTCCTCTTAGCATGATAAAGAAGATTCAAAGAGAGTGAGATGCCAGCTCCTTTAATTCAGTCAGTAGCTTCAATCATTTCTGGACGTTTTTCAATGGCAAAAATCAATGAATATTGTAAATGCACAAACAGTAATTTCTCCGCATTGCAAGGTGCAATTCTGAAATTTTTTGCTTTTTCCTGCTCCTCTTAGCATGATAAAGAAGATTCAAAGAGAGTGAGATGCCAGCTCCTTTCATTCAGTCAGTAGCTTCAATCATTTCTGGTATATGAATAACATGATGTTTTTCAATGGCAAAAATCAATGAATATTGTAAATGCACAAACAGTAATTTCTCCACATTGCAAGGTGCAATTCTGAAATTTTTTGCTTTTTCCTGCTCCTCTTAGCATGATAAAGAAGATTCAAAGAGAGTGAGATGCCAGCTCCTTTCATTCAGTCAGTAGCTTCAATCATTTCTGGACGTTTTTCAATGGCAAAAATCAATGAATATTGTAAATGCACAAACAGTAATTTCTCCGCATTGCAAGGTGCAATTCTGAAATTTTTTGCTTTTTCCTGCTCCTCTTAGCATGATAAAGAAGATTCAAAGAGAGTGAGATGCCAGCTCCTTTCATTCAGTCAGTAGCTTCAAACATTTCTAGTATATGAATAACATGATGTTTTTCAATGGCAAAAATCAATGAATATTGTAAATGCACAAACAGTAATTTCTCCGCATTGCAAGGTGCAATTCTGAAATTTTTTGCTTTTTCCTGCTCCTCTTAGCATGATAAAGAAGATTCAAAGAGAGTGAGATGCCAGCTCCTTTCATTCAGTCAGTAGCTTCAATCATTTCTGGACGTTTTTCAATGGCAAAAATCAATGAATATTGTAAATGCACAAACAGTAATTTCTCCGCATTGCAAGGTGCAATTCTGAAATTTTTTGCTTTTTCCTGCTCCTCTTAGCATGATAAAGAAGATTCAAAGAGAGTGAGATGCCAGCTCCTTTCATTCAGTCAGTAGCTTCAATCATTTCTGGACGTTTTTCAATGGCAAAAATCAATGAATATTGTAAATGCACAAACAGTAATTTCTCCGCATTGCAAGGTGCAATTCTGAAATTTTTTGCTTTTTCCTGCTCCTCTTAGCATGATAAAGAAGATTCAAAGAGAGTGAGATGCCAGCTCCTTTCATTCAGTCAGTAGCTTCAATCATTTCTGGTATATGAATAACATGATGTTTTTCAATGGCAAAAATCAATGAATATTGTAAATGCACAAACAGTAATTTCTCCGCATTGCAAGGTGCAATTCTGAAATTTTTTGCTTTTTCCTGCTCCTCTTAGCATGATAAAGAAGATTCAAAGAGAGTGAGATGCCAGCTCCTTTCATTCAGTCAGCAGCTTCAATCATTTCTGGACATTTTTCAATGGCAAAAATCAATGAATATTGTAAATGCACAAACAGTAATTTCTCCGCATTGCAAGGTGCAATTCTGAAATTTTTTGCTTTTTCCTGCTCCTCTTAGCATGATAAAGAAGATTCAAAGAGAGTGAGATGCCAGCTCCTTTCATTCAGTCAGTAGCTTCAAACATTTCTGGTATATGAATAACATGATGTTTTTCAATGGCAAAAATCAATGAATATTGTAAAAGCACAAACAGTAATTTCTCCGCATTGCAAGGTGCAATTCTGAAATTTTTTGCTTTTTCCTGCTCCTCTTAGCATGATAAAGAAGATTCAAAGAGAGTGAGATGCCAGCTCCTTTCATTCAGTCAGTAGCTTCAAACATTTCTGGTATATGAATAACATGATGTTTTTCAATGGCAAAAATCAATGAATATTGTAAATGCACAAACAGTAATTTCTCCGCATTGCAAGGTGCAATTCTGAAATTTTTTGCTTTTTCCTGCTCCTCTTAGCATGATAAAGAAGATTCAAAGAGAGTGAGATGCCAGCTCCTTTCATTCAGACAGTAGCTTCAATCATTTCTGGTATATGAATAACATGATGTTTTTCAATGGCAAAAATCAATGAATATTGTAAATGCACAAACAGTAATTTCTCCGCATTGCAAGTTGCAATTCTGAAATTTTTTGCTTTTTCCTGCTCCTCTTAGCATGATAAAGAAGATTCAAAGAGAGTGAGATGCCAGCTCCTTTCATTCAGTCAGTAGCTTCAATCATTTCTGGACGTTTTTCAATGGCAAAAATCAATGAATATTGTAAATGCACAAACAGTAATTTCTCCGCATTGCAAGGTGCAATTCTGAAATTTTTTGCTTTTTCCTGCTCCTCTTAGCATGATAAAGAAGATTCAAAGAGAGTGAGATGCCAGCTCCTTTCATTCAGTCAGTAGCTTCAATCATTTCTGGACGTTTTTCAATGGCAAAAATCAATGAATATTGTAAATGCACAAACAGTAATTTCTCCGCATTGCAAGGTGCAATTCTGAAATTTTTTGCTTTTTCCTGCTCCTCTTAGCATGATAAAGAAGATTCAAAGAGAGTGAGATGCCAGCTCCTTTCATTCAGTCAGTAGCTTCAAACATTTCTGGTATATGAATAACATGATGTTTTTCAATGGCAAAAATCAATGAATATTGTAAAAGCACAAACAGTAATTTCTCCGCATTGCAAGGTGCAATTCTGAAATTTTTTGCTTTTTCCTGCTCCTCTTAGCATGATAAAGAAGATTCAAAGAGAGTGAGATGCCAGCTCCTTTAATTCAGTCAGTAGCTTCAATCATTTCTGGACGTTTTTCAATGGCAAAAATCAATGAATATTGTAAATGCACAAACAGTAATTTCTCCGCATTGCAAGGTGCAATTCTGAAATTTTTTGCTTTTTCCTGCTCCTCTTAGCATGATAAAGAAGATTCAAAGAGAGTGAGATGCCAGCTCCTTTCATTCAGTCAGTAGCTTCAATCATTTCTGGTATATGAATAACATGATGTTTTTCAATGGCAAAAATCAATGAATATTGTAAATGCACAAACAGTAATTTCTCCACATTGCAAGGTGCAATTCTGAAATTTTTTGCTTTTTCCTGCTCCTCTTAGCATGATAAAGAAGATTCAAAGAGAGTGAGATGCCAGCTCCTTTCATTCAGTCAGTAGCTTCAATCATTTCTGGACGTTTTTCAATGGCAAAAATCAATGAATATTGTAAATGCACAAACAGTAATTTCTCCGCATTGCAAGGTGCAATTCTGAAATTTTTTGCTTTTTCCTGCTCCTCTTAGCATGATAAAGAAGATTCAAAGAGAGTGAGATGCCAGCTCCTTTCATTCAGTCAGTAGCTTCAAACATTTCTAGTATATGAATAACATGATGTTTTTCAATGGCAAAAATCAATGAATATTGTAAATGCACAAACAGTAATTTCTCCGCATTGCAAGGTGCAATTCTGAAATTTTTTGCTTTTTCCTGCTCCTCTTAGCATGATAAAGAAGATTCAAAGAGAGTGAGATGCCAGCTCCTTTCATTCAGTCAGTAGCTTCAATCATTTCTGGACGTTTTTCAATGGCAAAAATCAATGAATATTGTAAATGCACAAACAGTAATTTCTCCGCATTGCAAGGTGCAATTCTGAAATTTTTTGCTTTTTCCTGCTCCTCTTAGCATGATAAAGAAGATTCAAAGAGAGTGAGATGCCAGCTCCTTTCATTCAGTCAGTAGCTTCAATCATTTCTGGACGTTTTTCAATGGCAAAAATCAATGAATATTGTAAATGCACAAACAGTAATTTCTCCGCATTGCAAGGTGCAATTCTGAAATTTTTTGCTTTTTCCTGCTCCTCTTAGCATGATAAAGAAGATTCAAAGAGAGTGAGATGCCAGCTCCTTTCATTCAGTCAGTAGCTTCAATCATTTCTGGTATATGAATAACATGATGTTTTTCAATGGCAAAAATCAATGAATATTGTAAATGCACAAACAGTAATTTCTCCGCATTGCAAGGTGCAATTCTGAAATTTTTTGCTTTTTCCTGCTCCTCTTAGCATGATAAAGAAGATTCAAAGAGAGTGAGATGCCAGCTCCTTTCATTCAGTCAGCAGCTTCAATCATTTCTGGACATTTTTCAATGGCAAAAATCAATGAATATTGTAAATGCACAAACAGTAATTTCTCCGCATTGCAAGGTGCAATTCTGAAATTTTTTGCTTTTTCCTGCTCCTCTTAGCATGATAAAGAAGATTCAAAGAGAGTGAGATGCCAGCTCCTTTCATTCAGTCAGTAGCTTCAAACATTTCTGGTATATGAATAACATGATGTTTTTCAATGGCAAAAATCAATGAATATTGTAAAAGCACAAACAGTAATTTCTCCGCATTGCAAGGTGCAATTCTGAAATTTTTTGCTTTTTCCTGCTCCTCTTAGCATGATAAAGAAGATTCAAAGAGAGTGAGATGCCAGCTCCTTTCATTCAGTCAGTAGCTTCAATCATTTCTGGACGTTTTTCAATGGCAAAAATCAATGAATATTGTAAATGCACAAACAGTAATTTCTCCGCATTGCAAGGTGCAATTCTGAAATTTTTTGCTTTTTCCTGCTCCTCTTAGCATGATAAAGAAGATTCAAAGAGAGTGAGATGCCAGCTCCTTTCATTCAGTCAGTAGCTTCAATCATTTCTGGTATATGAATAACATGATGTTTTTCAATGGCAAAAATCAATGAATATTGTAAATGCACAAACAGTAATTTCTCCGCATTGCAAGTTGCAATTCTGAAATTTTTTGCTTTTTCCTGCTCCTCTTAGCATGATAAAGAAGATTCAAAGAGAGTGAGATGCCAGCTCCTTTCATTCAGTCAGTAGCTTCAATTATTTCTGGACGTTTTTCAATGGCAAAAATCAATGAATATTGTAAATGCACAAACAGTAATTTCTCCGCATTGCAAGGTGCAATTCTGAAATTTTTTGCTTTTTCCTGCTCCTCTTAGCATGATAAAGAAGATTCAAAGAGTGTGAGATGCCAGCTCCTTTCATTCAGTCAGTTGCTTCAATCATTTCTGGACGTTTTTCAATGGCAAAAATCAGTGAATATTGTAAATGCACAAACAGTAATTTCTCCGCATTGCAAGGTGCAATTCTGAAATTTTTTGCTTTTTCCTGCTCCTCTTAGCATGATAAAGAAGATTCAAAGAGAGTGAGATGCCAGCTCCTTTCATTCAGTCAGTAGCTTCAATCATTTCTGGACGTTTTTCAATGGCAAAAATCAATGAATATTGTAAATGCACAAACAGTAATTTCTCCGCATTGCAAGGTGCAATTCTGAAATTTTTTGCTTTTTCCTGCTCCTCTTAGCATGATAAAGAAGATTCAAAGAGAGTGAGATGCCAGCTCCTTTCATTCAGTCAGTAGCTTCAATCATTTCTGGTATATGAATAACATGATGTTTTTCAATGGCAAAAATCAATGAATATTGTAAATGCACAAACAGTAATTTCTCCGCATTGCAAGTTGCAATTCTGAAATTTTTTGCTTTTTCCTGCTCCTCTTAGCATGATAAAGAAGATTCAAATAGAGTGAGATGCCAGCTCCTTTCATTCAGTCAGTAGCTTCAATCATTTCTGGACGTTTTTCAATGGCAAAAATCAATGAATATTGTAAATGCACAAACAGTAATTTCTCCGCATTGCAAGGTGCAATTCTGAAATTTTTTGCTTTTTCCTGCTCCTCTTAGCATGATAAAGAAGATTCAAAGAGAGTGAGATGCCAGCTCCTTTCATTCAGTCAGTAGCTTCAATCATTTCTGGACGTTTTTCAGTGGCAAAAATCAATGAATATTGTAAATGCACAAACAGTAATTTCTCCGCATTGCAAGGTGCAATTCTGAAATTTTTTGCTTTTTCCTGCTCCTCTTAGCATGATAAAGAAGATTCAAAGAGAGTGAGATGCCAGCTCCTTTCATTCAGTCAGTAGCTTCAAACATTTCTGGTATATGAATAACATGATGTTTTTCAATGGCAAAAATCAATGAATATTGTAAAAGCACAAACAGTAATTTCTCCGCATTGCAAGGTGCAATTCTGAAATTTTTTGCTTTTTCCTGCTCCTCTTAGCATGATAAAGAAGATTCAAAGAGAGTGAGATGCCAGCTCCTTTCATTCAGTCAGTAGCTTCAATCATTTCTGGACGTTTTTCAATGGCAAAAATCAATGAATATTGTAAATGCACAAACAGTAATTTCTCCGCATTGCAAGGTGCAATTCTGAAATTTTTTGCTTTTTCCTGCTCCTCTTAGCATGATAAAGAATATTCAAAGAGAGTGAGATGCCAGCTCCTTTCATTCAGTCAGTAGCTTCAATCATTTCTGGTATATGAATAACATGATGTTTTTCAATGGCAAAAATCAATGAATATTGTAAATGCACAAACAGTAATTTCTCCACATTGCAAGGTGCAATTCTGAAATTTTTTGCTTTTTCCTGCTCCTCTTAGCATGATAAAGAAGATTCAAAGAGAGTGAGATGCCAGCTCCTTTCATTCAGTCAGTAGCTTCAATCATTTCTGGACGTTTTTCAATGGCAAAAATCAATGAATATTGTAAATGCACAAACAGTAATTTCTCCGCATTGCAAGGTGCAATTCTGAAATTTTTTGCTTTTTCCTGCTCCTCTTAGCATGATAAAGAAGATTCAAAGAGAGCGAGATGCCAGCTCCTTTCATTCAGTCAGTAGCTTCAATCATTTCTGGTATATGAATAACATGATGTTTTTCAATGGCAAAAATCAATGAATATTGTAAATGCACAAACAGTAATTTCTCCGCATTGCAAGGTGCAATTCTGAAATTTTTTGCTTTTTCCTGCTCCTCTTAGCATGATAAAGAAGATTCAAAGAGAGTGAGATGCCAGCTCCTTTCATTCAGTCAGTAGCTTCAATCATTTCTGGACGTTTTTCAATGGCAAAAATCAATGAATATTGTAAATGCACAAACAGTAATTTCTCCGCATTGCAAGGTGCAATTCTGAAATTTTTTGCTTTTTCCTGCTCCTCTTAGCATGATAAAGAAGATTCAAAGAGAGTGAGATGCCAGCTCCTTTCATTCAGTCAGTAGCTTCAAACATTTCTAGTATATGAATAACATGATGTTTTTCAATGGCAAAAATCAATGAATATTGTAAATGCACAAACAGTAATTTCTCCGCATTGCAAGGTGCAATTCTGAAATTTTTTGCTTTTTCCTGCTCCTCTTAGCATGATAAAGAAGATTCAAAGAGAGTGAGATGCCAGCTCCTTTCATTCAGTCAGTAGCTTCAATCATTTCTGGACGTTTTTCAATGGCAAAAATCAATGAATATTGTAAATGCACAAACAGTAATTTCTCCGCATTGCAAGGTGCAATTCTGAAATTTTTTGCTTTTTCCTGCTCCTCTTAGCATGATAAAGAAGATTCAAAGAGAGTGAGATGCCAGCTCCTTTCATTCAGTCAGTAGCTTCAATCATTTCTGGACGTTTTTCAATGGCAAAAATCAATGAATATTGTAAATGCACAAACAGTAATTTCTCCGCATTGCAAGGTGCAATTCTGAAATTTTTTGCTTTTTCCTGCTCCTCTTAGCATGATAAAGAAGATTCAAAGAGAGTGAGATGCCAGCTCCTTTCATTCAGTCAGTAGCTTCAATCATTTCTGGTATATGAATAACATGATGTTTTTCAATGGCAAAAATCAATGAATATTGTAAATGCACAAACAGTAATTTCTCCGCATTGCAAGGTGCAATTCTGAAATTTTTTGCTTTTTCCTGCTCCTCTTAGCATGATAAAGAAGATTCAAAGAGAGTGAGATGCCAGCTCCTTTCATTCAGTCAGCAGCTTCAATCATTTCTGGACATTTTTCAATGGCAAAAATCAATGAATATTGTAAATGCACAAACAGTAATTTCTCCGCATTGCAAGGTGCAATTCTGAAATTTTTTGCTTTTTCCTGCTCCTCTTAGCATGATAAAGAAGATTCAAAGAGAGTGAGATGCCAGCTCCTTTCATTCAGTCAGTAGCTTCAAACATTTCTGGTATATGAATAACATGATGTTTTTCAATGGCAAAAATCAATGAATATTGTAAAAGCACAAACAGTAATTTCTCCGCATTGCAAGGTGCAATTCTGAAATTTTTTGCTTTTTCCTGCTCCCCTTAGCATGATAAAGAAGATTCAAAGAGAGTGAGATGCCAGCTCCTTTCATTCAGTCAGTAGCTTCAATCATTTCTGGACGTTTTTCAATGGCAAAAATCAATGAATATTGTAAATGCACAAACAGTAATTTCTCCGCATTGCAAGGTGCAATTCTGAAATTTTTTGCTTTTTCCTGCTCCTCTTAGCATGATAAAGAAGATTCAAAGAGAGTGAGATGCCAGCTCCTTTCATTCAGTCAGTAGCTTCAATCATTTCTGGTATATGAATAACATGATGTTTTTCAATGGCAAAAATCAATGAATATTGTAAATGCACAAACAGTAATTTCTCCGCATTGCAAGTTGCAATTCTGAAATTTTTTGCTTTTTCCTGCTCCTCTTAGCATGATAAAGAAGATTCAAAGAGAGTGAGATGCCAGCTCCTTTCATTCAGTCAGTAGCTTCAATTATTTCTGGACGTTTTTCAATGGCAAAAATCAATGAATATTGTAAATGCACAAACAGTAATTTCTCCGCATTGCAAGGTGCAATTCTGAAATTTTTTGCTTTTTCCTGCTCCTCTTAGCATGATAAAGAAGATTCAAAGAGAGTGAGATGCCAGCTCCTTTCATTCAGTCAGTTGCTTCAATCATTTCTGGACGTTTTTCAATGGCAAAAATCAGTGAATATTGTAAATGCACAAACAGTAATTTCTCCGCATTGCAAGGTGCAATTCTGAAATTTTTTGCTTTTTCCTGCTCCTCTTAGCATGATAAAGAAGATTCAAAGAGAGTGAGATGCCAGCTCCTTTCATTCAGTCAGTAGCTTCAATCATTTCTGGACGTTTTTCAATGGCAAAAATCAATGAATATTGTAAATGCACAAACAGTAATTTCTCCGCATTGCAAGGTGCAATTCTGAAATTTTTTGCTTTTTCCTGCTCCTCTTTGCATGATAAAGAAGATTCAAAGAGAGTGAGATGCCAGCTCCTTTCATTCAGTCAGTAGCTTCAATCATTTCTGGTATATGAATAACATGATGTTTTTCAATGGCAAAAATCAATGAATATTGAAAATGCACAAACAGTAATTTCTCCGCATTGCAAGGTGCAATTCTGAAATTTTTGGCTTTTTCCTGCTCCTCTTAGCATGATAAAGAAGATTCAAAGAGAGTGAGATGCCAGCTCCTTTCATTCAGTCAGTAGCTTCAATCATTTCTGGATGTTTTTCAATGGCAAAAATCAATGAATATTGTAAATGCACAAACAGTAATTTCTCCGCATTGCAAGGTGCAATTCTGAAATTTCTTGCATTTTCCTGCTCCTCTTAGCATGATAAAGAAGATTCAAAGAGAGTGAGATGCCAGCTCCTTTCATTCAGTCAGTAGCTTCAATCATTTCTGGACGTTTTTCAATGGCAAAAATCAATGAATATTGTAAATGCACAAACAGTAATTTCTCCGCATTGCAAGGTGCAATTCTGAAATTTTTTGCTTTTTCCTGCTCCTCTTAGCATGATAAAGAAGATTCAAAGAGAGTGAGATGCCAGCTCCTTTCATTCAGTCAGTAGCTTCAAACATTTCTGGTATATGAATAACATGATGTTTTTCAATGGCAAAAATCAATGAATATTGTAAATGCACAAACAGTAATTTCTCCGCATTGCAAGGTGCAATTCTGAAATTTTTTGCTTTTCCTGCTCCTCTTAGCATGATAAAGAAGATTCAAAGAGAGTGAGATGCCAGCTCCTTTCATTCAGTCAGTAGCTTCAATCATTTCTGGACATTTTTCAATGGCAAAAATCAATGAATATTGTAAATGCACAAACAGTAATTTCTCCGCATTGCAAGGTGCAATTCTGAAATTTTTTGCTTTTTCCTGCTCCTCTTAGCATGATAAAGAAGATTCAAAGAGAGTGAGATGCCAGCTCCTTTCATTCAGTCAGTAGCTTCAATCATTTCTGGACGTTTTTCAATGGCAAAAATCAATGAATATTGTAAATGCACAAACAGTAATTTCTCCGCATTGCAAGGTGCAATTCTGAAATTTTTTGCTTTTTCCTGCTCCTCTTAGCATGATAAAGAAGATTCAAAGAGAGCGAGATGCCAGCTCCTTTCATTCAGTCAGTAGCTTCAATCATTTCTGGTATATGAATAACATGATGTTTTTCAATGGCAAAAATCAATGAATATTGTAAATGCACAAACAGTAATTTCTCCGCATTGCAAGGTGCAATTCTGAAATTTTTTGCTTTTTCCTGCTCCTCTTAGCATGATAAAGAAGATTCAAAGAGAGTGAGATGCCAGCTCCTTTCATTCAGTCAGTAGCTTCAATCATTTCTGGACGTTTTTCAATGGCAAAAATCAATGAATATTGTAAATGCACAAACAGTAATTTCTCCGCATTGCAAGGTGCAATTCTGAAATTTTTTGCTTTTTCCTGCTCCTCTTAGCATGATAAAGAAGATTCAAAGAGAGTGAGATGCCAGCTCCTTTCATTCAGTCAGTAGCTTCAAACATTTCTAGTATATGAATAACATGATGTTTTTCAATGGCAAAAATCAATGAATATTGTAAATGCACAAACAGTAATTTCTCCGCATTGCAAGGTGCAATTCTGAAATTTTTTGCTTTTTCCTGCTCCTCTTAGCATGATAAAGAAGATTCAAAGAGAGTGAGATGCCAGCTCCTTTCATTCAGTCAGTAGCTTCAATCATTTCTGGACGTTTTTCAATGGCAAAAATCAATGAATATTGTAAATGCACAAACAGTAATTTCTCCGCATTGCAAGGTGCAATTCTGAAATTTTTTGCTTTTTCCTGCTCCTCTTAGCATGATAAAGAAGATTCAAAGAGAGTGAGATGCCAGCTCCTTTCATTCAGTCAGTAGCTTCAATCATTTCTGGACGTTTTTCAATGGCAAAAATCAATGAATATTGTAAATGCACAAACAGTAATTTCTCCGCATTGCAAGGTGCAATTCTGAAATTTTTTTTCTTTTTCCTGCTCCTCTTAGCATGATAAAGAAGATTCAAAGAGAGTGAGATGCCAGCTCCTTTCATTCAGTCAGTAGCTTCAATCATTTCTGGTATATGAATAACATGATGTTTTTCAATGGCAAAAATCAATGAATATTGTAAATGCACAAACAGTAATTTCTCCGCATTGCAAGGTGCAATTCTGAAATTTTTTGCTTTTTCCTGCTCCTCTTAGCATGATAAAGAAGATTCAAAGAGAGTGAGATGCCAGCTCCTTTCATTCAGTCAGCAGCTTCAATCATTTCTGGACATTTTTCAATGGCAAAAATCAATGAATATTGTAAATGCACAAACAGTAATTTCTCCGCATTGCAAGGTGCAATTCTGAAATTTTTTGCTTTTTCCTGCTCCTCTTAGCATGATAAAGAAGATTCAAAGAGAGTGAGATGCCAGCTACTTTCATTCAGTCAGTAGCTTCAAACATTTCTGGTATATGAATAACATGATGTTTTTCAATGGCAAAAATCAATGAATATTGTAAAAGCACAAACAGTAATTTCTCCGCATTGCAAGGTGCAATTCTGAAATTTTTTGCTTTTTCCTGCTCCCCTTAGCATGATAAAGAAGATTCAAAGAGAGTGAGATGCCAGCTCCTTTCATTCAGTCAGTAGCTTCAATCATTTCTGGACGTTTTTCAATGGCAAAAATCAATGAATATTGTAAATGCACAAACAGTAATTTCTCCGCATTGCAAGGTGCAATTCTGAAATTTTTTGCTTTTTCCTGCTCCTCTTAGCATGATAAAGAAGATTCAAAGAGAGTGAGATGCCAGCTCCTTTCATTCAGTCAGTAGCTTCAATCATTTCTGGTATATGAATAACATGATGTTTTTCAATGGCAAAAATCAATGAATATTGTAAATGCACAAACAGTAATTTCTCCGCATTGCAAGTTGCAATTCTGAAATTTTTTGCTTTTTCCTGCTCCTCTTAGCATGATAAAGAAGATTCAAAGAGAGTGAGATGCCAGCTCCTTTCATTCAGTCAGTAGCTTCAATTATTTCTGGACGTTTTTCAATGGCAAAAATCAATGAATATTGTAAATGCACAAACAGTAATTTCTCCGCATTGCAAGGTGCAATTCTGAAATTTTTTGCTTTTTCCTGCTCCTCTTAGCATGATAAAGAAGATTCAAAGAGAGTGAGATGCCAGCTCCTTTCATTCAGTCAGTTGCTTCAATCATTTCTGGACGTTTTTCAATGGCAAAAATCAGTGAATATTGTAAATGCACAAACAGTAATTTCTCCGCATTGCAAGGTGCAATTCTGAAATTTTTTGCTTTTTCCTGCTCCTCTTAGCATGATAAAGAAGATTCAAAGAGAGTGAGATGCCAGCTCCTTTCATTCAGTCAGTAGCATCAATCATTTCTGGACGTTTTTCAATGGCAAAAATCAATGAATATTGTAAATGCACAAACAGTAATTTCTCCGCATTGCAAGGTGCAATTCTGAAATTTTTTGCTTTTTCCTGCTCCTCTTTGCATGATAAAGAAGATTCAAAGAGAGTGAGATGCCAGCTCCTTTCATTCAGTCAGTAGCTTCAATCATTTCTGGTATATGAATAACATGATGTTTTTCAATGGCAAAAATCAATGAATATTGAAAATGCACAAACAGTAATTTCTCCGCATTGCAAGGTGCAATTCTGAAATTTTTGGCTTTTTCCTGCTCCTCTTAGCATGATAAAGAAGATTCAAAGAGAGTGAGATGCCAGCTCCTTTCATTCAGTCAGTAGCTTCAATCATTTCTGGATGTTTTTCAATGGCAAAAATCAATGAATATTGTAAATGCACAAACAGTAATTTCTCCGCATTGCAAGGTGCAATTCTGAAATTTCTTGCATTTTCCTGCTCCTCTTAGCATGATAAAGAAGATTCAAAGAGAGTGAGATGCCAGCTCCTTTCATTCAGTCAGTAGCTTCAATCATTTCTGGACGTTTTTCAATGGCAAAAATCAATGAATATTGTAAATGCACAAACAGTAATTTCTCCGCATTGCAAGGTGCAATTCTGAAATTTTTTGCTTTTTCCTGCTCCTCTTAGCATGATAAAGAAGATTCAAAGAGAGTGAGATGCCAGCTCCTTTCATTCAGTCAGTAGCTTCAAACATTTCTGGTATATGAATAACATGATGTTTTTCAATGGCAAAAATCAATGAATATTGTAAATGCACAAACAGTAATTTCTCCGCATTGCAAGGTGCAATTCTGAAATTTTTTGCTTTTCCTGCTCCTCTTAGCATGATAAAGAAGATTCAAAGAGAGTGAGATGCCAGCTCCTTTCATTCAGTCAGTAGCTTCAATCATTTCTGGACGTTTTTCAATGGCAAAAATCAATGAATATTGTAAATGCACAAACAGTAATTTCTCCGCATTGCAAGGTGCAATTCTGAAATTTTTTGCTTTTTCCTGCTCCTCTTAGCATGATAAAGAAGATTCTTAGCATGATAAAGAAGATTCAAAGAGAGTGAGATGCCAGCTTCTTTCATTCAGTCAGTAGCTTCAAACATTTCTGGGATATGAATAACATGATGTTTTTCAATGGCAAAAATTAATGAATATTGTAAATGCACAAACAGTAATTTCTCCGCATTGCAAGTTGCAATTCTGAAATTTTTTGCTTTTTCCTGCTCCTCTTAGCATGATAAAGAAGATTCAAAGAGAGTGAGATGCCAGCTCCTTTCATTCAGTCAGTAGCTTCAATCATTTCTGGACGTTTTTCAATGGCAAAAATCAATGAATATTGTAAATGCACAAACAGTAATTTCTCCGCATTGCAAGGTGCAATTCTGAAATTTTTTGCTTTTTCCTGCTCCTCTTAGCATGATAAAGAAGATTCAAAGAGAGTGAGATGCCAGCTCCTTTCATTCAGTCAGTTGCTTCAATCATTTCTGGACGTTTTTCAATGGCAAAAATCAGTGAATATTGTAAATGCACAAACAGTAATTTCTCCGCATTGCAAGGTGCAATTCTGAAATTTTTTGCTTTTTCCTGCTCCTCTTAGCATGATAAAGAAGATTCAAAGAGAGTGAGATGCCAGCTCCTTTCATTCAGTCAGTAGCTTCAATCATTTCTGGACGTTTTTCAATGGCAAAAATCAATGAATATTGTAAATGCACAAACAGTAATTTCTCCGCATTGCAAGGTGCAATTCTGAAATTTTTTGCTTTTTCCTGCTCCTCTTAGCATGATAAAGAAGATTCAAAGAGAGTGAGATGCCAGCTCCTTTCATTCAGTCAGTAGCTTCAATCATTTCTGGTATATGAATAACATGATGTTTTTCAATGGCAAAAATCAATGAATATTGTAAATGCACAAACAGTAATTTCTCCGCATTGCAAGTTGCAATTCTGAAATTTTTTGCTTTTTCCTGCTCCTCTTAGCATGATAAAGAAGATTCAAAGAGAGTGAGATGCCAGCTCCTTTCATTCAGTCAGTAGCTTCAATCATTTCTGGACGTTTTTCAATGGCAAAAATCAATGAATATTGTAAATGCACAAACAGTAATTTCTCCGCATTGCAAGGTGCAATTCTGAAATTTTTTGCTTTTTCCTGCTCCTCTTAGCATGATAAAGAAGATTCAAAGAGAGTGAGATGCCAGCTCCTTTCATTCAGTCAGTAGCTTCAATCATTTCTGGACGTTTTTCAATGGCAAAAATCAATGAATATTGTAAATGCACAAACAGTAATTTCTCCGCATTGCAAGGTGCAATTCTGAAATTTTTTGCTTTTTCCTGCTCCTCTTAGCATGATAAAGAAGATTCAAAGAGAGTGAGATGCCAGCTCCTTTCATTCAGTCAGTAGCTTCAATCATTTCTGGACGTTTTTCAATGGCAAAAATCAATGAATATTGTAAATGCACAAACAGTAATTTCTCCGCATTGCAAGGTGCAATTCTGAAATTTTTTGCTTTTTCCTGCTCCTCTTAGCATGATAAAGAAGATTCAAAGAGAGTGAGATGCCAGCTCCTTTCATTCAGTCAGTAGCTTCAATCATTTCTGGTATATGAATAACATGATGTTTTTCAATGGCAAAAATCAATGAATATTGTAAATGCACAAACAGTAATTTCTCCGCATTGCAAGGTGCAATTCTGAAATTTTTTGCTTTTTCCTGCTCCTCTTAGCATGATAAAGAAGATTCAAAGAGAGTGAGATGCCAGCTCCTTTCATTCAGTCAGCAGCTTCAATCATTTCTGGACATTTTTCAATGGCAAAAATCAATGAATATTGTAAATGCACAAACAGTAATTTCTCCGCATTGCAAGGTGCAATTCTGAAATTTTTTGCTTTTTCCTGCTCCTCTTAGCATGATAAAGAAGATTCAAAGAGAGTGAGATGCCAGCTCCTTTCATTCAGTCAGTAGCTTCAAACATTTCTGGTATATGAATAACATGATGTTTTTCAATGGCAAAAATCAATGAATATTGTAAAAGCACAAACAGTAATTTCTCCGCATTGCAAGGTGCAATTCTGAAATTTTTTGCTTTTTCCTGCTCCCCTTAGCATGATAAAGAAGATTCAAAGAGAGTGAGATGCCAGCTCCTTTCATTCAGTCAGTAGCTTCAATCATTTCTGGACGTTTTTCAATGGCAAAAATCAATGAATATTGTAAATGCACAAACAGTAATTTCTCCGCATTGCAAGGTGCAATTCTGAAATTTTTTGCTTTTTCCTGCTCCTCTTAGCATGATAAAGAAGATTCAAAGAGAGTGAGATGCCAGCTCCTTTCATTCAGTCAGTAGCTTCAATCATTTCTGGTATATGAATAACATGATGTTTTTCAATGGCAAAAATCAATGAATATTGTAAATGCACAAACAGTAATTTCTCCGCATTGCAAGTTGCAATTCTGAAATTTTTTGCTTTTTCCTGCTCCTCTTAGCATGATAAAGAAGATTCAAAGAGAGTGAGATGCCAGCTCCTTTCATTCAGTCAGTAGCTTCAATTATTTCTGGACGTTTTTCAATGGCAAAAATCAGTGAATATTGTAAATGCACAAACAGTAATTTCTCCGCATTGCAAGGTGCAATTCTGAAATTTTTTGCTTTTTCCTGCTCCTCTTAGCATGATAAAGAAGATTCAAAGAGAGTGAGATGCCAGCTCCTTTCATTCAGTCAGTAGCTTCAATCATTTCTGGACGTTTTTCAATGGCAAAAATCAATGAATATTGTAAATGCACAAACAGTAATTTCTCCGCATTGCAAGGTGCAATTCTGAAATTTTTTGCTTTTTCCTGCTCCTCTTTGCATGATAAAGAAGATTCAAAGAGAGTGAGATGCCAGCTCCTTTCATTCAGTCAGTAGCTTCAATCATTTCTGGTATATGAATAACATGATGTTTTTCAATGGCAAAAATCAATGAATATTGAAAATGCACAAACAGTAATTTCTCCGCATTGCAAGGTGCAATTCTGAAATTTTTGGCTTTTTCCTGCTCCTCTTAGCATGATAAAGAAGATTCAAAGAGAGTGAGATGCCAGCTCCTTTCATTCAGTCAGTAGCTTCAATCATTTCTGGATGTTTTTCAATGGCAAAAATCAATGAATATTGTAAATGCACAAACAGTAATTTCTCCGCATTGCAAGGTGCAATTCTGAAATTTCTTGCATTTTCCTGCTCCTCTTAGCATGATAAAGAAGATTCAAAGAGAGTGAGATGCCAGCTCCTTTCATTCAGTCAGTAGCTTCAATCATTTCTGGACGTTTTTCAATGGCAAAAATCAATGAATATTGTAAATGCACAAACAGTAATTTCTCCGCATTGCAAGGTGCAATTCTGAAATTTTTTGCTTTTTCCTGCTCCTCTTAGCATGATAAAGAAGATTCAAAGAGAGTGAGATGCCAGCTCCTTTCATTCAGTCAGTAGCTTCAAACATTTCTGGTATATGAATAACATGATGTTTTTCAATGGCAAAAATCAATGAATATTGTAAATGCACAAACAGTAATTTCTCCGCATTGCAAGGTGCAATTCTGAAATTTTTTGCTTTTCCTGCTCCTCTTAGCATGATAAAGAAGATTCAAAGAGAGTGAGATGCCAGCTCCTTTCATTCAGTCAGTAGCTTCAATCATTTCTGGACGTTTTTCAATGGCAAAAATCAATGAATATTGTAAATGCACAAACAGTAATTTCTCCGCATTGCAAGGTGCAATTCTGAAATTTTTTGCTTTTTCCTGCTCCTCTTAGCATGATAAAGAAGATTCAAAGAGAGTGAGATGCCAGCTTCTTTCATTCAGTCAGTAGCTTCAAACATTTCTGGGATATGAATAACATGATGTTTTTCAATGGCAAAAATTAATGAATATTGTAAATGCACAAACAGTAATTTCTCCGCATTGCAAGTTGCAATTCTGAAATTTTTTGCTTTTTCCTGCTCCTCTTAGCATGATAAAGAAGATTCAAAGAGAGTGAGATGCCAGCTCCTTTCATTCAGTCAGTAGCTTCAATCATTTCTGGACATTTTTCAATGGCAAAAATCAATGAATATTGTAAATGCACAAACAGTAATTTCTCCGCATTGCAAGGTGCAATTCTGAAATTTTTTGCTTTTTCCTGCTCCTCTTAGCATGATAAAGAAGATTCAAAGAGAGTGAGATGCCAGCTCCTTTCATTCAGTCAGTTGCTTCAATCATTTCTGGACGTTTTTCAATGGCAAAAATCAGTGAATATTGTAAATGCACAAACAGTAATTTCTCCGCATTGCAAGGTGCAATTCTGAAATTTTTTGCTTTTTCCTGCTCCTCTTAGCATGATAAAGAAGATTCAAAGAGAGTGAGATGCCAGCTCCTTTCATTCAGTCAGTAGCTTCAATCATTTCTGGACGTTTTTCAATGGCAAAAATCAATGAATATTGTAAATGCACAAACAGTAATTTCTCCGCATTGCAAGGTGCAATTCTGAAATTTTTTGCTTTTTCCTGCTCCTCTTAGCATGATAAAGAAGATTCAAAGAGAGTGAGATGCCAGCTCCTTTCATTCAGTCAGTAGCTTCAATCATTTCTGGTATATGAATAACATGATGTTTTTCAATGGCAAAAATCAATGAATATTGTAAATGCACAAACAGTAATTTCTCCGCATTGCAAGTTGCAATTCTGAAATTTTTTGCTTTTTCCTGCTCCTCTTAGCATGATAAAGAAGATTCAAAGAGAGTGAGATGCCAGCTCCTTTCATTCAGTCAGTAGCTTCAATCATTTCTGGACGTTTTTCAATGGCAAAAATCAATGAATATTGTAAATGCACAAACAGTAATTTCTCCGCATTGCAAGGTGCAATTCTGAAATTTTTTGCTTTTTCCTGCTCCTCTTAGCATGATAAAGAAGATTCAAAGAGAGTGAGATGCCAGCTCCTTTCATTCAGTCAGTAGCTTCAATCATTTCTGGACGTTTTTCAATGGCAAAAATCAATGAATATTGTACATGCACAAACAGTAATTTCTCCGCATTGCAAGGTGCAATTCTGAAATTTTTTGCTTTTTCCTGCTCCTCTTAGCATGATAAAGAAGATTCAAAGAGAGTGAGATGCCAGCTCCTTTCATTCCGTCAGTAGCTTCAAACATTTCTGGTATATGAATAACATGATGTTTTTCAATGGCAAAAATCAATGAATATTGTAAAAGCACAAACAGTAATTTCTCCGCATTGCAAGGTGCAATTCTGAAATTTTTTGCTTTTTCCTGCTCCTCTTAGCATGATAAAGAAGATTCAAAGAGAGTGAGATGCCAGCTCCTTTCATTCAGTCAGTAGCTTCAATCATTTCTGGACGTTTTTCAATGGCAAAAATCAATGAATATTGTAAATGCACAAACAGTAATTTCTCCGCATTGCAAGGTGCAATTCTGAAATTTTTTGCTTTTTCCTGCTCCTCTTAGCATGATAAAGAAGATTCAAAGAGAGTGAGATGCCAGCTCCTTTCATTCAGTCAGTAGCTTCAATCATTTCTGGTATATGAATAACATGATGTTTTTCAATGGCAAAAATCAATGAATATTGTAAATGCACAAACAGTAATTTCTCCACATTGCAAGGTGCAATTCTGAAATTTTTTGCTTTTTCCTGCTCCTCTTAGCATGATAAAGAAGATTCAAAGAGATTGAGATGCCAGCTCCTTTCATTCAGTCAGTAGCTTCAATCATTTCTGGACGTTTTTCAATGGCAAAAATCAATGAATATTGTAAATGCACAAACAGTAATTTCTCCGCATTGCAAGGTGCAATTCTGAAATTTTTTGCTTTTTCCTGCTCCTCTTAGCATGATAAAGAAGATTCAAAGAGAGCGAGATGCCAGCTCCTTTCATTCAGTCAGTAGCTTCAATCATTTCTGGTATATGAATAACATGATGTTTTTCAATGGCAAAAATCAATGAATATTGTAAATGCACAAACAGTAATTTCTCCGCATTGCAAGGTGCAATTCTGAAATTTTTTGCTTTTTCCTGCTCCTCTTAGCATGATAAAGAAGATTCAAAGAGAGTGAGATGCCAGCTCCTTTCATTCAGTCAGTAGCTTCAATCATTTCTGGACGTTTTTCAATGGCAAAAATCAATGAATATTGTAAATGCACAAACAGTAATTTCTCCGCATTGCAAGGTGCAATTCTGAAATTTTTTGCTTTTTCCTGCTCCTCTTAGCATGATAAAGAAGATTCAAAGAGAGTGAGATGCCAGCTCCTTTCATTCAGTCAGTAGCTTCAAACATTTCTAGTATATGAATAACATGATGTTTTTCAATGGCAAAAATCAATGAATATTGTAAATGCACAAACAGTAATTTCTCCGCATTGCAAGGTGCAATTCTGAAATTCTTTGCTTTTTCCTGCTCCTCTTAGCATGATAAAGAAGATTCAAAGAGAGTGAGATGCCAGCTCCTTTCATTCAGTCAGTAGCTTCAATCATTTCTGGACGTTTTTCAATGGCAAAAATCAATGAATATTGTAAATGCACAAACAGTAATTTCTCCGCATTGCAAGGTGCAATTCTGAAATTTTTTGCTTTTTCCTGCTCCTCTTAGCATGATAAAGAAGATTCAAAGAGAGTGAGATGCCAGCTCCTTTCATTCAGTCAGTAGCTTCAATCATTTCTGGACGTTTTTCAATGGCAAAAATCAATGAATATTGTAAATGCACAAACAGTAATTTCTCCGCATTGCAAGGTGCAATTCTGAAATTTTTTGCTTTTTCCTGCTCCTCTTAGCATGATAAAGAAGATTCAAAGAGAGTGAGATGCCAGCTCCTTTCATTCAGTCAGTAGCTTCAATCATTTCTGGTATATGAATAACATGATGTTTTTCAATGGCAAAAATCAATGAATATTGTAAATGCACAAACAGTAATTTCTCCGCATTGCAAGGTGCAATTCTCAAATTTTTTGCTTTTTCCTGCTCCTCTTAGCATGATAAAGAAGATTCAAAGAGAGTGAGATGCCAGCTCCTTTCATTCAGTCAGCAGCTTCAATCATTTCTGGACATTTTTCAATGGCAAAAATCAATGAATATTGTAAATGCACAAACAGTAATTTCTCCGCATTGCAAGGTGCAATTCTGAAATTTTTTGCTTTTTCCTGCTCCTCTTTGCATGATAAAGAAGATTCAAAGAGAGTGAGATGCCAGCTCCTTTCATTCAGTCAGTAGCTTCAATCATTTCTGGTATATGAATAACATGATGTTTTTCAATGGCAAAAATCAATGAATATTGTAAATGCACAAACAGTAATTTCTCCGCATTGCAAGGTGCAATTCTGAAATTTCTTGCATTTTCCTGCTCCTCTTAGCATGATAAAGAAGATTCAAAGAGAGTGAGATGCCAGCTCCTTTCATTCAGTCAGTAGCTTCAATCATTTCTGGACGTTTTTCAATGGCAAAAATCAATGAATATTGTAAATGCACAAACAGTAATTTCTCCGCATTGCAAGGTGCAATTCTGAAATTTTTTGCTTTTTCCTGCTCCTCTTAGCATGATAAAGAAGATTCAAAGAGAGTGAGATGCCAGCTCCTTTCATTCAGTCAGTAGCTTCAAACATTTCTGGTATATGAATAACATGATGTTTTTCAATGGCAAAAATCAATGAATATTGTAAATGCACAAACAGTAATTTCTCCGCATTGCAAGGTGCAATTCTGAAATTTTTTGCTTTTTCCTGCTCCTCTTAGCATGATAAAGAAGATTCAAAGAGAGTGAGATGCCAGCTCCTTTCATTCAGTCAGTAGCTTCAATCATTTCTGGACGTTTTTCAATGGCAAAAATCAATGAATATTGTAAATGCACAAACAGTAATTTCTCCGCATTGCAAGGTGCAATTCTGAAATTTTTTGCTTTTTCCTGCTCCTCTTAGCATGATAAAGAAGATTCAAAGAGAGTGAGATGCCAGCTTCTTTCATTCAGTCAGTAGCTTCAAACATTTCTGGGATATGAATAACATGATGTTTTTCAATGGCAAAAATTAATGAATATTGTAAATGCACAAACAGTAATTTCTCCGCATTGCAAGGTGCAATTCTGAAATTTTTTGCTTTTTCCTGCTCCTCTTAGCATGATAAAGAAGATTCAAAGAGAGTGAGATGCCAGCTCCTTTCATTCAGTCAGTAGCTTCAATCATTTCTGGACGTTTTTCAATGGCAAAAATCAATGAATATTGTAAATGCACAAACAGTAATTTCTCCGCATTGCAAGGTGCAATTCTGAAATTTTTTGCTTTTTCCTGCTCCTATTAGCATGATAAAGAAGATTCAAAGAGAGTGAGATGCCAGCTCCTTTCATTCAGTCAGTAGCTTCAATCATTTCTGGACGTTTTTCAATGGCAAAAATCAATTAATATTGTAAATGCACAAACAGTAATTTCTCCGCATTGCAAGGTGCAATTCTGAAATTTTTTGCTTTTTCCTGCTCCTCTTAGCATGATAAAGAAGATTCAAAGAGAGTGAGATGCCAGCTCCTTTCATTCAGTCAGTAGCTTCAATCATTTCTGGTATATGAATAACATGATGTTTTTCAATGGCAAAAATCAATGAATATTGTAAATGCACAAACAGTAATTTCTCCGCATTGCAAGTTGCAATTCTGAAATTTTTTGCTTTTTCCTGCTCCTCTTAGCATGATAAAGAAGATTCAAAGAGAGTGAGATTCCAGCTCCTTTCATTCAGTCAGTAGCTTCAATCATTTCTGGACGTTTTTCAATGGCAAAAATCAATGAATATTGTAAATGCACAAACAGTAATTTCTCCGCATTGCAAGGTGCAATTCTGAAATTTTTTGCTTTTTCCTGCTCCTCTTAGCATGATAAAGAAGATTCAAAGAGAGTGAGATGCCAGCTCCTTTCATTCAGTCAGTAGCTTCAATCATTTCTGGACGTTTTTCAATGACAAAAATCAATGAATATTGTAAATGCACAAACAGTAATTTCTCCGCATTGCAAGATGCAATTCTGAAATTTTTTGCTTTTTCCTGCTCCTCTTAGCATGATAAAAAAGATTCAAAGAGAGTGAGATGCCAGCTCCTTTCATTCAGTCAGTAGCTTCAATCATTTCTGGACGTTTTTCAATGGCAAAAATCAATGAATATTGTAAATGCACAAACAGTAATTTCTCCGCATTGCAAGGTGCAATTCTGAAATTTTTTGCTTTTTCCTGCTCCTCTTAGCATGATAAAGAAGATTCAAAGAGAGTGAGATGCCAGCTC
The DNA here is from genome assembly GCF_046119375.1 of Phyllobates terribilis. Classification (NCBI taxonomy): domain Eukaryota; kingdom Metazoa; phylum Chordata; class Amphibia; order Anura; family Dendrobatidae; genus Phyllobates; species Phyllobates terribilis. The sequence goes on along the minus strand of NW_027363767.1, from coordinate 368,042 downwards.
CTTTCATTCAGTCAGTAGCTTCAATCATTTCTGGTATATGAATAACATGATGTTTTTCAATGGCAAAAATCAATGAATATTGTAAATGCACAAACAGTAATTTCTCCGCATTGCAAGGTGCAATTCTGAAATTTTTTGCTTTTTCCTGCTCCTCTTAGCATGATAAAGAAGATTCAAAGAGAGTGAGATGCCAGCTCCTTTCATTCAGTCAGTAGCTTCAATCATTTCTGGACGTTTTTCAATGGCAAAAATCAATGAATATTGTAAATGCACAAACAGTAATTTCTCCGCATTGCAAGGTGCAATTCTGAAATTTTTTGCTTTTTCCTGCTCCTATTAGCATGATAAAGAAGATTCAAAGAGAGTGAGATGCCAGCTCCTTTCATTCAGTCAGTAGCTTCAATCATTTCTGGACGTTTTTCAATGGCAAAAATCAATTAATATTGTAAATGCACAAACAGTAATTTCTCCGCATTGCAAGGTGCAATTCTGAAATTTTTTGCTTTTTCCTGCTCCTCTTAGCATGATAAAGAAGATTCAAAGAGAGTGAGATGCCAGCTCCTTTCATTCAGTCAGTAGCTTCAATCATTTCTGGTATATGAATAACATGATGTTTTTCAATGGCAAAAATCAATGAATATTGTAAATGCACAAACAGTAATTTCTCCGCATTGCAAGTTGCAATTCTGAAATTTTTTGCTTTTTCCTGCTCCTCTTAGCATGATAAAGAAGATTCAAAGAGAGTGAGATTCCAGCTCCTTTCATTCAGTCAGTAGCTTCAATCATTTCTGGACGTTTTTCAATGGCAAAAATCAATGAATATTGTAAATGCACAAACAGTAATTTCTCCGCATTGCAAGGTGCAATTCTGAAATTTTTTGCTTTTTCCTGCTCCTCTTAGCATGATAAAGAAGATTCAAAGAGAGTGAGATGCCAGCTCCTTTCATTCAGTCAGTAGCTTCAATCATTTCTGGACGTTTTTCAATGACAAAAATCAATGAATATTGTAAATGCACAAACAGTAATTTCTCCGCATTGCAAGATGCAATTCTGAAATTTTTTGCTTTTTCCTGCTCCTCTTAGCATGATAAAAAAGATTCAAAGAGAGTGAGATGCCAGCTCCTTTCATTCAGTCAGTAGCTTCAATCATTTCTGGACGTTTTTCAATGGCAAAAATCAATGAATATTGTAAATGCACAAACAGTAATTTCTCCGCATTGCAAGGTGCAATTCTGAAATTTTTTGCTTTTTCCTGCTCCTCTTAGCATGATAAAGAAGATTCAAAGAGAGTGAGATGCCAGCTCCTTTCATTCAGTCAGTAGCTTCAATCATTTCTGGTATATGAATAACATGATGTTTTTCAATGGCAAAAATCAATGAATATTGTAAATGCACAAACAGTAATTTCTCCGCATTGCAAGGTGCAATTCTGAAATTTTTTGCTTTTTCCTGCTCCTCTTAGCATGATAAAGAAGATTCAAAGAGAGTGAGATGCCAGCTCCTTTCATTCAGTCAGTAGCTTCAATCATTTCTGGACGTTTTTCAATGGCAAAAATCAATGAATATTGTAAATGCACAAACAGTAATTTCTCCGCATTGCAAGGTGCAATTTTGAAATTTTTTGCTTTTTCCTGCTCCTCTTAGCATGATAAAGAAGATTCAAAGAGAGTGAGATGCCAGCTCCTTTCATTCAGTCAGTAGCTTCAGTCATTTCTGGACGTTTTTCAATGGCAAAAATCAATGAATATTGTAAATGCACAAACAGTAATTTCTCCGCATTGCAAGGTGCAATTCTGAAATTTTTTGCTTTTTCCTGCTCCTCTTAGCATGATAAAGAAGATTCAAAGAGAGTGAGATGCCAGCTCCTTTCATTCAGTCAGTAGCTTCAAACATTTCTGGTATAAACATTTCTGGACGTTTTTCAATGGCAAAAATCAATGAATATTGTAAATGCACAAACAGTAATATCTCCACATTGCAAGGTGCAATTCTGAAATTTTTTGCTTTTTCCTGCTAATCCTAGCATGATAAAGAAGATTCAAATAGAGTGAGATGCCAGCTCCTTTCATTCAGTCAGTAGCTTCAAACATTTCTGGACGTTTTTCAATGGCAAAATTCAATGAATATTGTAAATGCACAAACAGTAATATCTCCACATTGCCAGGTGCAATTCTGAAATTTTTTGCTTTTTCCTGCTAATCCTAGCATGATAAAGAAGATTCAAAGAGAGTGAGATGCCAGCTCCTTTCATTCAGTCAGTAGCTTCAATCATTTCTGGACGTTTTTCAATGGCAAAAATCAATGAATATTGTAAATGCACAAACAGTAATTTCTCCGCATTGCAAGGTGCAATTCTGAAATTTTTTGCTTTTTCCTGCTCCTCTTAGCATGATAAAGAAGATTCAAAGAGAGTGAGATGCCAGCTCCTTTCATTCAGTCAGTAGCTTCAATCATTTCTGGACGTTTTTCAATGGCAAAAATCAATGAATATTGTAAATGCACAAACAGTAATTTCTCCGCATTGCAAGGTGCAATTCTGAAATTTTTTGCTTTTTCCTGCTCCTCTTAGCATGATAAAGAAGATTCAAAGAGAGTGAGATGCCAGCTCCTTTCATTCAGTCAGTAGCTTCAATCATTTCTGGTATATGAATAACATGATGTTTTTCAATGGCAAAAATCAATGAATATTGTAAATGCACAAACAGTAATTTCTCCGCATTGCAAGGTGCAATTCTGAAATTTTTTGCTTTTTCCTGCTCCTCTTAGCATGATAAAGAAGATTCAAAGAGAGTGAGATGCCAGCTCCTTTCATTCAGTCAGTAGCTTCAATCATTTCTGGACGTTTTTCAATGGCAAAAATCAATGAATATTGTAAATGCACAAACAGTAATTTCTCCGCATTGCAAGATGCAATTCTGAAATTTTTTGCTTTTTCCTGCTCCTCTTAGCATGGTAAAGAAGATTCAAAGAGAGTGAGATGCCAGCTCCTTTCATTCAGTCAGTAGCTTCAGTCATTTCTGGACGTTTTTCAATGCAAAAATCAATGAATATTGTAAATGCACAAACAGTAATTTCTCCGCATTGCAAGGTGCAATTCTGAAATTTTTTGCTTTTTCCTGCTCCTCTTAGCATGATAAAGAAGATTCAAAGAGAGTGAGATGCCAGCTCCTTTCATTCAGTCAGTAGCTTCAATCATTTCTGGTATATGAATAACATGATGTTTTTCAATGGCAAAAATCAATGAATATTGTAAATGCACAAACAGTAATTTCTCCGCATTGCAAGGTGCAATTCTGAAATTTTTTGCTTTTTCCTGCTCCTCTTAGCATGATAAAGAAGATTCAAAGAGAGTGAGATGCCAGCTCCTTTCATTCAGTCAGTAGCTTCAATCATTTCTGGATGTTTTTCAATGGCAAAAATCAATGAATATTATAAATGCACAAACAGTAATTTCTCCGCATTGCAAGGTGCAATTCTGAAATTTCTTGCATTTTCCTGCTCCTCTTAGCATGATAAAGAAGATTCAAAGAGAGTGAGATGCCAGCTCCTTTCATTCAGTCAGTAGCTTCAATCATTTCTTGACGTTTTTCAATGGCAAAAATCAATGAATATTGTAAATGCACAAACAGTAATTTCTCCGCATTGCAAGGTGCAATTCTGAAATTTTTTGCTTTTTCCTGCTCCTCTTAGCATGATAAAGAAGATTCAAAGAGAGTGAGATGCCAGCTCCTTTCATTCAGTCAGTAGCTTCAAACATTTCTGGTATATGAATAACATGATGTTTTTCAATGGCAAAAATCAATGAATATTGTAAATGCACAAACAGTAATTTCTCCGCATTGCAAGGTGCAATTCTGAAATTTTTTGCTTTTTCCTGCTCCTCTTAGCATGATAAAGAAGATTCAAAGAGAGTGAGATGCCAGCTCCTTTCATTCAGTCAGTAGCTTCAATCATTTCTGGACGTTTTTCAATGGCAAAAATCAATGAATATTGTAAATGCACAAACAGTAATTTCTCCGCATTGCAAGGTGCAATTCTGAAATTTTTTGCTTTTTCCTGCTCCTATTAGCATGATAAAGAAGATTCAAAGAGAGTGAGATGCCAGCTTCTTTCATTGTCAGTAGCTTCAAACATTTCTGGGATATGAATAACATGATGTTTTTCAATGGCAAAAATTAATGAATATTGTAAATGCACAAACAGTAATTTCTCCGCATTGCAAGGTGCAATTCTGAAATTTTTTGCTTTTTCCTGCTCCTCTTAGCATGATAAAGAAGATTCAAAGAGAGTGAGATGCCAGCTCCTTTCATTCAGTCAGTAGCTTCAATCATTTCTGGACGTTTTTCAATGGCAAAAATCAATGAATATTGTAAATGCACAAACAGTAATTTCTCCGCATTGCAAGGTGCAATTCTGAAATTTTTTGCTTTTTCCTGCTCCTCTTAGCATGATAAAGAAGATTCAAAGAGAGTGAGATGCCAGCTCCTTTCATTCAGTCAGTAGCTTCAATCATTTCTGGACGTTTTTCAATGGCAAAAATCAATGAATATTGTAAATGCACAAACAGTAATTTCTCCGCATTGCAAGGTGCAATTCTGAAATTTTTTGCTTTTTCCTGCTCCTCTTAGCATGATAAAGAAGATTCAAAGAGAGTGAGATGCCAGCTCCTTTCATTCAGTCAGTAGCTTCAATCATTTCTGGTATATGAATAACATGATGTTTTTCAATGGCAAAAATCAATGAATATTGTAAATGCACAAACAGTAATTTCTCCGCATTGCAAGTTGCAATTCTGAAATTTTTTGCTTTTTCCTGCTCCTCTTAGCATGATAAAGAAGATTCAAAGAGAGTGAGATTCCGGCTCCTTTCATTCAGTCAGTAGCTTCAATCATTTCTGGACGTTTTTCAATGGCAAAAATCAATGAATATTGTAAATGCACAAACAGTAATTTCTCCGCATTGCAAGGTGCAATTCTGAAATTTTTTGCTTTTTCCTGCTCCTCTTAGCATGATAAAGAAGATTCAAAGAGAGTGAGATGCCAGCTCCTTTCATTCAGTCAGTAGCTTTAATCATTTCTGGACGTTTTTCAATGGCAAAAATCAATGAATATTGTAAATGCACAAACAGTAATTTCTCCGCATTGCAAGATGAAATTCTGAAATTTTTTGCTTTTTCCTGCTCCTCTTAGCATGATAAAGAAGATTCAAAGAGAGTGAGATGCCAGCTCCTTTCATTCAGTCAGTAGCTTCAATCATTTCTGGACGTTTTTCAATGGCAAAAATCAATGAATATTGTAAATGCACAAACAGTAATTTCTCCGCATTGCAAGGTGCAATTCTGAAATTTTTTGCTTTTTCCTGCTCCTTTTAGCATGATAAAGAAGATTCAAAGAGAGTGAGATGCCAGCTCCTTTCATTCAGTCAGTAGCTTCAATCATTTCTGGTATATGAATAACATGATGTTTTTCAATGGCAAAAATCAATGAATATTGTAAATGCACAAACAGTAATTTCTCCGCATTGCAAGGTGCAATTCTGAAATTTTTTGCTTTTTCCTGCTCCTCTTAGCATGATAAAGAAGATTCAAAGAGAGTGAGATGCCAGCTCCTTTCATTCAGTCAGTAGCTTCAATCATTTCTGGACGTTTTTCAATGGCAAAAATCAATGAATATTGTAAATGCACAAACAGTAATTTCTCCGCATTGCAAGGTGCAATTCTGAAATTTTTTGCTTTTTCCTGCACCTCTTAGCATGATAAAGAAGATTCAGAGTGAGATGCCAGCTCCTTTCATTCAGTCAGTAGCTTCAGTCATTTCTGGAAGTTTTTCAATGGCAAAAATCAATGAATATTGTAAATGCACAAACAGTAATTTCTCCGCATTGCAAGGTGCAATTCTGAAATTTTTTGCTTTTTCCTGCTCCTCTTAGCATGATAAAGAAGATTCAAAGAGAGTGAGATGCCAGCTCCTTTCATTCAGTCAGTAGCTTCAAACATTTCTGGTATAAACATTTCTGGACGTTTTTCAATGGCAAAAATCAATGAATATTGTAAATGCACAAACAGTAATATCTCCACATTGCAAGGTGCAATGCTGAAATTTTTTTTGCTTTTTCCTGCTAATCCTAGCATGATAAAGAAGATTCAAATAGAGTGAGATGCCAGCTCCTTTCATTCAGTCAGTAGCTTCAAACATTTCTGGACGTTTTTCAATGGCAAAAATCAATGAATATTGTAAATGCACAAACAGTAATATCTCCACATTGCAAGGTGCAATTCTGAAATTTTTTGCTTTTTCCTGCTAATCCTAGCATGATAAAGAAGATTCAAAGAGAGTGAGATGTCAGCTCCTTTCATTCAGTCAGTAGCTTCAAACATTTCTGGTATATGAATAACATGATGTTTTTCAAAGGCAAAAATCAATGAATATTGTAAATGCACAAACAGTAATATCTCCACATTGCAAGGTGCAATTCTGAAATTTTTTGCTTTTTCCTGCTAATCCTAGCATGATAAAGAAGATTCAAAGAGAGTGAGATGCCAGCTCCTTTCATTCAGTCAGTAGCTTCAAACATTTCTGGACGTTTTTCAATGGCAAAAATCAATGAATATTGTAAATGCACAAACAGTAATATCTCCACATTGCAAGGTGCAATTCTGAAATTTTTTGCTTTTTCCTGCTACTCCTAGCATGATAAAGAAGATTCAAAGAGAGTGAGATGCCAGCTCCTTTCATTCAGTCAGTAGCTTCAATCATTTCTGGACGTTTTTCAATGGCAAAAATCAATGAATATTGTAAATGCACAAACAGTAATTTCTCCGCATTGCAAGGTGCAATTCTGAATTTTTTTGCTTTTTCCTGCTCCTCTTAGCATGGTAAAGAAGATTCAAAGAGAGTGAGAGGCCAGCTCCTTTCATTCAGTCAGTAGCTTCAGTCATTTCTGGACGTTTTTCAATGGCAAAAATCAATGAATATTGTAAATGCACAAAAAGTAATTTCTCCGCATTGCAAGGTGCAATTCTGAAATTTTTTGCTTTTTCCTGCTCCTCTTAGCATGATAAAGAAGATTCAAAGAGAGTGAGATGCCAGCTCCTTTCATTCAGTCAGTAGCTTCAAACATTTCTGGTATAAACATTTCTGGACGTTTTTCAATGGCAAAAATCAATGAATATTGTAAATGCACAAACAGTAATATCTCCACATTGCAAGGTGAAATTCTGAAATTTTTTGCTTTTTCCTGCTAATCCTAGCATGATAAAGAAGATTCAAAGAGAGTGAGATGCCAGCTCCTTTCATTCAGTCAGTAGCTTCAATCATTTCTGGACGTTTTTCAATGGCAAAAATCAATGAATATTGTAAATGCACAAACAGTAATTTCTCCGCATTGCAAGGTGCAATTCTGAAATTTTTTGCTTTTTCCTGCTCCTCTTAGCATGATAAAGAAGATTCAAAGAGAGTGAGATGCCAGCTCCTTTCATTCAGTCAGTAGCTTCAATCATTTCTGGATGTTTTTCAATGGCAAAAATCAATGAATATTGTAAATGCACAAACAGTAATTTCTCCGCATTGCAAGGTGCAATTCTGAAATTTTTTGCTTTTTCCTGCTCCTCTTAGCATGATAAAGAAGATTCAAAGAGAGTGAGATGCCAGCTCCTTTCATTCAGTCAGTAGCTTCAATCATTTCTGGTATATGAATAACATGATGTTTTTCAATGGCAAAAATCAATGAATATTGTAAATGCACAAACAGTAATTTCTCCGCATTGCAAGGTGCAATTCTGAAATTTTTTGCTTTTTCCTGCTCCTCTTAGCATGATAAAGAAGATTCAAAGAGAGTGAGATGCCAGCTCCTTTCATTCAGTCAGTAGCTTCAATCATTTCTGGACGTTTTTCAATGGCAAAAATCAATGAATATTGTAAATGCACAAACAGTAATTTCTCCGCATTGCAAGATGCAATTCTGAAATTTTTTGCTTTTTCCTGCTCCTCTTAGCATGATAAAGAAGATTCAAAGAGAGTGAGATGCCAGCTCCTTTCATTCAGTCAGTAGCTTCAGTCATTTCTGGACGTTTTTCAATGGCAAAAATCAATGAATATTGTAAATGCACAAACAGTAATTTCTCCGCATTGCAAAGTGCAATTCTGAAATTTTTTGCTTTTTCCTGCTCCTCTTAGCATGATAAAGAAGATTCAAAGAGAGTGAGATGCCAGCTCCTTTCATTCAGTCAGTAGCTTCAAACATTTCTGGTATAAACATTTCTGGATGTTTTTCAATGGCAAAAATCAATGAATATTGTAAATGCACAAACAGTAATATCTCCACATTGCAAGGTGCAATGCTGAAATTTTTTGCTTTTTCCTGCTAATCCTAGGATGATAAAGAAGATTCAAATAGAGTGAGATGCCAGCTCCTTTCATTCAGTCAGTAGCTTCAAACATTTCTGGACGTTTTTCAATGGCAAAAATCAATGAATATTGTAAATGCACAAACAGTAATATCTCCACATTGCAAGGTGCAATTCTGAAATTTTTTGCTTTTTCCTGCTAATCCTAGCATGATAAAGAAGATTCAAAGAGAGTGAGATGTCAGCTCCTTTCATTCAGTCAGTAGCTTCAAACATTTCTGGTATATGAATAACATGATGTTTTTCAATGGCAAAAATCAATGAATATTGTAAATGCACAAACAGTAATATCTCCACATTGCAAGGTGCAATTCTGAAATTTTTTGCTTTTTCCTGCTAATCCTAGCATGATAAAGAAGATTCAAAGAGAGTGAGATGCCAGCTCCTTTCATTCAGTCAGTAGCTTCAAACATTTCTGGACGTTTTTCAATGGCAAAAATCAATGAATATTGTAAATGCACAAACAGTAATATCTCCACATTGCAAGGTGCAATTCTGAAATTTTTTGCTTTTTCCTGTTACTCCTAGCATGATAAAGAAGATTCAAAGAGAGTGAGATGCCAGCTCCTTTCATTCAGTCAGTAGCTTCAAACATTTCTGGACGTTTTTCAATGGCAAAAATCAATGAATATTGTAAATGCACAAACAGTAATATCTCCACATTGCAAGGTGCAATTCTGAAATTTTTTGCTTTTTCCTGCTAATCCTAGCATGATAAAGAAGATTCAAAGAGAGTGAGATGCCAGCTCCTTTCATTCAGTCAGTAGCTTCAAACATTTCTGGACGTTTTTCAATGGCAAAAATCAATGAATATTGTAAATGCACAAACAGTAATTTCTCCGCATTGCAAGGTGCAATTCTGAAATTTTTTGCTTTTTCCTGCTCCTCTTAGCATGATAAAGAAGATTCAAAGAGAGTGAGATGCCAGCTCCTTTCATTCAGTCAGTAGCTTCAATCATTTCTGGACGTTTTTCAATGGCAAAAATCAATGAATATTGTAAATGCACAAACAGTAATTTCTCCGCATTGCAAGGTGCAATTCTGAAATTTTTTGCTTTTTCCTGCTCCTCTTAGCATGATAATGAAGATTCAAAGAGAGTGAGATGCCAGCTCCTTTCATTCAGTCAGTAGCTTCAATCATTTCTGGTATATGAATAACATGATGTTTTTCAATGGCAAAAATCAATGAATATTGTAAATGCACAAACAGTAATTTCTCCGCATTGCAAGTTGCAATTCTGAAATTTTTTGCTTTTTCCTGCTCCTCTTAGCATGATAAAGAAGATTCAAAGAGAGTGAGATGCCAGCTCCTTTCATTCAGTCAGTAGCTTCAATCATTTCTGGACGTTTTTCAATGGCAAAAATCAATGAATATTGTAAATGCACAAACAGTAATTTCTCCGCATTGCAAGATGCAATTCTGAAATTTTTTGCTTTTTCCTGCTCCTCTTAGCATGATAAAGAAGATTCAAAGAGAGTGAGATGCCAGCTCCTTTCATTCAGTCAGTAGCTTCAGTCATTTCTGGACGTTTTTCAATGGCAAAAATCAATGAATATTGTAAATGCACAAACAGTAATTTCTCCGCATTGCAAAGTGCAATTCTGAAATTTTTTGCTTTTTCCTGCTCCTCTTAGCATGATAAAGAAGATTCAAAGAGAGTGAGATGCCAGCTCCTTTCATTCAGTCAGTAGCTTCAAACATTTCTGGTATAAACATTTCTGGATGTTTTTCAATGGCAAAAATCAATGAATATTGTAAATGCACAAACAGTAATATCTCCACATTGCAAGGTGCAATGCTGAAATTTTTTGCTTTTTCCTGCTAATCCTAGGATGATAAAGAAGATTCAAATAGAGTGAGATGCCAGCTCCTTTCATTCAGTCAGTAGCTTCAAACATTTCTGGACGTTTTTCAATGGCAAAAATCAATGAATATTGTAAATGCACAAACAGTAATATCTCCACATTGCAAGGTGCAATTCTGAAATTTTTTGCTTTTTCCTGCTAATCCTAGCATGATAAAGAAGATTCAAAGAGAGTGAGATGTCAGCTCCTTTCATTCAGTCAGTAGCTTCAAACATTTCTGGTATATGAATAACATGATGTTTTTCAATGGCAAAAATCAATGAATATTGTAAATGCACAAACAGTAATATCTCCACATTGCAAGGTGCAATTCTGAAATTTTTTGCTTTTTCCTGCTAATCCTAGCATGATAAAGAAGATTCAAAGAGAGTGAGATGCCAGCTCCTTTCATTCAGTCAGTAGCTTCAAACATTTCTGGACGTTTTTCAATGGCAAAAATCAATGAATATTGTAAATGCACAAACAGTAATATCTCCACATTGCAAGGTGCAATTCTGAAATTTTTTGCTTTTTCCTGTTACTCCTAGCATGATAAAGAAGATTCAAAGAGAGTGAGATGCCAGCTCCTTTCATTCAGTCAGTAGCTTCAAACATTTCTGGACGTTTTTCAATGGCAAAAATCAATGAATATTGTAAATGCACAAACAGTAATATCTCCACATTGCAAGGTGCAATTCTGAAATTTTTTGCTTTTTCCTGCTAATCCTAGCATGATAAAGAAGATTCAAAGAGAGTGAGATGCCAGCTCCTTTCATTCAGTCAGTAGCTTCAAACATTTCTGGACGTTTTTCAATGGCAAAAATCAATGAATATTGTAAATGCACAAACAGTAATTTCTCCGCATTGCAAGGTGCAATTCTGAAATTTTTTGCTTTTTCCTGCTCCTCTTAGCATGATAAAGAAGATTCAAAGAGAGTGAGATGCCAGCTCCTTTCATTCAGTCAGTAGCTTCAATCATTTCTGGACGTTTTTCAATGGCAAAAATCAATGAATATTGTAAATGCACAAACAGTAATTTCTCCGCATTGCAAGGTGCAATTCTGAAATTTTTTGCTTTTTCCTGCTCCTCTTAGCATGATAATGAAGATTCAAAGAGAGTGAGATGCCAGCTCCTTTCATTCAGTCAGTAGCTTCAATCATTTCTGGTATATGAATAACATGATGTTTTTCAATGGCAAAAATCAATGAATATTGTAAATGCACAAACAGTAATTTCTCCGCATTGCAAGTTGCAATTCTGAAATTTTTTGCTTTTTCCTGCTCCTCTTAGCATGATAAAGAAGATTCAAAGAGAGTGAGATGCCAGCTCCTTTCATTCAGTCAGTAGCTTCAATCATTTCTGGACGTTTTTCAATGGCAAAAATCAATGAATATTGTAAATGCACAAACAGTAATTTCTCCGCATTGCAAGGTGCAATTCTGAAATTTTTTGCTTTTTCCTGCTCCTCTTAGCATGATAAAGAAGATTCAAAGAGAGTGAGATGCCAGCTCCTTTCATTCAGTCAGTAGCTTCAATCATTTCTGGACGTTTTTCAATGCCAAAAATCAATGAATATTGTAAATGCACAAACAGTAATTTCTCCGCATTGCAAGGTGCAATTCTGAAATTTTTTGCTTTTTCCTGCTCCTCTTAGCATGATAAAGAAGATTCAAAGAGAGTGAGATGCCAGCTCCTTTCATTCAGTCAGTAGCTTCAATCATTTCTGGACGTTTTTCAATGGCAAAAATCAATGAATATTGTAAATGCACAAACAGTAATTTCTCCGCATTGCAAGGTGCAATTCTGAAATTTTTTGCTTTTTCCTGCTCCTCTTAGCATGATAAAGAAGATTCAAAGAGAGTGAGATGCCAGCTCCTTTCATTCAGTCAGTAGCTTCAATCATTTCTGGTATATGAATAACATGATGTTTTTCAATGGCAAAAATCAATGAATATTGTAAATGCACAAACAGTAATTTCTCCGCATTGCAAGGTGCAATTCTGAAATTTTTTGCTTTTTCCTGCTCCTCTTAGCATGATAAAGAAGATTCAAAGAGCGTGAGATGCCAGCTCCTTTCATTCAGTCAGTAGCTTCAATCATTTCTGGATGTTTTTCAATGGCAAAAATCAATGAATATTGTAAATGCACAAACAGTAATTTCTCCGCATTGCAAGGTGCAATTCTGAAATTTTTTGCTTTTTCCTGCTCGTCTTAGCATGGTAAAGAAGATTCAAAGAGAGTGAGATGCCAGCTCCTTTCATTCAGTCAGTAGCTTCAGTCATTTCTGGATGTTTTTCAATGGCAAAAATCAATGAATATTGTAAATGCACAAACAGTAATTTCTCCGCATTGCAACGTGCAATTCTGAAATTTTTTGCTTTTTCCTGCTCCTCTTAGCATGATAAAGAAGATTCAAAGAGAGTGAGATGCCAGCTCCTTTCATTCAGTCAGTAGCTTCAAACATTTCTGGTATAAACATTTCTGGACGTTTTTCAATGGCAAAAATCAATGAATATTGTAAATGCACAAACAGTAATATCTCCACATTGCAAGGTGCAATTCTGAAATTTTTTGCTTTTTCCTGCTAATCCTAGCATGATAAAGAAGATTCAAATAGATTGAGATGCCAGCTCCTTTCATTCAGTCAGTAGCTTCAATCATTTCTGGACGTTTTTCAATGGCAAAAATCAATGAATATTGTAAATGCACAAACAGTAATTTCTCCGCATTGCAAGGTGCAATTCTGAAATTTTTTGCTTTTTCCTGCTCCTCTTAGCATGATAAAGAAGATTCAAAGAGAGTGAGATACCAGCTCCTTTCATTCAGACAGTAGCTTCAATCATTTCTGGTATATGAATAACATGATGTTTTTCAATGGCAAAAATCAATGAATATTGTAAATGCACAAACAGTAATTTCTCCGCATTGCAAGGTGCAATTCTGAAATTTTTTGCTTTTTCCTGCTCCTCTTAGCATGATAAAGAAGATTCAAAGAGCGTGAGATGCCAGCTCCTTTCATTCAGTCAGTAGCTTCAATCATTTCTGGATGTTTTTCAATGGCAAAAATCAATGAATATTGTAAATGCACAAACAGTAATTTCTCCGCATTGCAAGGTGCAATTCTGAAATTTTTTGCTTTTTCCTGCTCCTCTTAGCATGATAAAGAAGATTCAAAGAGAGTGAGATGCCAGCTCCTTTCATTCAGTCAGTAGCTTCAGTCATTTCTGGACGTTTTTCAATGGCAAAAATCAATGAATATTGTAAATGCACAAACAGTAATTTCTCCGCATTGCAACGTGCAATTCTGAAATTTTTTGCTTTTTCCTGCTCCTCTTAGCATGATAAAGAAGATTCAAAGAGAGTGAGATGCCAGCTCCTTTCATTCAGTCAGTAGCTTCAAACATTTCTGGTATAAACATTTCTGGACGTTTTTCAATGGCAAAAATCAATGAATATTGTAAATGCACAAGCAGTAATATCTCCACATTGCAAGGTGCAATTCTGAAATTTTTTGCTTTTTCCTGCTAATCCTAGCATGATAAAGAAGATTCAAATAGATTGAGATGCCAGCTCCTTTCATTCAGTCAGTAGCTTCAAACATTTCTGGACGTTTTTCAATGGCAAAATTCAATGAATATTGTAAATGCACAAACAGTAATATCTCCACATTGCAAGGTGCAATTCTGAAATTTTTTGCTTTTTCCTGCTAATCCTAGCATGATAAAGAAGATTCAAAGAGAGTGAGATGCCAGCTCCTTTCATTCAGTCAGTAGCTTCAATCATTTCTGGACGTTTTTCAATGGCAAAAATCAATGAATATTGTAAATGCACAAACAGTAATTTCTCCGCATTGCAAGGTGCAATTCTGAAATTTTTTGCTTTTTCCTGCTCCTCTTAGCATGATAAAGAAGATTCAAAGAGAGTGAGATGCCAGCTCCTTTCATTCAGTCAGTAGCTTCAATCATTTCTGGACGTTTTTCAATGGCAAAAATCAATGAATATTGTAAATGCACAAACAGTAATTTCTCCGCATTGCAAGGTGCAATTCTGAAATTTTTTGCTTTTTCCTGCTCCTCTTAGCATGATAAAGAAGATTCAAAGAGAGTGAGATGCCAGCTCCTTTCATTCAGTCAGTAGCTTCAATCATTTCTGGTATATGAATAACATGATGTTTTTCAATGGCAAAAATCAATGAATATTGTAAATGCACAAACAGTAATTTCTCCACATTGCAAGGTGCAATTCTGAAATTTTTTGCTTTTTCCTGCTCCTTTTAGCATGATAAAGAAGATTCAAAGAGAGTGAGATGCCAGCTCCTTTCATTCAGTCAGTAGCTTCAATCATTTCTGGACGTTTTTCAATGGCAAAAATCAATGAATATTGTAAATGCACAAACAGTAATTTCTCCGCATTGCAAGGTGCAATTCTGAAATTTTTTGCTTTTTCCTGCTCCTCTTAGCATGATAAAGAAGATTCTAAGAGAGTGAGATGCCAGCTCCTTTCATTCAGTCAGTAGCTTCAATCATTTCTGGACGTTTTTCAATGGCAAAAATCAATGAATATTGTAAATGCACAAACAGTAATTTCTCCGCATTGCAAGGTGCAATTCTGAATTTTTTTGCTTTTTCCTGATCCTCTTAGCATGATAAAGAAGATTCAAAGAGAGTGAGATGCCAGTTCCTTTCATTCAGTCAGTAGCTTCAATCATTTCTGGTATATGAATAACATGATGTTTTTCAATGGCAAAAATCAATGAATATTGTAAATGCACAAACAGTAATTTCTCCGCATTGCAAGGTGCAATTCTGAAATTTTTTGCTTTTTCCTGCTCCTCTTAGCATGATAAAGAAGATTCAAAGAGAGTGAGATGCCAGCTCCTTTCATTCAGTCAGTAGCTTCAGTCATTTCTGGATGTTTTTCAATGGCAAAAATCAATGAATATTGTAAATGCACAAACAGTAATTTCTCCGCATTGCAACGTGCAATTCTGAAATTTTTTGCTTTTTCCTGCTCCTCTTAGCATGATAAAGAAGATTCAAAGAGAGTGAGATGCCAGCTCCTTTCATTCAGTCAGTAGCTTCAAACATTTCTGGTATAAACATTTCTGGACGTTTTTCAATGGCAAAAATCAATGAATATTGTAAATGCACAAACAGTAATATCTCCACATTGCAAGGTGCAATTCTGAAATTTTTTGCTTTTTCCTGCTAATCCTAGCATGATAAAGAAGATTCAAATAGATTGAGATGCCAGCTCCTTTCATTCAGTCAGTAGCTTCAATCATTTCTGGACGTTTTTCAATGGCAAAAATCAATGAATATTGTAAATGCACAAACAGTAATTTCTCCGCATTGCAAGGTGCAATTCTGAAATTTTTTGCTTTTTCCTGCTCCTCTTAGCATGATAAAGAAGATTCAAAGAGAGTGAGATGCCAGCTCCTTTCATTCAGACAGTAGCTTCAATCATTTCTGGTATATGAATAACATGATGTTTTTCAATGGCAAAAATCAATGAATATTGTAAATGCACAAACAGTAATTTCTCCGCATTGCAAGGTGCAATTCTGAAATTTTTTGCTTTTTCCTGCTCCTCTTAGCATGATAAAGAAGATTCAAAGAGCGTGAGATGCCAGCTCCTTTCATTCAGTCAGTAGCTTCAATCATTTCTGGATGTTTTTCAATGGCAAAAATCAATGAATATTGTAAATGCACAAACAGTAATTTCTCCGCATTGCAAGGTGCAATTCTGAAATTTTTTGCTTTTTCCTGCTCCTCTTAGCATGATAAAGAAGATTCAAAGAGAGTGAGATGCCAGCTCCTTTCATTCAGTCAGTAGCTTCAGTCATTTCTGGACGTTTTTCAATGGCAAAAATCAATGAATATTGTAAATGCACAAACAGTAATTTCTCCGCATTGCAACGTGCAATTCTGAAATTTTTTGCTTTTTCCTGCTCCTCTTAGCATGATAAAGAAGATTCAAAGAGAGTGAGATGCCAGCTCCTTTCATTCAGTCAGTAGCTTCAAACATTTCTGGTATAAACATTTCTGGACGTTTTTCAATGGCAAAAATCAATGAATATTGTAAATGCACAAACAGTAATATCTCCACATTGCAAGGTGCAATTCTGAAATTTTTTGCTTTTTCCTGCTAATCCTAGCATGATAAAGAAGATTCAAATAGATTGAGATGCCAGCTCCTTTCATTCAGTCAGTAGCTTCAAACATTTCTGGACGTTTTTCAATGGCAAAATTCAATGAATATTGTAAATGCACAAACAGTAATATCTCCACATTGCAAGGTGCAATTCTGAAATTTTTTGCTTTTTCCTGCTAATCCTAGCATGATAAAGAAGATTCAAAGAGAGTGAGATGCCAGCTCCTTTCATTCAGTCAGTAGCTTCAATCATTTCTGGACGTTTTTCAATGGCAAAAATCAATGAATATTGTAAATGCACAAACAGTAATTTCTCCGCATTGCAAGGTGCAATTCTGAAATTTTTTGCTTTTTCCTGCTCCTCTTAGCATGATAAAGAAGATTCAAAGAGAGTGAGATGCCAGCTCCTTTCATTCAGTCAGTAGCTTCAATCATTTCTGGACGTTTTTCAATGGCAAAAATCAATGAATATTGTAAATGCACAAACAGTAATTTCTCCGCATTGCAAGGTGCAATTCTGAAATTTTTTGCTTTTTCCTGCTCCTCTTAGCATGATAAAGAAGATTCAAAGAGAGTGAGATGCCAGCTCCTTTCATTCAGTCAGTAGCTTCAATCATTTCTGGTATATGAATAACATGATGTTTTTCAATGGCAAAAATCAATGAATATTGTAAATGCACAAACAGTAATTTCTCCACATTGCAAGGTGCAATTCTGAAATTTTTTGCTTTTTCCTGCTCCTCTTAGCATGATAAAGAAGATTCAAAGAGAGTGAGATGCCAGCTCCTTTCATTCAGTCAGTAGCTTCAATCATTTCTGGACGTTTTTCAATGGCAAAAATCAATGAATATTGTAAATGCACAAACAGTAATTTCTCCGCATTGCAAGGTGCAATTCTGAAATTTTTTGCTTTTTCCTGCTCCTCTTAGCATGATAAAGAAGATTCTAAGAGAGTGAGATGCCAGCTCCTTTCATTCAGTCAGTAGCTTCAATCATTTCTGGACGTTTTTCAATGGCAAAAATCAATGAATATTGTAAATGCACAAACAGTAATTTCTCCGCATTGCAAGGTGCAATTCTGAATTTTTTTGCTTTTTCCTGATCCTCTTAGCATGATAAAGAAGATTCAAAGAGAGTGAGATGCCAGTTCCTTTCATTCAGTCAGTAGCTTCAATCATTTCTGGTATATGAATAACATGATGTTTTTCAATGGCAAAAATCAATGAATATTGTAAATGCACAAACAGTAATTTCTCCGCATTGCAAGGTGCAATTCTGAAATTTTTTGCTTTTTCCTGCTCCTCTTAGCATGATAAAGAAGATTCAAAGAGAGTGAGATGCCAGCTCCTTTCATTCAGTCAGTAGCTTCAATCATTTCTGGATGTTTTTCAATGGCAAAAATCAATGAATATTGTAAATGCACAAACAGTAATTTCTCCGCATTGCAAGGTGCAATTCTGAAATTTTTTGCTTTTTCCTGCTCCTCTTAGCATGATAAAGAAGATTCAAAGAGAGTGAGATGCCAGCTCCTTTCATTCAGTCAGTAGCTTCAGTCATTTCTGGACGTTTTTCAATGGCAAAAATCAATGAATATTGTAAATGCACAAACAGTAATTTCTCCGCATTGCAAGGTGCAATTCTGAAATTTTTTGCTTTTTCCTGCTCCTCTTAGCATGATAAAGAAGATTCAAAGAGAGTGAGATGCCAGCTCCTTTCATTCAGTCAGTAGCTTCAAACATTTCTGGTATAAACATTTCTGGACGTTTTTCAATGGCAAAAATCAATGAATATTGTAAATGCACAAACAGTAATATCTCCACATTGCAAGGTGCAATTCTGAAATTTTTTGCTTTTTCCTGCTAATCCTAGCATGATAAAGAAGATTCAAATAGAGTGAGATGCCAGCTCCTTTCATTCAGTCAGTAGCTTCAAACATTTCTGGACGTTTTTCAATGGCAAAATTCAATGAATATTGTAAATGCACAAACAGTAATATCTCCACATTGCAAGGTGCAATTCTGAAATTTTTTGCTTTTTCCTGCTAATCCTAGCATGATAAAGAAGATTCAAAGAGAGTGAGATGCCAGCTCCTTTCATTCAGTCAGTAGCTTCAATCATTTCTGGACGTTTTTCAATGGCAAAAATCAATGAATATTGTAAATGCACAAACAGTAATTTCTCCGCATTGCAAGGTGCAATTCTGAAATTTTTTGCTTTTTCCTGCTCCTCTTAGCATGATAAAGAAGATTCAAAGAGAGTGAGATGCCAGCTCCTTTCATTCAGTCAGTAGCTTCAATCATTTCTGGACGTTTTTCAATGGCAAAAATCAATGAATATTGTAAATGCACAAACAGTAATTTCTCCGCATTGCAAGGTGCAATTCTGAAATTTTTTGCTTTTTCCTGCTCCTCTTAGCATGATAAAGAAGATTCAAAGAGAGTGAGATGCCAGCTCCTTTCATTCAGTCAGTAGCTTCAATCATTTCTGGTATATGAATAACATGATGTTTTTCAATGGCAAAAATCAATGAATATTGTAAATGCACAAACAGTAATTTCTCCGTATTGCAAGGTGCAATTCTGAAATTTTTTGCTTTTTCCTGCTCCTCTTAGCATGATAAAGAAGATTCAAAGAGAGTGAGATGCCAGCTCCTTTCATTCAGTCAGTAGCTTCAATCATTTCTGGACGTTTTTCAATGGCAAAAATCAATGAATATTGTAAATGCACAAACAGTAATTTCTCCGCATTGCAAGGTGCAATTCTGAAATTTTTTGCTTTTTCCTGCTCCTCTTAGCATGATAAAGAAGATTCAAAGAGAGTGAGATGCCAGCTCCTTTCATTCAGTCAGTAGCTTCAGTCATTTCTGGACGTTTTTCAATGGCAAAAATCAATGAATATTGTAAATGCACAAACAGTAATTTCTCCGCATTGCAAGGTGCAATTCTGAAATTTTTTGCTTTTTCCTGCTCCTCTTAGCATGATAAAGAAGATTCAAAGAGAGTGAGATGCCAGCTCCTTTCATTCAGTCAGTAGCTTCAATCATTTCTGGACGTTTTTCAATGGCAAAAATCAATGAATATTGTAAATGCACAAACAGTAATTTCTCCGCATTGCAAGGTGCAATTCTGAAATTTTTTGCTTTTTCCTGCTCCTCTTAGCATGATAAAGAAGATTCAAAGAGAGTGAGATGCCAGCTCCTTTCATTCAGTCAGTAGCTTCAATCATTTCTGGACGTTTTTCAATGGCAAAAATCAATGAATATTGTAAATGCACAAACAGTAATTTCTCCGCATTGCAAATTGCAATTCTGAAATTTTTTGCTTTTTCCTGCTCCTCTTAGCATGATAAAGAAGATTCAAAGAGAGTGAGATGCCAGCTCCTTTCATTCAGTCAGTAGCTTCAATCATTTCTGGACGTTTTTCAATGGCAAAAATCAATGAATATTGTAAATGCACAAACAGTAATTTCTCCGCATTGCAAGGTGCAATTCTGAAATTTTTTGCTTTTTCCTGCTCCTCTTAGCATGATAAAGAAGATTCAAAGAGAATGAGATGCCAGCTCCTTTCATTCAGTCAGTAGCTTCAATCATTTCTGGTATATGAATAACATGATGTTTTTCAATGGCAAAAATCAATGAATATTGTAAATGCACAAACAGTAATTTCTCCGCATTGCAAGGTGCAATTCTGAAATTTTTTGCTTTTTCCTGCTCCTCTTAGCATGATAAAGAAGATTCAAAGAGAGTGAGATGCCAGCTCCTTTCATTCAGTCAGTAGCTTCAATCATTTCTGGACGTTTTTCAATGGCAAAAATCAATGAATATTGTAAATGCACAAACAGTAATTTCTCCGCATTGCAAGGTGCAATTCTGAAATTTTTTGCTTTTTCCTGCTCCTCTTAGCATGATAAAGAAGATTCTAAGAGAGTGAGATGCCAGCTCCTTTCATTCAGTCAGTAGCTTCAATCATTTCTGGACGTTTTTCAATGGCAAAAATCAATGAATATTGTAAATGCACAAACAGTAATTTCTCCGCATTGCAAGGTGCAATTCTGAATTTTTTTGCTTTTTCCTGATCCTCTTAGCATGATAAAGAAGATTCAAAGAGAGTGAGATGCCAGTTCCTTTCATTCAGTCAGTAGCTTCAATCATTTCTGGTATATGAATAACATGATGTTTTTCAATGGCAAAAATCAATGAATATTGTAAATGCACAAACAGTAATTTCTCCGCATTGCAAGGTGCAATTCTGAAATTTTTTGCTTTTTCCTGCTCCTCTTAGCATGATAAAGAAGATTCAAAGAGAGTGAGATGCCAGCTCCTTTCATTCAGTCAGTAGCTTCAATCATTTCTGGATGTTTTTCAATGGCAAAAATCAATGAATATTGTAAATGCACAAACAGTAATTTCTCCGCATTGCAAGGTGCAATTCTGAAATTTTTTGCTTTTTCCTGCTCCTCTTAGCATGATAAAGAAGATTCAAAGAGAGTGAGATGCCAGCTCCTTTCATTCAGTCAGTAGCTTCAGTCATTTCTGGACGTTTTTCAATGGCAAAAATCAATGAATATTGTAAATGCACAAACAGTAATTTCTCCGCATTGCAAGGTGCAATTCTGAAATTTTTTGCTTTTTCCTGCTCCTCTTAGCATGATAAAGAAGATTCAAAGAGAGTGAGATGCCAGCTCCTTTCATTCAGTCAGTAGCTTCAAACATTTCTGGTATAAACATTTCTGGACGTTTTTCAATGGCAAAAATCAATGAATATTGTAAATGCACAAACAGTAATATCTCCACATTGCAAGGTGCAATTCTGAAATTTTTTGCTTTTTCCTGCTAATCCTAGCATGATAAAGAAGATTCAAATAGAGTGAGATGCCAGCTCCTTTCATTCAGTCAGTAGCTTCAAACATTTCTGGACGTTTTTCAATGGCAAAATTCAATGAATATTGTAAATGCACAAACAGTAATATCTCCACATTGCAAGGTGCAATTCTGAAATTTTTTGCTTTTTCCTGCTAATCCTAGCATGATAAAGAAGATTCAAAGAGAGTGAGATGCCAGCTCCTTTCATTCAGTCAGTAGCTTCAATCATTTCTGGACGTTTTTCAATGGCAAAAATCAATGAATATTGTAAATGCACAAACAGTAATTTCTCCGCATTGCAAGGTGCAATTCTGAAATTTTTTGCTTTTTCCTGCTCCTCTTAGCATGATAAAGAAGATTCAAAGAGAGTGAGATGCCAGCTCCTTTCATTCAGTCAGTAGCTTCAATCATTTCTGGACGTTTTTCAATGGCAAAAATCAATGAATATTGTAAATGCACAAACAGTAATTTCTCCGCATTGCAAGGTGCAATTCTGAAATTTTTTGCTTTTTCCTGCTCCTCTTAGCATGATAAAGAAGATTCAAAGAGAGTGAGATGCCAGCTCCTTTCATTCAGTCAGTAGCTTCAATCATTTCTGGTATATGAATAACATGATGTTTTTCAATGGCAAAAATCAATGAATATTGTAAATGCACAAACAGTAATTTCTCCGCATTGCAAGGTGCAATTCTGAAATTTTTTGCTTTTTCCTGCTCCTCTTAGCATGATAAAGAAGATTCAAAGAGAGTGAGATGCCAGCTCCTTTCATTCAGTCAGTAGCTTCAATCATTTCTGGACGTTTTTCAATGGCAAAAATCAATGAATATTGTAAATGCACAAACAGTAATTTCTCCGCATTGCAAGGTGCAATTCTGAAATTTTTTGCTTTTTCCTGCTCCTCTTAGCATGATAAAGAAGATTCAAAGAGAGTGAGATGCCAGCTCCTTTCATTCAGTCAGTAGCTTCAGTCATTTCTGGACGTTTTTCAATGGCAAAAATCAATGAATATTGTAAATGCACAAACAGTAATTTCTCCGCATTGCAAGGTGCAATTCTGAAATTTTTTGCTTTTTCCTGCTCCTCTTAGCATGATAAAGAAGATTCAAAGAGAGTGAGATGCCAGCTCCTTTCATTCAGTCAGTAGCTTCAATCATTTCTGGACGTTTTTCAATGGCAAAAATCAATGAATATTGTAAATGCACAAACAGTAATTTCTCCGCATTGCAAGGTGCAATTCTGAAATTTTTTGCTTTTTCCTGCTCCTCTTAGCATGATAAAGAAGATTCAAAGAGAGTGAGATGCCAGCTCCTTTCATTCAGTCAGTAGCTTCAATCATTTCTGGACGTTTTTCAATGGCAAAAATCAATGAATATTGTAAATGCACAAACAGTAATTTCTCCGCATTGCAAATTGCAATTCTGAAATTTTTTGCTTTTTCCTGCTCCTCTTAGCATGATAAAGAAGATTCAAAGAGAGTGAGATGCCAGCTCCTTTCATTCAGTCAGTAGCTTCAATCATTTCTGGACGTTTTTCAATGGCAAAAATCAATGAATATTGTAAATGCACAAACAGTAATTTCTCCGCATTGCAAGGTGCAATTCTGAAATTTTTTGCTTTTTCCTGCTCCTCTTAGCATGATAAAGAAGATTCAAAGAGAATGAGATGCCAGCTCCTTTCATTCAGTCAGTAGCTTCAATCATTTCTGGTATATGAATAACATGATGTTTTTCAATGGCAAAAATCAATGAATATTGTAAATGAACAAACAGTAATTTCTCCGCATTGCAAGGTGCAATTCTGAAATTTTTTGCTTTTTCCTGCTCCTCTTAGCATGATAAAGAAGATTCAAAGAGAGTGAGATGCCAGCTCCTTTCATTCAGTCAGTAGCTTCAATCATTTCTGGATGTTTTTCAATGGCAAAAATCAATGAATATTGTAAATGCACAAACAGTAATTTCTCCGCATTGCAAGGTGCAATTCTGAAATTTTTTGCTTTTTCCTGCTCCTCTTAGCATGATAAAGAAGATTCAGAGAGTGAGATGCCAGCTCCTTTCATTCAGTCAGTAGATTCAGTCATTTCTGGACGTTTTTCAATGGCAAAAATCAATGAATATTGTAAATGCACAAACAGTAATTTCTCCGCATTGCAAGGTGCAATTCTGAAATTTTTTGCTTTTTCCTGCTCCTCTTAGCATGATAAAGAAGATTCAAAGAGAGTGAGATGCCAGCTCCTTTCATTCAGTCAGTAGCTTCAAATATTTCTGGTATAAACATTTCTGGACGTTTTTCAATGGCAAAAATCAATGAATATTGTAAATGCACAAACAGTAATATCTCCACATTGCAAGGTGCAATTCTGAAATTTTTTGCTTTTTCCTGCTCCTCTTAGCATGATAAAGAAGATTCAAAGAGAGTGAGATGCCAGCTCCTTTCATTCAGTCAGTAGCTTCAATCATTTCTGGACGTTTTTCAATGGCAAAAATCAATGAATATTGTAAATGCACAAACAGTAATTTCTCCGCATTGCAAGGTGCAATTCTGAAATTTTTTGCTTTTTCCTGCTCCTCTTAGCATGATAAAGAAGATTCAAAGAGAGTGAGATGCCAGCTCCTTTCATTCAGTCAGTAGCTTCAATCATTTCTGGTATATGAATAACATGATGTTTTTCAATGGCAAAAATCTATGAATATTGTAAATGCACAAACAGTAATTTCTCCGCATTGCAAGGTGCAATTCTGAAATTTTTTGCTTTTTCCTGCTCCTCTTAGCATGATAAAGAAGATTCAAAGAGAGTGAGATGCCAGCTCTTTTCATTCAGTCAGTAGCTTCAATCATTTCTGGACGTTTTTCAATGGCAAAAATCAATGAATATTGTAAATGCACAAACAGTAATTTCTCCGCATTGCAAGGTGCAATTCTGAAATTTTTTGCTTTTTCCTGCTCCTCTTAGCATGATAAAGAAGATTCAAAGAGAGTGAGATGCCAGCTCCTTTCATTCAGTCAGTAGCTTCAGTCATTTCTGGACGTTTTTCAATGGCAAAAATCAATGAATATTGTAAATGCACAAACAGTAATTTCTCCGCATTGCAAGGTGCAATTCTGAAATTC
Source organism: Phyllobates terribilis (assembly GCF_046119375.1). Classification (NCBI taxonomy): domain Eukaryota; kingdom Metazoa; phylum Chordata; class Amphibia; order Anura; family Dendrobatidae; genus Phyllobates; species Phyllobates terribilis. The sequence continues at coordinate 343,670 of NW_027363767.1, read as the reverse complement.
TTTGCTTTTTCCTGCTCCTCTTAGCATGATAAAGAAGATTCAAAGAGAGTGAGATGCCAGCTCCTTTCATTCAGTCAGTAGCTTCAAACATTTCTGGTATAAACATTTCTGGACGTTTTTCAATGGCAAAAATCAATGAATATTGTAAATGCACAAACAGTAATATCTCCACATTGCAAGGTGCAATTCTGAAATTTTTTGCTTTTTCCTGCTAATCCTAGCATGATAAAGAAGATTCAAATAGAGTGAGATGCCAGCTCCTTTCATTCAGTCAGTAGCTTCAAACATTTCTGGACGTTTTTCAATGGCAAAAATCAATGAATATTGTAAATGCACAAACAGTAATATCTCCACATTGCAAGGTGCAATTCTGAAATTTTTTGCTTTTTCCTGCTAATCCTAGCATGATAAAGAAGATTCAAAGAGAGTGAGATGCCAGCTCCTTTCATTCAGTCAGTAGCTTCAAACATTTCTGGACGTTTTTCAATGGCAAAAATCTATGAATATTGTAAATGCACAAACAGTAATTTCTCCGCATTGCAAGGTGCAATTCTGAAATTTTTTGCTTTTTCCTGCTCCTCTTAGCATGATAAAGAAGATTCAAAGAGAGTGAGATGCCAGCTCCTTTCATTCAGTCAGTAGCTTCAGTCATTTCTGGACGTTTTTCAATGGCAAAAATCAATGAATATTGTAAATGCACAAACAGTAATTTCTCCGCATTGCAAGGTGCAATTCTGAAATTCTTTGCTTTTTCCTGCTCCTCTTAGCATGATAAAGAAGATTCAAAGAGAGTGAGATGCCAGCTCCTTTCATTCAGTCAGTAGCTTCAGACATTTCTGGTATAAACATTTCTGGACGTTTTTCAATGGCAAAAATCAATGAATATTGTAAATGCACAAACAGTAATATCTCCACATTGCAAGGTGCAATTCTGAAATTTTTTGCTTTTTCCTGCTAATCCTAGCATGATAAAGAAGATTCAAATAGAGTGAGATGCCAGCTCCTTTCATTCAGTCAGTAGCTTCAAACATTTCTGGACGTTTTTCAATGGCAAAAATCAATGAATATTGTAAATGCACAAACAGTAATATCTCCACATTGCAAGGTGCAATTCTGAAATTTTTTGCTTTTTCCTGCTAATCCTAGCATGATAAAGAAGATTCAAAGAGAGTGAGATGCCAGCTCCTTTCATTCAGTCAGTAGCTTCAAACATTTCTGGACGTTTTTCAATGGCAAAAATCTATGAATATTGTAAATGCACAAACAGTAATTTCTCCGCATTGCAAGGTGCAATTCTGAAATTTTTTGCTTTTTCCTGCTCCTCTTAGCATGATAAAGATTCAAAGAGAGTGAGATGCCAGCTCCTTTCATTCAGTCAGTAGCTTCAATCATTTCTGGACGTTTTTCAATGGCAAAAATCAATGAATATTGTAAATGCACAAGCAGTAATTTCTCCGCATTGCAAGGTGCAATTCTGAAATTTTTTGCTTTTTCCTGCTCCTCTTAGCATGATAAAGAAGATTCAAAGAGAGTGAGATGCCAGCTCCTTTCATTCAGTCAGTAGCTTCAATCATTTCTGGACGTTTTTCAATGGCAAAAATCAATGAATATTGTAAATGCACAAACAGTAATTTCTCCGCATTGCAAGGTGCAATTCTGAAATTTTTTGCTTTTTCCTGCTCCTCTTAGCATGAAAAAGAAGATTCAAAGAGAATGAGATGCCCGCTCCTTTCATTCAGTCAGTAGCTTCAATCATTTCTGGTATATGAATAACATGATGTTTTTCAATGGCAAAAATCAATGAATATTGTAAATGCACAAACAGTAATTTCTCCGCATTGCAAGGTGCAATTCTGAATTTTTTTGCTTTTTCCTGCTCCTCTTAGCATGATAAAGAAGATTCAAAGAGAGTGAGATGCCAGCTCCTTTCATTCAGTCAGTAGCTTCAATCATTTCTGGACGTTTTTCAATGGCAAAAATCAATGAATATTGTAAATGCACAAACAGTAATTTCTCCGCATTGCAAGGTGCAATTCTGAAATTTTTTGTTTTTTCCTGCTCCTCTTAGCATGATAAAGAAGATTCAAAGAGAGTGAGATGCCAGCTCCTTTCATTCAGTCAGTAGCTTCAAACATTTCTGGTATATGAATAACATGATGTTTTTCAATGGCAAAAATCAATGAATATTGTAAATGCACAAACAGTAATTTCTCCGCATTGCAAGGTGCAATTCTGAAATTTTTTGCTTTTTCCTGCTCCTCTTAGCATGATAAAGAAGATTCAAAGAGAGTGAGATGCCAGCTCCTTTCATTCAGTCAGTAGCTTCAATCTTTTCTGGACGTTTTTCAATGGCAAAAATCAATGAATATTGTAAATGCACAAACAGTAATTTCTCCGCATTGCAAGGTGCAATTCTGAAATTTTTTGCTTTTTCCTGCTCCTCTTAGCATGATAAAGAAGATTCAAAGAGAGTGAGATGCCAGCTCCTTTCATTCAGTCAGTAGCTTCAATCATTTCTGGGTATGAATAACATGATGTTTTTCAATGGCAAAAATCAATGAATATTGTAAATGCACAAACAGTAATTTCTCCACATTGCAAGGTGCAATTCTGAAATTTTTTGCTTTTTCCTGCTCCTCTTAGCATGATAAAGAAGATTCAAAGAGAGTGAGATGCCAGCTCCTTTCATTCAGTCAGTAGCTTCAATCATTTCTGGATGTTTTTCAATGGCAAAAATCAATGAATATTGTAAATGCACAAACAGTAATTTCTCCGCATTGCAAGGTGCAATTCTGAAATTTTTTGCTTTTTCCTGCTCCTCTTAGCATGATAAAGAAGATTCAGAGAGTGAGATGCCAGCTCCTTTCATTCAGTCAGTAGCTTCAGTCATTTCTGGACGTTTTTCAATGGCAAAAATCAATGAATATTGTAAATGCACAAACAGTAATTTCTCCGCATTGCAAGGTGCAATTCTGAAATTTTTTGCTTTTTCCTGCTCCTCTTAGCATGATAAAGAAGATTCAAAGAGAGTGAGATGCCAGCTCCTTTCATTCAGTCAGTAGCTTCAAACATTTCTGGTATAAACATTTCTGGACGTTTTTCAATGGCAAAAATCAATGAATATTGTAAATGCACAAACAGTAATATCTCCACATTGCAAGGTGCAATTCTGAAATTTTTTGCTTTTTCCTGCTCCTCTTAGCATGATAAAGAAGATTCAAAGAGAGTGAGATGCCAGCTCCTTTCATTCAGTCAGTAGCTTCAATCATTTCTGGACGTTTTTCAATGGCAAAAATCAATGAATATTGTAAATGCACAAACAGTAATTTCTCCGCATTGCAAGGTGCAATTCTGAAATTTTTTGCTTTTTCCTGCTCCTCTTAGCATGATAAAGAAGATTCAAAGAGAGTGAGATGCCAGCTCCTTTCATTCAGTCAGTAGCTTCAATCATTTCTGGTATATGAATAACATGATGTTTTTCAATGGCAAAAATCTATGAATATTGTAAATGCACAAACAGTAATTTCTCCGCATTGCAAGGTGCAATTCTGAAATTTTTTGCTTTTTCCTGCTCCTCTTAGCATGATAAAGAAGATTCAAAGAGAGTGAGATGCCAGCTCTTTTCATTCAGTCAGTAGCTTCAATCATTTCTGGACGTTTTTCAATGGCAAAAATCAATGAATATTGTAAATGCACAAACAGTAATTTCTCCGCATTGCAAGGTGCAATTCTGAAATTTTTTGCTTTTTCCTGCTCCTCTTAGCATGATAAAGAAGATTCAAAGAGAGTGAGATGCCAGCTCCTTTCATTCAGTCAGTAGCTTCAGTCATTTCTGGACGTTTTTCAATGGCAAAAATCAATGAATATTGTAAATGCACAAACAGTAATTTCTCCGCATTGCAAGGTGCATTTCTGAAATTCTTTGCTTTTTCCTGCTCCTCTTAGCATGATAAAGAAGATTCAAAGAGAGTGAGATGCCAGCTCCTTTCATTCAGTCAGTAGCTTCAAACATTTCTGGTATAAACATTTCTGGACGTTTTTCAATGGCAAAAATCAATGAATATTGTAAATGCACAAACAGTAATATCTCCACATTGCAAGGTGCAATTCTGAAATTTTTTGCTTTTTCCTGCTAATCCTAGCATGATAAAGAAGATTCAAAGAGAGTGAGATGCCAGCTCCTTTCATTCAGTCAGTAGCTTCAAACATTTCTGGACGTTTTTCAATGGCAAAAATCAATGAATATTGTAAATGCACAAACAGTAATATCTCCACATTGCAAGGTGCAATTCTGAAATTTTTTGCTTTTTCCTGCTAATCCTAGCATGATAAAGAAGATTCAAAGAGAGTGAGATGCCAGCTCCTTTCATTCAGTCAGTAGCTTCAAACATTTCTGGACGTTTTTCAATGGCAAAAATCTATGAATATTGTAAATGCACAAACAGTAATTTCTCCGCATTGCAAGGTGCAATTCTGAAATTTTTTGCTTTTTCCTGCTCCTCTTAGCATGATAAAGATTCAAAGAGAGTGAGATGCCAGCTCCTTTCATTCAGTCAGTAGCTTCAATCATTTCTGGACGTTTTTCAATGGCAAAAATCAATGAATATTGTAAATGCACAAGCAGTAATTTCTCCGCATTGCAAGGTGCAATTCTGAAATTTTTTGCTTTTTCCTGCTCCTCTTAGCATGATAAAGAAGATTCAAAGAGAGTGAGATGCCAGCTCCTTTCATTCAGTCAGTAGCTTCAATCATTTCTGGACGTTTTTCAATGGCAAAAATCAATGAATATTGTAAATGCACAAACAGTAATTTCTCCGCATTGCAAGGTGCAATTCTGAAATTTTTTGCTTTTTCCTGCTCCTCTTAGCATGAAAAAGAAGATTCAAAGAGAATGAGATGCCCGCTCCTTTCATTCAGTCAGTAGCTTCAATCATTTCTGGTATATGAATAACATGATGTTTTTCAATGGCAAAAATCAATGAATATTGTAAATGCACAAACAGTAATTTCTCCGCATTGCAAGGTGCAATTCTGAATTTTTTTGCTTTTTCCTGCTCCTCTTAGCATGATAAAGAAGATTCAAAGAGAGTGAGATGCCAGCTCCTTTCATTCAGTCAGTAGCTTCAATCATTTCTGGACGTTTTTCAATGGCAAAAATCAATGAATATTGTAAATGCACAAACAGTAATTTCTCCGCATTGCAAGGTGCAATTCTGAAATTTTTTGCTTTTTCCTGCTCCTCTTAGCATGATAAAGAAGATTCAAAGAGAGTGAGATGCCAGCTCCTTTCATTCAGTCAGTAGCTTCAAACATTTCTGGTATATGAATAACATGATGTTTTTCAATGGCAAAAATCAATGAATATTGTAAATGCACAAACAGTAATTTCTCCGCATTGCAAGGTGCAATTCTGAAATTTTTTGCTTTTTCCTGCTCCTCTTAGCATGATAAAGAAGATTCAAAGAGAGTGAGATGCCAGCTCCTTTCATTCAGTCAGTAGCTTCAATCTTTTCTGGACGTTTTTCAATGGCAAAAATCAATGAATATTGTAAATGCACAAACAGTAATTTCTCCGCATTGCAAGGTGCAATTCTGAAATTTTTTGCTTTTTCCTGCTCCTCTTAGCATGATAAAGAAGATTCAAAGAGAGTGAGATGCCAGCTCCTTTCATTCAGTCAGTAGCTTCAATCATTTCTGGCATATGAATAACATGATGTTTTTCAATGGCAAAAATCAATGAATATTGTAAATGCACAAACAGTAATTTCTCCGCATTGCAAGGTGCAATTCTGAAATTTTTTGCTTTTTCCTGCTCCTCTTAGCATGGTAAAGAAGATTCAAAGAGAGTGAGATGCCAGCTCCTTTCATTCAGTCAGTAGCTTCAATCATTTCTGGACGTTTTTCAATGGCAAAAATCAATGAATATTGTAAATGCACAAACAGTAATTTCTCCGCATTGCAAGGTGCAATTCTGAAATTTTTTGCTTTTTCCTGCTCCTCTTAGCATGATAAAGAAGATTCAAAGAGAGTGAGATGCCAGCTCCTTTCATTCAGTCAGTAGCTTCAATCATTTCTGGGTATGAATAACATGATGTTTTTCAATGGCAAAAATCAATGAATATTGTAAATGCACAAACAGTAATTTCTCCACATTGCAAGGTGCAATTCTGAAATTTTTTGCTTTTTCCTGCTCCTCTTAGCATGATAAAGAAGATTCAAAGAGAGTGAGATGCCAGCTCCTTTCATTCAGTCAGTAGCTTCAATCATTTCTGGACATTTTTCAATGGCAAAAATCAATGAATATTGTAAATGCACAAACAGTAATTTCTCCGCATTGCAAGGTGCAATTCTGAAATTTTTTGCTTTTTCCTGCTCCTCTTAGCATGATAAAGAAGATTCAAAGAGAGTGAGATGCCAGCTCCTTTCATTCAGTCAGTAGCTTCAATCATTTCTGGACGTTTTTCAATGGCAAAAATCAATGAATATTGAAAATGCACAAACAGTAATTTCTCCGCATTGCAAGGTGCAATTCTGAATTTTTTTGCTTTTTCCTGCTCCTCTTAGCATGATAAAGAAGATTCAAAGAGAGTGAGATGCCAGCTCCTTTCATTCAGTCAGTAACTTCAAACATTTCTGGTATAAACATTTCTGGACGTTTTTCAATGGCAAAAATCAATGAATATTGTAAATGCACAAACAGTAATATCTCCACATTGCAAGGTGCAATTCTGAAATTTTTTGCTTTTTCCTGCTAATCCTAGCATGATAAAGAATATTCAAATAGAGTGAGATGCCAGCTCCTTTCATTCAGTCAGTAGCTTCAAACATTTCTGGACGTTTTTCAATGGCAAAAATCAATGAATATTGTAAATGCACAAACAGTAATATCTCCACATTGCAAGGTGCAATTCTGAAATTTTTTGCTTTTTCCTGCTAATCCTAGCATGATAAAGAAGATTCAAAGAGAGTGAGATGCCAGGTCCTTTCATTCAGTCAGTAGCCTCAAACATTTCTGGTATATGAATAACATGATGTTTTTTAATGGCAAAAATCAATGAATATTGTAAATGCACAAACAGTAATATCTCCACATTGCAAGGTGCAATTCTGAAATTTTTTGCTTTTTCCTGCTAATCCTAGCATGATAAAGAAGATTCAAAGAGAGTGAGATGCCAGCTCCTTTCATTCAGTCAGTAGCTTCAAACATTTCTGGACGTTTTTCAATGGCAAAAATCAATGAATATTGTAAATGCACAAACAGTAATATCTCCACATTGCAAGGTGCAATTCTGAAATTTTTTGCTTTTTCCTGCTACTCCTAGCATGATAAAGAAGATTCAAAGAGAGTGAGATGCCAGCTCCTTTCATTCAGTCAGTAGCTTCAAACATTTCTGTACGTTTTTCAATGGCAAAAATCAATGAATATTGTAAATGCAAAAACAGTAATATCTCCACATTGCAAGGTGCAATTCTGAAATTTTTTGCTTTTTCCTGCTAATCCTAGCATGATAAAGAAGATTCAAAGAGAGTGAGATGCCAGCTCCTTTCATTTAGTCAGTAGCTTCAAACATTTCTGGACGTTTTTCAATGGCAAAAATCAATGAATATTGTAAATGCACAAACAGTAATATCTCCACATTGCAAGGTGCAATTCTGAAATTTTTTGCTTTTTCCTGCTAATCCTAGCATGATAAAGAAGATTCAAAGAGAGTGAGATGCCAGCTCCTTTCATTCAGTCAGTAGCTTCAATCTTTTCTGGACGTTTTTCAATGGCAAAAATCAATGAATATTGTAAATGCACAAACAGTAATTTCTCCGCATTGCAAGGTGCAATTCTGAAATTTTTTGCTTTTTCCTGCTCCTCTTAGCATGATAAAGAAGATTCAAAGAGAGTGAGATGCCAGCTCCTTTCATTCAGTCAGTAGCTTCAATCATTTCTGGTATATGAATAACATGATGTTTTTCAATGGCAAAAATCAATGAATATTGTAAATGCACAAACAGTAATTTCTCCGCATTGCAAGGTGCAATTCTGAAATTTTTTGCTTTTTCCTGCTCCTCTTAGCATGGTAAAGAAGATTCAAAGAGAGTGAGATGCCAGCTCCTTTCATTCAGTCAGTAGCTTCAATCATTTCTGGACGTTTTTCAATGGCAAAAATCAATGAATATTGTAAATGCACAAACAGTAATTTCTCCGCATTGCAAGGTGCAATTCTGAAATTTTTTGCTTTTTCCTGCTCCTCTTAGCATGATAAAGAAGATTCAAAGAGAGTGAGATGCCAGCTCCTTTCATTCAGTCAGTAGCTTCAATCATTTCTGGGTATGAATAACATGATGTTTTTCAATGGCAAAAATCAATGAATATTGTAAATGCACAAACAGTAATTTCTCCACATTGCAAGGTGCAATTCTGAAATTTTTTGCTTTTTCCTGCTCCTCTTAGCATGATAAAGAAGATTCAAAGAGAGTGAGATGCCAGCTCCTTTCATTCAGTCAGTAGCTTCAATCATTTCTGGACATTTTTCAATGGCAAAAATCAATGAATATTGTAAATGCACAAACAGTAATTTCTCCGCATTGCAAGGTGCAATTCTGAAATTTTTTGCTTTTTCCTGCTCCTCTTAGCATGATAAAGAAGATTCAAAGAGAGTGAGATGCCAGCTCCTTTCATTCAGTCAGTAGCTTCAATCATTTCTGGACGTTTTTCAATGGCAAAAATCAATGAATATTGAAAATGCACAAACAGTAATTTCTCCGCATTGCAAGGTGCAATTCTGAATTTTTTTGCTTTTTCCTGCTCCTCTTAGCATGATAAAGAAGATTCAAAGAGAGTGAGATGCCAGCTCCTTTCATTCAGTCAGTAACTTCAAACATTTCTGGTATAAACATTTCTGGACGTTTTTCAATGGCAAAAATCAATGAATATTGTAAATGCACAAACAGTAATATCTCCACATTGCAAGGTGCAATTCTGAAATTTTTTGCTTTTTCCTGCTAATCCTAGCATGATAAAGAATATTCAAATAGAGTGAGATGCCAGCTCCTTTCATTCAGTCAGTAGCTTCAAACATTTCTGGACGTTTTTCAATGGCAAAAATCAATGAATATTGTAAATGCACAAACAGTAATATCTCCACATTGCAAGGTGCAATTCTGAAATTTTTTGCTTTTTCCTGCTAATCCTAGCATGATAAAGAAGATTCAAAGAGAGTGAGATGCCAGGTCCTTTCATTCAGTCAGTAGCCTCAAACATTTCTGGTATATGAATAACATGATGTTTTTTAATGGCAAAAATCAATGAATATTGTAAATGCACAAACAGTAATATCTCCACATTGCAAGGTGCAATTCTGAAATTTTTTGCTTTTTCCTGCTAATCCTAGCATGATAAAGAAGATTCAAAGAGAGTGAGATGCCAGCTCCTTTCATTCAGTCAGTAGCTTCAAACATTTCTGGACGTTTTTCAATGGCAAAAATCAATGAATATTGTAAATGCACAAACAGTAATATCTCCACATTGCAAGGTGCAATTCTGAAATTTTTTGCTTTTTCCTGCTACTCCTAGCATGATAAAGAAGATTCAAAGAGAGTGAGATGCCAGCTCCTTTCATTCAGTCAGTAGCTTCAAACATTTCTGTACGTTTTTCAATGGCAAAAATCAATGAATATTGTAAATGCAAAAACAGTAATATCTCCACATTGCAAGGTGCAATTCTGAAATTTTTTGCTTTTTCCTGCTAATCCTAGCATGATAAAGAAGATTCAAAGAGAGTGAGATGCCAGCTCCTTTCATTTAGTCAGTAGCTTCAAACATTTCTGGACGTTTTTCAATGGCAAAAATCAATGAATATTGTAAATGCACAAACAGTAATATCTCCACATTGCAAGGTGCAATTCTGAAATTTTTTGCTTTTTCCTGCTAATCCTAGCATGATAAAGAAGATTCAAAGAGAGTGAGATGCCAGCTCCTTTCATTCAGTCAGTAGCTTCAATCATTTCTGGACGTTTTTCAATGGCAAAAATCAATGAATATTGTAAATGCACAAACAGTAATTTCTCCGCATTGCAACGTGCAATTCTGAAATTTTTTGCTTTTTCCTGCTCCTCTTAGCATGATAAAGAAGATTCAAAGAGAGTGAGATGCCCGCTCCTTTCATTCAGTCAGTAGCTTCAATCATTTCTGGTATATGAATAACATGATGTTTTTCAATGGCAAAAATCAATGAATATTGTAAATGCACAAACAGTAATTTCTCCGCATTGCAAGGTGCAATTCTGAATTTTTTTGCTTTTTCCTGCTCCTCTTAGCATGATAAAGAAGATTCAAAGAGAGTGAGATGCCAGCTCCTTTCATTCAGTCAGTAGCTTCAATCATTTCTGGACGTTTTTCAATGGCAAAAATCAATGAATATTGTAAATGCACAAACAGTAATTTCTCCGCATTGCAAGGTGCAATTCTGAAATTTTTTGCTTTTTCCTGCTCCTCTTAGCATGATAAAGAAGATTCAAAGAGAGTGAGATGCCAGCTCCTTTCATTCAGTCAGTAGCTTCAATCTTTTCTGGACGTTTTTCAATGGCAAAAATCAATGAATATTGTATATGCACAAACAGTAATTTCTCCGCATTGTAAGGTGGAATTCTGAAATTTTTTGCTTTTTCCTGCTCCTCTTAGCATGATAAAGAAGATTCAAAGATAGTGAGATGCCAGCTTCTTTCATTCAGTCAGTAGCTTCAAACATTTCTGGTAAATGAATAACATGATGTTTTTCAATGGCAAAAATCAATGAATATTGTAAATGCACAAAGAGTAATTTCTCCGCATTGCAAGGTGCAATTCTGAAATTTTTTGCTTTTTCCTGCTCCTCTTAGCATGATAAAGAAGACTCAAAGAGAGTTACATGCCAGCTCCTTTCATTCAGTCAGTAGCTTCAATCATTTCTGGACGTTTTTCAATGGCAAAAATCAATGAATATTGTAAATGCACAAACAGTAATTTCTCCGCATTGCAAGGTGCAATTCTGAAATTTTTTGCTTTTTCCTGCTCCTCTTAGCATGATAAAGAAGATTCAAAGAGAGTGAGATGCCAGCTCCTTTCATTCAGTCAGTAGCTTCAATCATTTCTGGACGTTTTTCAATGGCAAAAATCAATGAATATTGTAAATGCACAAACAGTAATTTCTCCGCATTGCAAGGCGCAATTCTGAAATTTTTTGCTTTTTCCTGCTCCTCTTAGCATGATAAAGAAGATTCAAAGAGAGTGAGATGCCAGCTCCTTTCATTCAGTCAGTAGCTTCAATCATTTCTGGTATATGAATAACATGATGTTTTTCAATGGCAAAAATCAATGAATATTGTAACTGCACAAACAGTAATTTCTCCGCATTGCAAGGTGCAAATCTGAAATTTTTTGCTTTTTCCTGCTCCTCTTAGCATGGTAAAGAAGATTCAAAGAGAGTGAGATGCCAGCTCCTTTCATTCAGTCAGTAGCTTCAATCATTTCTGGACGTTTTTCAATGGCAAAAATCAATGAATATTGTAAATGCACAAACAGTAATTTCTCCGCATTGCAAGGTGCAATTCTGAAATTTTTTGCTTTTTCCTGCTCCTCTTAGCATGATAAAGAAGATTCAAAGAGATTGAGATGCCAGCTCCTTTCATTCAGTCAGTAGCTTCAATCATTTCTGGATGTTTTTCAATGGCAATAATCAATGAATATTGTAAATGCACAAACAGTAATTTCTCCGCATTGCAAGGTGCAATTCTGAAATTTTTTGCTTTTTCCTGCTCCTCTTAGCATGATAAAGAAGATTCAAAGAGAGTGAGATGCCAGCTCCTTTCATTCAGTCAGTAGCTTCAATCATTTCTGGTATATGAATAACATGATGTTTTTCAATGGCAAAAATCAATGAATATTGTAAATGCACAAACAGTAATTTCTCCGCATTGCAAGGTGCAATTCTGAAATTTTTTGCTTTTTCCTGCTCCTCTTAGCATGATAAAGAAGATTCAAAGAGAGTGAGATGCCAGCTCCTTTCATTCAGTCAGTAGCTTCAATCATTTCTGGACGTTTTTCAATGGCAAAAATCAATGAATATTGTAAATGCACAAACAGTAATTTCTCCGCATTGCAAGGTGCAATTCTGAAATTTTTTGCTTTTTCCTGCTCCTCTTAGCATGATAAAGAAGATTCAAAGAGAGTGAGATGCTAGCTCCTTTCATTCAGTCAGTAGCTTCAATCATTTCTGGACGTTTTTCAATGGCAAAAATCAATGAATATTGTAAATGCACAAACAGTAATTTCTCCGCATTGCAAGGTGCAATTCTGAAATGTTTTGCTTTTTCCTGCTCCTCTTAGCATGATAAAGAAGATTCAAAGAGAGTGAGATGCCAGCTTCTTTCATTCAGTCAGTAGCTTCAATCATTTCTGGGTATGAATAACATGATGTTTTTCAATGGCAAAAATCAATGAATATTGTAAATGCACAAACAGTAATTTCTCCACATTGCAAGGTGCAATTCTGAAATTTTTTGCTTTTTCCTGCTCCTCTTAGCATGATAAAGAAGATTCAAAGAGAGTGAGATGCCAGCTCCTTTCATTCAGTCAGTAGCTTCAATCATTTCTGGACGTTTTTCAATGGCAAAAATCAATGAATATTGTAAATGCACAAACAGTAATTTCTCCGCATTGCAAGGTGCAATTCTGAAATTTTTTGCTTTTTCCTGCTCCTCTTAGCATGATAAAGAAGATTCAAAGAGAGTGAGATGCCAGCTCCTTTCATTCAGTCAGTAGCTTCAATCATTTCTGGACATTTTTCAATGGCAAAAATCAATGAATATTGTAAATGCACAAACAGTAATTTCTCCGCATTGCAAGGTGCAATTCTGAATTTTTTTGCTTTTTCCTGCTCCTCTTAGCATGATAAAGAAGATTCAAAGAGAGTGAGATGCCAGCTCCTTTCATTCAGTCAGTAGCTTCAAACATTTCTGGTATAAACATTTCTGGACGTTTTTCAATGGCAAAAATCAATGAATATTGTAAATGCACAAACAGTAATATCTCCACATTGCAAGGTGCAATTCTGAAATTTTTTGCTTTTTCCTGCTAATCCTAGCATGATAAAGAATATTCAAATAGAGTGAGATGCCAGCTCCTTTCATTCAGTCAGTAGCTTCAAACATTTCTGGACGTTTTTCAATGGCAAAAATCAATGAATATTGTATATGCACAAACAGTAATTTCTCCGCATTGTAAGGTGGAATTCTGAAATTTTTTGCTTTTTCCTGCTCCTCTTAGCATGATAAAGAAGATTCAAAGATAGTGAGATGCCAGCTTCTTTCATTCAGTCAGTAGCTTCAAACATTTCTGGTAAATGAATAACATGATGTTTTTCAATGGCAAAAATCAATGAATATTGTAAATGCACAAAGAGTAATTTCTCCGCATTGCAAGGTGCAATTCTGAAATTTTTTGCTTTTTCTTGCTCCTCTTAGCATGATAAAGAAGACTCAAAGAGAGTTACATGCCAGCTCCTTTCATTCAGTCAGTAGCTTCAATCATTTCTGGACGTTTTTCAATGGCAAAAATCAATGAATATTGTAAATGCACAAACAGTAATTTCTCCGCATTGCAAGGTGCAATTCTGAAATTTTTTGCTTTTTCCTGCTCCTCTTAGCATGATAAAGAAGATTCAAAGAGAGTGAGATGCCAGCTCCTTTCATTCAGTCAGTAGCTTCAATCATTTCTGGACGTTTTTCAATGGCAAAAATCAATGAATATTGTAAATGCACAAACAGTAATTTCTCCGCATTGCAAGGTGCAATTCTGAAATTTTTTGCTTTTTCCTGCTCCTCTTAGCATGATAAAGAAGATTCAAAGAGAGTGAGATGCCAGCTCCTTTCATTCAGTCAGTAGCTTCAATCATTTCTGGTATATGAATAACATGATGTTTTTCAATGGCAAAAATCAATGAATATTGTAACTGCACAAACAGTAATTTCTCCGCATTGCAAGGTGCAATTCTGAAATTTTTTGCTTTTTCCTGCTCCTCTTAGCATGGTAAAGAAGATTCAAAGAGAGTGAGATGCCAGCTCCTTTCATTCAGTCAGTAGCTTCAATCATTTCTGGACGTTTTTCAATGGCAAAAATCAATGAATATTGTAAATGCACAAACAGTAATTTCTCCGCATTGCAAGGTGCAATTCTGAATTTTTTTGCTTTTTCCTGCTCCTCTTAGCATGATAAAGAAGATTCAAAGAGAGTGAGATGCCAGCTCCTTTCATTCAGTCAGTAGCTTCAATCACTTCTGGACGTTTTTCAATGGCAAAAATCAATGAATATTGTAAATGCACAAACAGTAATTTCTCCGCATTGCAAGGCGCAATTCTGAAATTTTTTGCTTTTTCCTGCTCCTCTTAGCATGATAAAGAAGATTCAAAGAGAGTGAGATGCCAGCTCCTTTCATTCAGTCAGTAGCTTCAATCATTTCTGGTATATGAATAACATGATGTTTTTCAATGGCAAAAATCAATGAATATTGTAAATGCACAAACAGTAATTTCTCCGCATTGCAAGGTGCAATTCTGAAATTTTTTGCTTTTTCCTGCTCCTCTTAGCATGATAAAGAAGATTCAAAGAGAGTGAGATGCCAGCTCCTTTCATTCAGTCAGTAGCTTCAATCATTTCTGGATGTTTTTCAATGGCAAAAATCAATGAATATTGTAAATGCACAAACAGTAATTTCTCCGCATTGCAAGGTGCAATTCTGAAATTTTTTGCTTTTTCCTGCTCCTCTTAGCATGATAAAGAAGATTCAAAGAGAGTGAGATGCCAGCTCCTTTCATTCAGTCAGTAGCTTCAATCATTTCTGGACGTTTTTCAATGGCAAAAATCAATGAATATTGTAAATGCACAAACAGTAATTTCTCCGCATTGCAAGGTGCAATTCTGAAATGTTTTGCTTTTTCCTGCTCCTTTTAGCATGATAAAGAAGATTCAAAGAGAGTGAGATGCCAGCTCCTTTCATTCAGTCAGTAGCTTCAATCATTTCTGGGTATGAATAACATGATGTTTTTCAATGGCAAAAATCAATGAATATTGTAAATGCACAAACAGTAATTTCTCCACATTGCAAGGTGCAATTCTGAAATTTTTTGCTTTTTCCTGCTCCTCTTAGCATGATAAAGAAGATTCAAAGAGAGTGAGATGCCAGCTCCTTTCATTCAGTCAGTAGCTTCAATCATTTCTGGACGTTTTTCAATGGCAAAAATCAATGAATATTGTAAATGCACAAACAGTAATTTCTCCGCATTGCAAGGTGCAATTCTGAAATTTTTTGCTTTTTCCTGCTCCTCTTAGCATGATAAAGAAGATTCAAAGAGAGTGAGATGCCAGCTCCTTTCATTCAGTCAGTAGCTTCAATCATTTCTGGACATTTTTCAATGGCAAAAATCAATGAATATTGTAAATGCACAAACAGTAATTTCTCCGCATTGCAAGGTGCAATTCTGAATTTTTTTGCTTTTTCCTGCTCCTCTTAGCATGATAAAGAAGATTCAAAGAGAGTGAGATGCCAGCTCCTTTCATTCAGTCAGTAGCTTCAAACATTTCTGGTATAAACATTTCTGGACTTTTTCAATGGCAAAAATCAATGAATATTGTAAATGCACAAACAGTAATATCTCCACATTGCAAGGTGCAATTCTGAAATTTTTTGCTTTTTCCTGCTAATCCTAGCATGATAAAGAAGATTCAAAGAGAGTGAGATGCCAGCTCCTTTCATTCAGTCAGTAGCTTCACACATTTCTGGTATATGAATAACATGTTTTTCAATGGCAAAAATCATTGAATATTGTAAATGCACAAACAGTAATTTCTCCGCATTGCAAGGTGCAATTCTGAAATTTTTTGATTTTTCCTGCTCCTCTTAGCATGATAAAGAAGATTCAAAGAGAGTGAGATGCCAGCTCCTTTCATTCAGTCAGTAGCTTCAATCATTTCTGGACGTTTTTCAATGGCAAAAATCAATGAATATTGTAAATGCACAAACAGTAATTTCTCCGCATTGCAAGGTGCAATTCTGAAATTTTTTGCTTTTTCCTGCTCCTCTTAGCATGATAAAGAAGATTCAAAGAGAGTGAGATGCCAGCTCCTTTCATTCAGTCAGTAGCTTCAATCATTTCTGGACGTTTTTCAATGGCAAAAATCAATGAATATTGTAAATGCACAAACAGTAATTTCTCCGCATTGCAAGGTGCAATTCTGAAATTTTTTGCTTTTTCCTGCTCCTCTTAGCATGATAAAGAAGATTCAAAGAGAGTGAGATGCCAGCTCCTTTCATTCAGTCAGTAGCTTCAAACATTTCTGGTATATGAATAACATGATGTTTTTCAATGGCAAAAATCAATGAATATTGTAAATGCACAAACAGTAATTTCTCCGCATTGCAAGGTGCAAGTCTGAAATTTTTTGCTTTTTCCTGCTCCTCTTAGCATGATAAAGAAGATTCAAAGAGAGTGAGATGCCAGCTACTTTCATTCAGTCAGTAGCTTCAATCATTTCTGGACGTTTTTCAATGGTAAAAATCAATGAATATTGTAAATGCACAAACAGTAATTTCTCCACATTGCAAGGTGCAATTCTGAAATTTTTTGCTTTTTCCTGCTCCTCTTAGCATGATAAAGAAGATTCAAAGAGAGTGAGATGCCAGCTCCTTTCATTCAGTCAGTAGCTTCAAACATTTCTGGTATATGAATAACATGATGTTTTTCAATGGCAAAAATCAATGAATATTGTAAATGCACAAACAGTAATTTCTCCGCATTGCAAGGTGCAATTCTGAAATTTTTTGCTTTTTCCTGCTCCTCTTAGCATGATAAAGAAGATTCAAAGAGAGTGAGATGCCAGCTCCTTTCATTCAGTCAGTAGCTTCAATCATTTCTGGACGTTTTTCAATGGCAAAAATCAATGAATATTGTAAATGCACTAACAGTAATTTCTCCGCATTGCAAGGTGCAATTCTGAAATTTTTTGCTTTTTCCTGCTCCTCTTAGCATGATAAAGAAGATTCAAAGAGAGTGAGATGCCAGCTCCTTTCATTCAGTCAGTAGCTTCAAACATTTCTGGACTTTTTTCAATGGCAAAAATCAATGAATATTGTAAATGCACAAACAGTAATTTCTCCGCATTGGAAGGTGCAATTCTGAAATTTTTTGCTTTTTCCTGCTCCTCTTAGCATGATAAAGAAGATTCAAAGAGAGTGAGATGCCAGCTCCTTTCATTCAGTCAGTAGCTTCAAACATTTCTGGTATATGAATAACATGATGTTTTTCAATGGCAAAAATCATTGAATATTGTAAAAGCACAAACAGTAATTTCTCCGCATTGCAAGGTGCAATTCTGAAATTTTTTGCTTTTTCCTGCTCCTCTTAGCATGATAAAGAAGATTCAAAGAGAGTGAGATGCCAGCTCCTTTCATTCAGTCAGTAGCTTCAATCATTTCTGGACGTTTTTCAATGGCAAAAATCAATGAATATTGTAAATGCACAAACAGTAATTTCTCCGCATTGCAAGGTGCAATTCTGAAATTTTTTGCTTTTTCCTGCTCCTCTTAGCATGATAAAGAAGATTCAAAGAGAGTGAGATGCCAGCTCCTTTCATTCAGTCAGTAGCTTCAATCATTTCTGGTATATGAATAACATGATGTTTTTCAATGGCAAAAATCAATGAATATTGTAAATGCACAAACAGTAATTTCTCCGCATTGCAAGTTGCAATTCTGAAATTTTTTGCTTTTTCCTGCTCCTCTTAGCATGATAAAGAAGATTCAAAGAGAGTGAGATGCCAGCTCCTTTCATTCAGTCAGTAGCTTCAATCATTTCTGGACGTTTTTCAATGGCAAAAATCAATGAATATTGTAAATGCACAAACAGTAATTTCTCCGCATTGCAAGGTGCAATTCTGAAATTTTTTGCTTTTTCCTGCTCCTCTTAGCATGATAAAGAAGATTCAAAGAGAGTGAGATGCCAGCTCCTTTCATTCAGTCAGTAGCTTCAATCATTTCTGGACGTTTTTCAATGGCAAAAATCAATGAATATTGTAAATGCACAAACAGTAATTTCTCCGCATTGCAAGGTGCAATTCTGAAATTTTTTGCTTTTTCCTGCTCCTCTTAGCATGATAAAGAAGATTCAAAGAGAGTGAGATGCCAGCTCCTTTCATTCAGTCAGTAGCTTCAAACATTTCTGGTATATGAATAACATGATGTTTTTCAATGGCAAAAATCAATGAATATTGTAAAAGCACAAACAGTAATTTCTCCGCATTGCAAGGTGCAATTCTGAAATTTTTTGCTTTTTCCTGCTCCTCTTAGCATGATAAAGAAGATTCAAAGAGAGTGAGATGCCAGCTCCTTTCATTCAGTCAGTAGCTTCAATCATTTCTGGACGTTTTTCAATGGCAAAAATCAATGAATATTGTAAATGCACAAACAGTAATTTCTCCGCATTGCAAGGTGAAATTCTGAAATTTTTTGCTTTTTCCTGCTCCTCTTAGCATGATAAAGAAGATTCAAAGAGAGTGAGATGCCAGCTCCTTTCATTCAGTCAGTAGCTTCAATCATTTCTGGACGTTTTTCAATGGCAAAAATCAATGAATATTGTAAATGCACAAACAGTAATTTCTCCGCATTGCAAGGTGCAATTCTGAAATTTTTTACTTTTTCCTGCTCCTCTTAGCATGATAAAGAAGATTCAAAGAGAGTGAGATGCCAGCTCCTTTCATTCAGTCAGTAGCTTCAAACATTTCTGGTATATGAATAACATGATGTTTTTCAATGGCAAAAATCAATGAATATTGTAAAAGCACAAACAGTAATTTCTCCGCATTGCAAGGTGCAATTCTGAAATTTTTTGCTTTTTCCTGCTCCTCTTAGCATGATAAAGAAGATTCAAAGAGAGTGAGATGCCAGCTCCTTTCATTCAGTCAGTAGCTTCAATCATTTCTGGACGTTTTTCAATGGCAAAAATCAATGAATATTGTAAATGCACAAACAGTAATTTCTCCGCATTGCAAGGTGCAATTCTGAAATTTTTTGCTTTTTCCTGCTCCTCTTAGCATGATAAAGAAGATTCAAAGAGAGTGAGATGCCAGCTCCTTTCATTCAGTCAGTAGCTTCAATCATTTCTGGTATATGAATAACATGATGTTTTTCAATGGCAAAAATCAATGAATATTGTAAATGCACAAACAGTAATTTCTCCGCATTGCAAGTTGCAATTCTGAAATTTTTTGCTTTTTCCTGCTCCTCTTAGCATGATAAAGAAGATTCAAAGAGAGTGAGATGCCAGCTCCTTTCATTCAGTCAGTAGCTTCAATCATTTCTGGACGTTTTTCAATGGCAAAAATCAATGAATATTGTAAATGCACAAACAGTAATTTCTCCGCATTGCAAGGTGCAATTCTGAAATTTTTTGCTTTTTCCTGCTCCTCTTAGCATGATAAAGAAGATTCAAAGAGAGTGAGATGCCAGCTCCATTCATTCAGTCAGTAGCTTCAATCATTTCTGGACGTTTTTCAATGGCAAAAATCAATGAATATTGTAAATGCACAAACAGTAATTTCTCCGCATTGCAAGGTGCAATTCTGAAATTTTTTGCTTTTTCCTGCTCCTCTTAGCATGATAAAGAAGATTCAAAGAGAGTGAGATGCCAGCTCCTTTCATTCAGTCAGTAGCTTCAAACATTTCTGGTATATGAATAACATGATGTTTTTCAATGGCAAAAATCAATGAATATTGTAAAAGCACAAACAGTAATTTCTCCGCATTGCAAAGTGCAATTCTGAAATTTTTTGCTTTTTCCTGCTCCTCTTAGCATGATAAAGAAGATTCAAAGAGAGTGAGATGCCAGCTCCTTTCATTCAGTCAGTAGCTTCAATCATTTCTGGACGTTTTTCAATGGCAAAAATCAATGAATATTGTAAATGCACAAACAGTAATTTCTCCGCATTGCAAGGTGCAATTCTGAAATTTTTTGCTTTTTCCTGCTCCTCTTAGCATGATAAAGAAGATTCAAAGAGAGTGAGATGCCAGCTCCTTTCATTCAGTCAGTAGCTTCAATCATTTCTGGTATATGAATAACATGATGTTTTTCAATGGCAAAAATCAATGAATATTGTAAATGCACAAACAGTAATTTCTCCACATTGCAAGGTGCAATTCTGAAATTTTTTGCTTTTTCCTGCTCCTCTTAGCATGATAAAGAAGATTCAAAGAGAGTGAGATGCCAGCTCCTTTCATTCAGTCAGTAGCTTCAATCATTTCTGGACGTTTTTCAATGGCAAAAATCAATGAATATTGTAAATGCACAAACAGTAATTTCTCCGCATTGCAAGGTGCAATTCTGAAATTTTTTGCTTTTTCCTGCTCCTCTTAGCATGATAAAGAAGATTCAAAGAGAGCGAAATGCCAGCTCCTTTCATTCAGTCAGTAGCTTCAATCATTTCTGGTATATGAATAACATGATGTTTTTCAATGGCAAAAATCAATGAATATTGTAAAAGCACAAACAGTAATTTCTCCGCATTGCAAGGTGCAATTCTGAAATTTTTTGCTTTTTCCTGCTCCTCTTAGCATGATAAAGAAGATTCAAAGAGAGTGAGATGCCAGCTCCTTTCATTCAGTCAGTAGCTTCAATCATTTCTGGACGTTTTTCAATGGCAAAAATCAATGAATATTGTAAATGCACAAACAGTAATTTCTCCGCATTGCAAGGTGCAATTCTGAAATTTTTTGCTTTTTCCTGCTCCTCTTAGCATGATAAAGAAGATTCAAAGAGAGTGAGATGCCAGCTCCTTTCATTCAGTCAGTAGCTTCAATCATTTCTGGACGTTTTTCAATGGCAAAAATCAATGAATATTGTAAATGCACAAACAGTAATTTCTCCGCATTGCAAGGTGCAATTCTGAAATTTTTTGCTTTTTCCTGCTCCTCTTAGCATGATAAAGAAGATTCAAAGAGAGTGAGATGCCAGCTCCTTTCATTCAGTGAGTAGCTTCAATCATTTCTGGTATATGAATAACATGATGTTTTTCAATAGCAAAAATCAATGAATATTGTAAATGCACAAACAGTAATTTCTCCGCATTGCAAGGTGCAATTCTGAAATTTTTTGCTTTTTCCTGCTCCTCTTAGCATGATAAAGAAGATTCAAAGAGAGTGAGATGCCAGCTCCTTTCATTCAGTCAGCAGCTTCAATCATTTCTGGACATTTTTCAATGGCAAAAATCAATGAATATTGTAAATGCACAAACAGTAATTTCTCCGCATTGCAAGGTGCAATTCTGAAATTTTTTGCTTTTTCCTGCTCCTCTTAGCATGATAAAGAAGATTCAAAGAGAGTGAGATGCCAGCTCCTTTCATTCAGTCAGTAGCTTCAAACATTTCTGGTATATGAATAACATGATGTTTTTCAATGGCAAAAATCAATGAATATTGTAAAAGCACAAACAGTAATTTCTCCGCATTGCAAGGTGCAATTCTGAAATTTTTTGCTTTTTCCTGCTCCTCTTAGCATGATAAAGAAGATTCAAAGAGAGTGAGATGCCAGCTCCTTTCATTCAGTCAGTAGCTTCAATCATTTCTGGACGTTTTTCAATGGCAAAAATCAATGAATATTGTAAATGCACAAACAGTAATTTCTCCGCATTGCAAGGTGCAATTCTGAAATTTTTTGCTTTTTCCTGCTCCTCTTAGCATGATAAAGAAGATTCAAAGAGAGTGAGATGCCAGCTCCTTTCATTCAGTCAGTAGCTTCAATCATTTCTGGTATATAAATAACATGATGTTTTTCAATGGCAAAAATCAATGAATATTGTAAATGCACAAACAGTAATTTCTCCGCATTGCAAGTTGCAATTCTGAAATTTTTTGCTTTTTCCTGCTCCTCTTAGCATGATAAAGAAGATTCAAAGAGAGTGAGATGCCAGCTCCTTTCATTCAGTCAGTAGCTTCAATTATTTCTGGACGTTTTTCAATGGCAAAAATCAATGAATATTGTAAATGCACAAACAGTAATTTCTCCGCATTGCAAGGTGCAATTCTGAAATTTTTTGCTTTTTCCTGCTCCTCTTAGCATGATAAAGAAGATTCAAAGAGAGTGAGATGCCAGCTCCTTTCATTCAGTCAGTTGCTTCAATCATTTCTGGACGTTTTTCAATGGCAAAAATCAATGAATATTGTAAATGCACAAACAGTAATTTCTCCGCATTGCAAGGTGCAATTCTGAAATTTTTTGCTTTTTCCTGCTCCTCATAGCATGATAAAGAAGATTCAAAGAGAGTGAGATGCCAGCTCCTTTCATTCAGTCAGTAGCTTCAATCATTTCTGGACGTTTTTCAATGGCAAAAATCAATGAATATTGTAAATGCACAAACAGTAATTTCTCCGCATTGCAAGGTGCAATTCTGAAATTTTTTGCTTTTTCCTGCTCCTCTTTGCATGATAAAGAAGATTCAAAGAGAGTGAGATGCCAGCTCCTTTCATTCAGTCAGTAGCTTCAATCATTTCTGGTATATGAATAACATGATGTTTTTCAATGGCAAAAATCAATGAATATTGTAAATGCACAAACAGTAATTTCTCCGCATTGCAAGGTGCAATTCTGAAATTTTTTGCTTTTTCCTGCTCCTCTTAGCATGATAAAGAAGATTCAAAGAGAGTGAGATGCCAGCTCCTTTCATTCAGTCAGTAGCTTCAATCATTTCTGGACGTTTTTCAATGGCAAAAATCAATGAATATTGTAAATGCACAAACAGTAATTTCTCCGCATTGCAAGGTGCAATTCTGAAATTTTTTGCTTTTTCCTGCTCCTCTTAGCATGATAAAGAAGATTAAAAGAGAGTGAGATGCCAGCTTCTTTCATTCAGTCAGTAGCTTCAAACATTTCTGGGATATGAATAACATGATGTTTTTCAATGGCAAAAATTAATGAATATTGTAAATGCACAAACAGTAATTTCTCCGCATTGCAAGGTGCAATTCTGAAATTTTTTGCTTTTTCCTGCTCCTCTTAGCATGATAAAGAAGATTCAAAGAGAGTGAGATGCCAGCTCCTTTCATTCAGTCAGTAGCTTCAATCATTTCTGGACGTTTTTCAATGGCAAAAATCAATGAATATTGTAAATGCACAAACAGTAATTTCTCCGCATTGCAAGGTGCAATTCTGAAATTTTTTGCTTTTTCCTGCTCCTCTTAGCATGATAAAGAAGATTC
This sequence comes from Phyllobates terribilis, assembly GCF_046119375.1. NCBI lineage: Eukaryota > Metazoa > Chordata > Amphibia > Anura > Dendrobatidae > Phyllobates > Phyllobates terribilis. The sequence goes on along the minus strand of NW_027363767.1, from coordinate 320,403 downwards.
AAAGAGAGTGAGATGCCAGCTCCTTTCATTCAGTCAGTTGCTTCAATCATTTCTGGACGTTTTTCAATGGCAAAAATCAATGAATATTGTAAATGCACAAACAGTAATTTCTCCGCATTGCAAGGTGCAATTCTGAAATTTTTTGCTTTTTCCTGCTCCTCTTAGCATGATAAAGAAGATTCAAAGAGAGTGAGATGCCAGCTCCTTTCATTCAGTCAGTAGCTTCAATCATTTCTGGTATATGAATAACATGATGTTTTTCAATGGCAAAAATCAATGAATATTGTAAATGCACAAACAGTAATTTCTCCGCATTGCAAGTTGCAATTCTGAAATTTTTTGCTTTTTCCTGCTCCTCTTAGCATGATAAAGAAGATTCAAAGAGAGTGAGATGCCAGCTCCTTTCATTCAGTCAGTAGCTTCAATCATTTCTGGACGTTTTTCAATGGCAAAAATCAATGAATATTGTAAATGCACAAACAGTAATTTCTCCGCATTGCAAGGTGCAATTCTGAAATTTTTTGCTTTTTCCTGCTCCTCTTAGCATGATAAAGAAGATTCAAAGAGAGTGAGATGCCAGCTCCTTTCATTCAGTCAGTAGCTTCAATCATTTCTGGACGTTTTTCAATGGCAAAAATCAATGAATATTGTAAATGCACAAACAGTAATTTCTCCGCATTGCAAGGTGCAATTCTGAAATTTTTTGCTTTTTCCTGCTCCTCTTAGCATGATAAAGAAGATTCAAAGAGAGTGAGATGCCAGCTCCTTTCATTCAGTCAGTAGCTTCAAACATTTCTGGTATATGAATAACATGATGTTTTTCAATGGCAAAAATCAATGAATATTGTAAATGCACAAACAGTAATTTCTTCGCATTGCAAGGTGCAATTCTGAAATTTTTTGCTTTTTCCTGCTCCTCTTAGCATGATAAAGAAGATTCAAAGAGAGTGAGATGCCAGCTCCTTTCATTCAGTCAGTAGCTTCAATCATTTCTGGACGTTTTTCAATGGCAAAAATCAATGAATATTGTAAATGCACAAACAGTAATTTCTCCGCATTGCAAGGTGCAATTCTGAAATTTTTTGCTTTTTCCTGCTCCTCTTAGCATGATAAAGAAGATTCAAAGAGAGTGAGATGCCAGCTTCTTTCATTCAGTCAGTAGCTTCAAACATTTCTGGGATATGAATAACATGATGTTTTTCAATGGCAAAAATTAATGAATATTGTAAATGCACAAACAGTAATTTCTCCGCATTGCAAGGTGCAATTCTGAAATTTTTTGCTTTTTCCTGCTCCTCTTAGCATGATAAAGAAGATTCAAAGAGAGTGAGATGCCAGCTCCTTTCATTCAGTCAGTAGCTTCAATCATTTCTGGACGTTTTTCAATGGCAAAAATCAATGAATATTGTAAATGCACAAACAGTAATTTCTCCGCATTGCAAGGTGCAATTCTGAAATTTTTTGCTTTTTCCTGCTCCTCTTAGCATGATAAAGAAGATTCAAAGAGAGTGAGATGCCAGCTCCTTTCATTCAGTCAGTAGCTTCAATCATTTCTGGACGTTTTTCAATGGCAAAAATCAATGAATATTGTAAATGCACAAACAGTAATTTCTCCGCATTGCAAGGTGCAATTCTGAAATTTTTTGCTTTTTCCTGCTCCTCTTAGCATGATAAAGAAGATTCAAAGAGAGTGAGATGCCAGCTCCTTTCATTCAGTCAGTAGCTTCAATCATTTCTGGTATATGAATAACATGATGTTTTTCAATGGCAAAAATCAATGAATATTGTAAATGCACAAACAGTAATTTCTCCGCATTGCAAGTTGCAATTCTGAAATTTTTTGCTTTTTCCTGCTCCTCTTAGCATGATAAAGAAGATTCAAAGAGAGTGAGATGCCAGCTCCTTTCATTCAGTCAGTAGCTTCAATCATTTCTGGACGTTTTTCAATGGCAAAAATCAATGAATATTGTAAATGCACAAACAGTAATTTCTCCGCATTGCAAGGTGCAATTCTGAAATTTTTTGCTTTTTCCTGCTCCTCTTAGCATGATAAAGAAGATTCAAAGAGAGTGGGATGCCAGCTCCTTTCATTCAGTCAGTAGCTTCAATCATTTCTGGACGTTTTTCAATGGCAAAAATCAATGAATATTGTAAATGCACAAACAGTAATTTCTCTGCATTGCAAGGTGCAATTCTGAAATTTTTTGCTTTTTCCTGCTCCTCTTAGCATGATAAAGAAGATTCAAAGAGAGTGAGATGCCAGCTCCTTTCATTCAGTCAGTAGCTTCAAACATTTCTGGTATATGAATAACATGATGTTTTTCAATGGGAAAAATCAATGAATATTGTAAAAGCACAAACAGTAATTTCTCCGCATTGCAAGGTGCAATTCTGAAATTTTTTGCTTTTTCCTGCTCCTCTTAGCATGATAAAGAAGATTCAAAGAGAGTGAGATGCCAGCTCCTTTCATTCAGTCAGTAGCTTCAATCATTTCTGGACGTTTTTCAATGGCAAAAATCAATGAATATTGTAAATGCACAAACAGTAATTTCTCCGCATTGCAAGGTGCAATTCTGAAATTTTTTGCTTTTTCCTGCTCCTCTTAGCATGATAAAGAAGATTCAAAGAGAGTGAGATGCCAGCTCCTTTCATTCAGTCAGTAGCTTCAATCATTTCTGGTATATGAATAACATGATGTTTTTCAATGGCAAAAATCAATGAATATTGTAAATGCACAAACAGTAATTTCTCCACATTGCAAGGTGCAATTGTGAAATTTTTTGCTTTTTCCTGCTCCTCTTAGCATGATAAAGAAGATTCAAAGAGAGTGAGATGCCAGCTCCTTTCATTCAGTCAGTAGCTTCAATCATTTCTGGACGTTTTTCAATGGCAAAAATCAATGAATATTGTAAATGCACAAACAGTAATTTCTCCGCATTGCAAGGTGCAATTCTGAAATTTTTTGCTTTTTCCTGCTCCTCTTAGCATGATAAAGAAGATTCAAAGAGAGCGAGATGCCAGCTCCTTTCATTCAGTCAGTAGCTTCAATCATTTCTGGTATATGAATAACATGATGTTTTTCAATGGCAAAAATCAATGAATATTGTAAATGCACAAACAGTAATTTCTCCGCATTGCAAGGTGCAATTCTGAAATTTTTTGCTTTTTCCTGCTCCTCTTAGCATGATAAAGAAGATTCAAAGAGAGTGAGAAGCCAGCTCCTTTCATTCAGTCAGTAGCTTCAAACATTTCTGGTATATGAATAACATGATGTTTTTCAATGGCAAAAATCAATGAATATTGTAAATGCACAAACAGTAATTTCTCCGCATTGCAAGGTGCAATTCTGAAATTTTTTGCTTTTTCCTGCTCCTCTTAGCATGATAAAGAAGATTCAAAGAGAGTGAGATGCCAGCTCCTTTCATTCAGTCAGTAGCTTCAATCATTTCTGGACGTTTTTCAATGGCAAAAATCAATGAATATTGTAAATGCACAAACAGTAATTTCTCCGCATTGCAAGGTGCAATTCTGAAATTTTTTGCTTTTTCCTGCTCCTCTTAGCATGATAAAGAAGATTCAAAGAGAGTGAGATGCCAGCTCCTTTCATTCAGTCAGTAGCTTCAATCATTTCTGGACGTTTTTCAATGGCAAAAATCAATGAATATTGTAAATGCACAAACAGTAATTTCTCCGCATTGCAAGGTGCAATTCTGAAATTTTTTGCTTTTTCCTGCTCCTCTTAGCATGATAAAGAAGATTCAAAGAGAGTGAGATGCCAGCTCCTTTCATTCAGTCAGTAGCTTCAATCATTTCTGGTATATGAATAACATGATGTTTTTCAATGGCAAAAATCAATGAATATTGTAAATGCACAAACAGTAATTTCTCCGCATTGCAAGGTGCAATTCTGAAATTTTTTGCTTTTTCCTGCTCCTCTTAGCATGATAAAGAAGATTCAAAGAGAGTGAGATGCCAGCTCCTTTCATTCAGTCAGCAGCTTCAATCATTTCTGGACATTTTTCAATGGCAAAAATCAATGAATATTGTAAATGCACAAACAGTAATTTCTCCGCATTGCAAGGTGCAATTCTGAAATTTTTTGCTTTTTCCTGCTCCTCTTAGCATGATAAAGAAGATTCAAAGAGAGTGAGATGCCAGCTCCTTTCATTCAGTCAGTAGCTTCAAACATTTCTGGTATATGAATAACATGATGTTTTTCAATGGCAAAAATCAATGAATATTGTAAAAGCACAAACAGTATTTTCTCCGCATTGCAAGGTGCAATTCTGAAATTTTTTGCTTTTTCCTGCTCCTCTTAGCATGATAAAGAAGATTCAAAGAGAGTGAGATGCCAGCTCCTTTCATTCAGTCAGTAGCTTCAATCATTTCTGGACGTTTTTCAATGGCAAAAATCAATGAATACTGTAAATGCACAAACAGTAATTTCTCCGCATTGCAAGGTGCAATTCTGAAATTTTTTGCTTTTTCCTGCTCCTCTTAGCATGATAAAGAAGATTCAAAGAGAGTGAGATGCCAGCTCCTTTCATTCAGTCACTAGCTTCAATCATTTCTGGTATATGAATAACATGATGTTTTTCAATGGCAAAAATCAATGAATATTGTAAATGCACAAACAGTAATTTCTCCGCATTGCAAGTTGCAATTCTGAAATTTTTTGCTTTTTCCTGCTCCTCTTAGCATGATAAAGAAGATTCAAAGAGAGTGAGATGCCAGCTCCTTTCATTCAGTCAGTAGCTTCAATCATTTCTGGACGTTTTTCAATGGCAAAAATCAATGAATATTGTAAATGCACAAACAGTAATTTCTCCGCATTGCAAGGTGCAATTCTGAAATTTTTTGCTTTTTCCTGCTCCTCTTAGCATGATAAAGAAGATTCAAAGAGAGTGAGATGCCAGCTCCTTTCATTCAGTCAGTAGCTTCAATCATTTCTGGACGTTTTTCAATGGCAAAAATCAATGAATATTGTAAATGCACAAACAGTAATTTCTCCGCATTGCAAGGTGCAATTCTGAAATTTTTTGCTTTTTCCTGCTCCTCTTAGCATGATAAAGAAGATTCAAAGAGAGTGAGATGCCAGCTCCTTTCATTCAGTCAGTAGCTTCAAACATTTCTGGTATATGAATAACATGATGTTTTTCAATGGCAAAAATCAATGAATATTGTAAAAGCACAAACAGTAATTTCTCCGCATTGCAAGGTGCAATTCTGAAATTTTTTGCTTTTTCCTGCTCCTCTTAGCATGATAAAGAAGATTCAAAGAGAGTGAGATGCCAGCTCCTTTCATTCAGTCAGTAGCTTCAATCATTTCTGGACGTTTTTCAATGGCAAAAATCAATGAATATTGTAAATGCACAAACAGTAATTTCTCCGCATTGCAAAGTGCAATTCTGAAATTTTTTGCTTTTTCCTGCTCCTCTTAGCATGATAAAGAAGATTCAAAGAGAGTGAGATGCCAGCTCCTTTCATTCAGTCAGTAGCTTCAATCATTTCTGGTATATGAATAACATGATGTTTTTCAATGGCAAAAATCAATGAATATTGTAAATGCACAAACAGTAATTTCTCCACATTGCAAGGTGCAATTCTGAAATTTTTTGCTTTTTCCTGCTCCTCTTAGCATGATAAAGAAGATTCAAAGAGAGTGAGATGCCAGCTCCTTTCATTCAGTCAGTAGCTTCAATCATTTCTGGACGTTTTTCAATGGCAAAAATCAATGAATATTGTAAATGCACAAACAGTAATTTCTCCGCATTGCAAGGTGCAATTCTGAAATTTTTTGCTTTTTCCTGCTCCTCTTAGCATGATAAAGAAGATTCAAAGAGAGCGAGATGCCAGCTCCTTTCATTCAGTCAGTAGCTTCAATCATTTCTGGTATATGAATAACATGATGTTTTTCAATGGCAAAAATCAATGAATATTGTAAATGCACAAACAGTAATTTCTCCGCATTGCAAGGTGCAATTCTGAAATTTTTTGCTTTTTCCTGCTCCTCTTAGCATGATAAAGAAGATTCAAAGAGAGTGAGATGCCAGCTCCTTTCATTCAGTCAGTAGCTTCAATCATTTCTGGACGTTTTTCAATGGCAAAAATCAATGAATATTGTAAATGCACAAACAGTAATTTCTCCGCATTGCAAGGTGCAATTCTGAAATTTTTTGCTTTTTCCTGCTCCTCTTAGCATGATAAAGAAGATTCAAAGAGAGTGAGATGCCAGCTCCTTTCATTCAGTCAGTAGCTTCAAACATTTCTGGTATATGAATAACATGATGTTTTTCAATGGCAAAAATCAATGAATATTGTAAATGCACAAACAGTAATTTCTCCGCATTGCAAGGTGCAATTCTGAAATTTTTTGCTTTTTCCTGCTCCTCTTAGCATGATAAAGAAGATTCAAAGAGAGTGAGATGCCAGCTCCTTTCATTCAGTCAGTAGCTTCAATCATTTCTGGACGTTTTTCAATGGCAAAAATCAATGAATATTGTAAATGCACAAACAGTAATTTCTCCGCATTGCAAGGTGCAATTCTGAAATTTTTTGCTTTTTCCTGCTCCTCTTAGCATGATAAAGAAGATTCAAAGAGAGTGAGATGCCAGCTCCTTTCATTCAGTCAGTAGCTTCAATCATTTCTGGACGTTTTTCAATGGCAAAAATCAATGAATATTGTAAATGCACAAACAGTAATTTCTCCGCATTGCAAGGTGCAATTCTGAAATTTTTTGCTTTTTCCTGCTCCTCTTAGCATGATAAAGAAGATTCAAAGAGAGTGAGATGCCAGCTCCTTTCATTCAGTCAGTAGCTTCAATCATTTCTGGTATATGAATAACATGATGTTTTTCAATGGCAAAAATCAATGAATATTGTAAATGCACAAACAGTAATTTCTCCGCATTGCAAGGTGCAATTCTGAAATTTTTTGCTTTTTCCTGCTCCTCTTAGCATGATAAAGAAGATTCAAAGAGAGTGAGATGCCAGCTCCTTTCATTCAGTCAGCAGCTTCAATCATTTCTGGACATTTTTCAATGGCAAAAATCAATGAATATTGTAAATGCACAAACAGTAATTTCTCCGCATTGCAAGGTGCAATTCTGAAATTTTTTGCTTTTTCCTGCTCCTCTTAGCATGATAAAGAAGATTCAAAGAGAGTGAGATGCCAGCTCCTTTCATTCAGTCAGTAGCTTCAAACATTTCTGGTATATGAATAACATGATGTTTTTCAATGGCAAAAATCAATGAATATTGTAAAAGCACAAACAGTAATTTCTCCGCATTGCAAGGTGCAATTCTGAAATTTTTTGCTTTTTCCTGCTCCTCTTAGCATGATAAAGAAGATTCAAAGAGAGTGAGATGCCAGCTCCTTTCATTCAGTCAGTAGCTTCAATCATTTCTGGACGTTTTTCAATGGCAAAAATCAATGAATACTGTAAATGCACAAACAGTAATTTCTCCGCATTGCAAGGTGCAATTCTGAAATTTTTTGCTTTTTCCTGCTCCTCTTAGCATGATAAAGAAGATTCAAAGAGAGTGAGATGCCAGCTCCTTTCATTCAGTCACTAGCTTCAATCATTTCTGGTATATGAATAACATGATGTTTTTCAATGGCAAAAATCAATGAATATTGTAAATGCACAAACAGTAATTTCTCCGCATTGCAAGTTGCAATTCTGAAATTTTTTGCTTTTTCCTGCTCCTCTTAGCATGATAAAGAAGATTCAAAGAGAGTGAGATGCCAGCTCCTTTCATTCAGTCAGTAGCTTCAATTATTTCTGGACGTTTTTCAATGGCAAAAATCAATGAATATTGTAAATGCACAAACAGTAATTTCTCCGCATTGCAAGGTGCAATTCTGAAATTTTTTGCTTTTTCCTGCTCCTCTTAGCATGATAAAGAAGATTCAAAGAGAGTGAGATGCCAGCTCCTTTCATTCAGTCAGTTGCTTCAATCATTTCTGGACGTTTTTCAATGGCAAAAATCAGTGAATATTGCAAATGCACAAACAGTAATTTCTCCGCATTGCAAGGTGCAATTCTGAAATTTTTTGCTTTTTCCTGCTCCTCTTAGCATGATAAAGAAGATTCAAAGAGAGTGAGATGCCAGCTCCTTTCATTCAGTCAGTAGCTTCAATCATTTCTGGACGTTTTTCAATGGCAAAAATCAATGAATATTGTAAATGCACAAACAGTAATTTCTCCGCATTGCAAGGTGCAATTCTGAAATTTTTTGCTTTTTCCTGCTCCTCTTTGCATGATAAAGAAGATTCAAAGAGAGTGAGATGCCAGCTCCTTTCATTCAGTCAGTAGCTTCAATCATTTCTGGTATATGAATAACATGATGTTTTTCAATGGCAAAAATCAATGAATATTGTAAATGCACAAACAGTAATTTCTCCGCATTGCAAGGTGCAATTCTGAAATTTTTGGCTTTTTCCTGCTCCTCTTAGCATGATAAAGAAGATTCAAAGAGAGTGAGATGCCAGCTCCTTTCATTCAGTCAGTAGCTTCAATCATTTCTGGATGTTTTTCAATGGCAAAAATCAATGAATATTGTAAATGCACAAACAGTAATTTCTCCGCATTGCAAGGTGCAATTCTGAAATTTCTTGCATTTTCCTGCTCCTCTTAGCATGATAAAGAAGATTCAAAGAGAGTGAGATGCCAGCTCCTTTCATTCAGTCAGTAGCTTCAATCATTTCTGGACGTTTTTCAATGGCAAAAATCAATGAATATTGTAAATGCACAAACAGTAATTTCTCCGCATTGCAAGGTGCAATTCTGAAATTTTTTGCTTTTTCCTGCTCCTCTTAGCATGATAAAGAAGATTCAAAGAGAGTGAGATGCCAGCTCCTTTCATTCAGTCAGTAGCTTCAAACATTTATGGTATATGAATAACATGATGTTTTTCAATGGCAAAAATCAATGAATATTGTAAATGCACAAACAGTAATTTCTCCGCATTGCAAGGTGCAATTCTGAAATTTTTTGCTTTTTCCTGCTCCTCTTAGCATGATAAAGAAGATTCAAAGAGAGTGAGATGCCAGCTCCTTTCATTCAGTCAGTAGCTTCAATCATTTCTGGTATATGAATAACATGATGTTTTTCAATGGCAAAAATCAATGAATATTGTAAATGCACAAACAGTAATTTCTCCACATTGCAAGGTGCAATTCTGAAATTTTTTGCTTTTTCCTGCTCCTCTTAGCATGATAAAGAAGATTCAAAGAGAGTGAGATGCCAGCTCCTTTCATTCAGTCAGTAGCTTCAATCATTTCTGGACGTTTTTCAATGGCAAAAATCAATGAATATTGTAAATGCACAAACAGTAATTTCTCCGCATTGCAAGGTGCAATTCTGAAATTTTTTGCTTTTTCCTGCTCCTCTTAGCATGATAAAGAAGATTCAAAGAGAGCGAGATGCCAGCTCCTTTCATTCAGTCAGTAGCTTCAATCATTTCTGGTATATGAATAACATGATGTTTTTCAATGGCAAAAATCAATGAATATTGTAAATGCACAAACAGTAATTTCTCCGCATTGCAAGGTGCAATTCTGAAATTTTTTGCTTTTTCCTGCTCCTCTTAGCATGATAAAGAAGATTCAAAGAGAGTGAGATGCCAGCTCCTTTCATTCAGTCAGTAGCTTCAATCATTTCTGGACGTTTTTCAATGGCAAAAATCAATGAATATTGTAAATGCACAAACAGTAATTTCTCCGCATTGCAAGGTGCAATTCTGAAATTTTTTGCTTTTTCCTGCTCCTCTTAGCATGATAAAGAAGATTCAAAGAGAGTGAGATGCCAGCTCCTTTCATTCAGTCAGTAGCTTCAAACATTTCTAGTATATGAATAACATGATGTTTTTCAATGGCAAAAATCAATGAATATTGTAAATGCACAAACAGTAATTTCTCCGCATTGCAAGGTGCAATTCTGAAATTTTTTGCTTTCTCCTGCTCCTCTTAGCATGATAAAGAAGATTCAAAGAGAGTGAGATGCCAGCTCCTTTCATTCAGTCAGTAGCTTCAATCATTTCTGGACGTTTTTCAATGGCAAAAATCAATGAATATTGTAAATGCACAAACAGTAATTTCTCCGCATTGCAAGGTGCAATTCTGAAATTTTTTGCTTTTTCCTGCTCCTCTTAGCATGATAAAGAAGATTCAAAGAGAGTGAGATGCCAGCTCCTTTCATTCAGTCAGTAGCTTCAATCATTTCTGGACGTTTTTCAATGGCAAAAATCAATGAATATTGTAAATGCACAAACAGTAATTTCTCCGCATTGCAAGGTGCAATTCTGAAATTTTTTGCTTTTTCCTGCTCCTCTTAGCATGATAAAGAAGATTCAAAGAGAGTGAGATGCCAGCTCCTTTCATTCAGTCAGTAGCTTCAATCATTTCTGGTATATGAATAACATGATGTTTTTCAATGGCAAAAATCAATGAATATTGTAAATGCACAAACAGTAATTTCTCCGCATTGCAAGGTGCAATTCTGAAATTTTTTGCTTTTTCCTGCTCCTCTTAGCATGATAAAGAAGATTCAAAGAGAGTGAGATGCCAGCTCCTTTCATTCAGTCAGCAGCTTCAATCATTTCTGGACATTTTTCAATGGCAAAAATCAATGAATATTGTAAATGCACAAACAGTAATTTCTCCGCATTGCAAGGTGCAATTCTGAAATTTTTTGCTTTTTCCTGCTCCTCTTAGCATGATAAAGAAGATTCAAAGAGAGTGAGATGCCAGCTCCTTTCATTCAGTCAGTAGCTTCAAACATTTCTGGTATATGAATAACATGATGTTTTTCAATGGCAAAAATCAATGAATATTGTAAAAGCACAAACAGTAATTTCTCCGCATTGCAAGGTGCAATTCTGAAATTTTTTGCTTTTTCCTGCTCCTCTTAGCATGATAAAGAAGATTCAAAGAGAGTGAGATGCCAGCTCCTTTCATTCAGTCAGTAGCTTCAATCATTTCTGGACGTTTTTCAATGGCAAAAATCAATGAATATTGTAAATGCACAAACAGTAATTTCTCCGCATTGCAAGGTGCAATTCTGAAATTTTTTGCTTTTTCCTGCTCCTCTTAGCATGATAAAGAAGATTCAAAGAGAGTGAGATGCCAGCTCCTTTCATTCAGTCAGTAGCTTCAATCATTTCTGGTATATGAATAACATGATGTTTTTCAATGGCAAAAATCAATGAATATTGTAAATGCACAAACAGTAATTTCTCCGCATTGCAAGTTGCAATTCTGAATTTTTTTGCTTTTTCCTGCTCCTCTTAGCATGATAAAGAAGATTCAAAGAGAGTGAGATGCCAGCTCCTTTCATTCAGTCAGTAGCTTCAATTATTTCTGGACGTTTTTCAATGGCAAAAATCAATGAATATTGTAAATGCACAAACAGTAATTTCTCCGCATTGCAAGGTGCAATTCTGAAATTTTTTGCTTTTTCCTGCTCCTCTTAGCATGATAAAGAAGATTCAAAGAGAGTGAGATGCCAGCTCCTTTCATTCAGTCAGTTGCTTCAATCATTTCTGGACGTTTTTCAATGGCAAAAATCAGTGAATATTGTAAATGCACAAACAGTAATTTCTCCGCATTGCAAGGTGCAATTCTGAAATTTTTTGCTTTTTCCTGCTCCTCTTAGCATGATAAAGAAGATTCAAAGAGAGTGAGATGCCAGCTCCTTTCATTCAGTCAGTAGCTTCAATCATTTCTGGACGTTTTTCAATGGCAAAAATCAATGAATATTGTAAATGCACAAACAGTAATTTCTCCGCATTGCAAGGTGCAATTCTGAAATTTTTTGCTTTTTCCTGCTCCTCTTAGCATGATAAAGAAGATTCAAAGAGAGTGAGATGCCAGCTCCTTTCATTCAGTCAGTAGCTTCAATCATTTCTGGTATATGAATAACATGATGTTTTTCAATGGCAAAAATCAATGAATATTGTAAATGCACAAACAGTAATTTCTCCGTATTGCAAGTTGCAATTCTGAAATTTTTTGCTTTTTCCTGCTCCTCTTAGCATGATAAAGAAGATTCAAAGAGAGTGAGATGCCAGCTCCTTTCATTCAGTCAGTAGCTTCAATCATTTCTGGACGTTTTTCAATGGCAAAAATCAATGAATATTGTAAATGCACAAACAGTAATTTCTCCGCATTGCAAGGTGCAATTCTGAAATTTTTTGCTTTTTCCTGCTCCTCTTAGCATGATAAAGAAGATTCAAAGAGAGTGAGATGCCAGCTCCTTTCATTCAGTCAGTAGCTTCAATCATTTCTGGACGTTTTTCAATGGCAAAAATCAATGAATATTGTAAATGCACAAACAGTAATTTCTCCGCATTGCAAGGTGCAATTCTGAAATTTTTTGCTTTTTCCTGCTCCTCTTAGCATGATAAAGAAGATTCAAAGAGAGTGAGATGCCAGCTCCTTTCATTCAGTCAGTAGCTTCAAACATTTCTGGTATATGAATAACATGATGTTTTTCAATGGCAAAAATCAATGAATATTGTAAAAGCACAAACAGTAATTTCTCCGCATTGCAAGGTGCAATTCTGAAATTTTTTGCTTTTTCCTGCTCCTCTTAGCATGATAAAGAAGATTCAAAGAGAGTGAGATGCCAGCTCCTTTCATTCAGTCAGTAGCTTCAATCATTTCTGGACGTTTTTCAATGGCAAAAATCAATGAATATTGTAAATGCACAAACAGTAATTTCTCCGCATTGCAAGGTGCAATTCTGAAATTTTTTGCTTTTTCCTGCTCCTCTTAGCATGATAAAGAAGATTCAAAGAGAGTGAGATGCCAGCTCCTTTCATTCAGTCAGTAGCTTCAATCATTTCTGGTATATGAATAACATGATGTTTTTCAATGGCAAAAATCAATGAATATTGTAAATGCACAAACAGTAATTTCTCCACATTGCAAGGTGCAATTCTGAAATTTTTTGCTTTTTCCTGCTCCTCTTAGCATGATAAAGAAGATTCAAAGAGAGTGAGATGCCAGCTCCTTTCATTCAGTCAGTAGCTTCAATCATTTCTGGACGTTTTTCAATGGCAAAAATCAATGAATATTGTAAATGCACAAACAGTAATTTCTCCGCATTGCAAGGTGCAATTCTGAAATTTTTTGCTTTTTCCTGCTCCTCTTAGCATGATAAAGAAGATTCAAAGAGAGCGAGATGCCAGCTCCTTTCATTCAGTCAGTAGCTTCAATCATTTCTGGTATATGAATAACATGATGTTTTTCAATGGCAAAAATCAATGAATATTGTAAATGCACAAACAGTAATTTCTCCGCATTGCAAGGTGCAATTCTGAAATTTTTTGCTTTTTCCTGCTCCTCTTAGCATGATAAAGAAGATTCAAAGAGAGTGAGATGCCAGCTCCTTTCATTCAGTCAGTAGCTTCAATCATTTCTGGACGTTTTTCAATGGCAAAAATCAATGAATATTGTAAATGCACAAACAGTAATTTCTCCGCATTGCAAGGTGCAATTCTGAAATTTTTTGCTTTTTCCTGCTCCTCTTAGCATGATAAAGAAGATTCAAAGAGAGTGAGATGCCAGCTCCTTTCATTCAGTCAGTAGCTTCAAACATTTCTAGTATATGAATAACATGATGTTTTTCAATGGCCAAAATCAATGAATATTGTAAATGCACAAACAGTAATTTCTCCGCATTGCAAGGTGCAATTCTGAAATTTTTTGCTTTTTCCTGCTCCTCTTAGCATGATAAAGAAGATTCAAAGAGAGTGAGATGCCAGCTCCTTTCATTCAGTCAGTAGCTTCAATCATTTCTGGACGTTTTTCAATGGCAAAAATCAATGAATATTGTAAATGCACAAACAGTAATTTCTCCGCATTGCAAGGTGCAATTCTGAAATTTTTTGCTTTTTCCTGCTCCTCTTAGCATGATAAAGAAGATTCAAAGAGAGTGAGATGCCAGCTCCTTTCATTCAGTCAGTAGCTTCAATCATTTCTGGACGTTTTTCAATGGCAAAAATCAATGAATATTGTAAATGCACAAACAGTAATTTCTCCGCATTGCAAGGTGCAATTCTGAAATTTTTTGCTTTTTCCTGCTCCTCTTAGCATGATAAAGAAGATTCAAAGAGAGTGAGATGCCAGCTCCTTTCATTCAGTCAGTAGCTTCAATCATTTCTGGTATATGAATAACATGATGTTTTTCAATGGCAAAAATCAATGAATATTGTAAATGCACAAACAGTAATTTCTCCGCATTGCAAGGTGCAATTCTGAAATTTTTTGCTTTTTCCTGCTCCTCTTAGCATGATAAAGAAGATTCAAAGAGAGTGAGATGCCAGCTCCTTTCATTCAGTCAGCAGCTTCAATCATTTCTGGACATTTTTCAATGGCAAAAATCAATGAATATTGTAAATGCACAAACAGTAATTTCTCCGCATTGCAAGGTGCAATTCTGAAATTTTTTGCTTTTTCCTGCTCCTCTTAGCATGATAAAGAAGATTCAAAGAGAGTGAGATGCCAGCTCCTTTCATTCAGTCAGTAGCTTCAAACATTTCTGGTATATGAATAACATGATGTTTTTCAATGGCAAAAATCAATGAATATTGTAAAAGCACAAACAGTAATTTCTCCGCATTGCAAGGTGCAATTCTGAAATTTTTTGCTTTTTCCTGCTCCTCTTAGCATGATAAAGAAGATTCAAAGAGAGTGAGATGCCAGCTCCTTTCATTCAGTCAGTAGCTTCAATCATTTCTGGACGTTTTTCAATGGCAAAAATCAATGAATATTGTAAATGCACAAACAGTAATTTCTCCGCATTGCAAGGTGCAATTCTGAAATTTTTTGCTTTTTCCTGCTCCTCTTAGCATGATAAAGAAGATTCAAAGAGAGTGAGATGCCAGCTCCTTTCATTCAGTCAGTAGCTTCAATCATTTCTGGTATATGAATAACATGATGTTTTTCAATGGCAAAAATCAATGAATATTGTAAATGCACAAACAGTAATTTCTCCGCATTGCAAGTTGCAATTCTGAAATTTTTTGCTTTTTCCTGCTCCTCTTAGCATGATAAAGAAGATTCAAAGAGAGTGAGATGCCAGCTCCTTTCATTCAGTCAGCAGCTTCAATTATTTCTGGACGTTTTTCAATGGCAAAAATCAATGAATATTGTAAATGCACAAACAGTAATTTCTCCGCATTGCAAGGTGCAATTCTGAAATTTTTTGCTTTTTCCTGCTCCTCTTAGCATGATAAAGAAGATTCAAAGAGAGTGAGATGCCAGCTCCTTTCATTCAGTCAGTTGCTTCAATCATTTCTGGACGTTTTTCAATGGCAAAAATCAGTGAATATTGTAAATGCACAAACAGTAATTTCTCCGCATTGCAAGGTGCAATTCTGAAATTTTTTGCTTTTTCCTGCTCCTCTTAGCATGATAAAGAAGATTCAAAGAGAGTGAGATGCCAGCTCCTTTCATTCAGTCAGTAGCTTCAATCATTTCTGGACGTTTTTCAATGGCAAAAATCAATGAATATTGTAAATGCACAAACAGTAATTTCTCCGCATTGCAAGGTGCAATTCTGAAATTTTTTGCTTTTTCCTGCTCCTCTTTGCATGATAAAGAAGATTCAAAGAGAGTGAGATGCCAGCTCCTTTCATTCAGTCAGTAGCTTCAATCATTTCTGGTATATGAATAACATGATGTTTTTCAATGGCAAAAATCAATGAATATTGAAAATGCACAAACAGTAATTTCTCCGCATTGCAAGGTGCAATTCTGAAATTTTTGGCTTTTTCCTGCTCCTCTTAGCATGATAAAGAAGATTCAAAGAGAGTGAGATGCCAGCTCCTTTCATTCAGTCAGTAGCTTCAATCATTTCTGGATGTTTTTCAATGGCAAAAATCAATGAATATTGTAAATGCACAAACAGTAATTTCTCCGCATTGCAAGGTGCAATTCTGAAATTTCTTGCATTTTCCTGCTCCTCTTAGCATGATAAAGAAGATTCAAAGAGAGTGAGATGCCAGCTCCTTTCATTCAGTCAGTAGCTTCAATCATTTCTGGACGTTTTTCAATGGCAAAAATCAATGAATATTGTAAATGCACAAACAGTAATTTCTCCGCATTGCAAGGTGCAATTCTGAAATTTTTTGCTTTTTCCTGCTCCTCTTAGCATGATAAAGAAGATTCAAAGAGAGTGAGATGCCAGCTCCTTTCATTCAGTCAGTAGCTTCAATCATTTCTGGACGTTTTTCAATGGCAAAAATCAATGAATATTGTAAATGCACAAACAGTAATTTCTCCGCATTGCAAGGTGCAATTCTGAAATTTTTTGCTTTTTCCTGCTCCTCTTAGCATGATAAAGAAGATTCAAAGAGAGTGAGATGCCAGCTTCTTTCATTCAGTCAGTAGCTTCAAACATTTCTGGGATATGAATAACATGATGTTTTTCAATGGCAAAAATTAATGAATATTGTAAATGCACAAACAGTAATTTCTCCGCATTGCAAGGTGCAATTCTGAAATTTTTTGCTTTTTCCTGCTCCTCTTAGCATGATAAAGAAGATTCAAAGAGAGTGAGATGCCAGCTCCTTTCATTCAGTCAGTAGCTTCAATCATTTCTGGACGTTTTTCAATGGCAAAAATCAATGAATATTGTAAATGCACAAACAGTAATTTCTCCGCATTGCAAGGTGCAATTCTGAAATTTTTTGCTTTTTCCTGCTCCTCTTAGCATGATAAAGAAGATTCAAAGAGAGTGAGATGCCAGCTCCTTTCATTCAGTCAGTAGCTTCAATCATTTCTGGACGTTTTTCAATGGCAAAAATCAATGAATATTGTAAATGCACAAACAGTAATTTCTCCGCATTGCAAGGTGCAATTCTGAAATTTTTTGCTTTTTCCTGCTCCTCTTAGCATGATAAAGAAGATTCAAAGAGAGTGAGATGCCAGCTCCTTTCATTCAGTCAGTAGCTTCAATCATTTCTGGTATATGAATAACATGATGTTTTTCAAAGGCAAAAATCAATGAATATTGTAAATGCACAAACAGTAATTTCTCCGCATTGCAAGTTGCAATTCTGAAATTTTTTGCTTTTTCCTGCTCCTCTTAGCATGATAAAGAAGATTCAAAGAGAGTGAGATTCCAGCTCCTTTCATTCAGTCAGTAGCTTCAATCATTTCTGGACGTTTTTCAATGGCAAAAATCAATGAATATTGTAAATGCACAAACAGTAATTTCTCCGCATTGCAAGGTGCAATTCTGAAATTTTTTGCTTTTTCCTGCTCCTCTTAGCATGATAAAGAAGATTCAAAGAGAGTGAGATGCCAGCTCCTTTCATTCAGTCAGTAGCTTCAATCATTTCTGGACGTTTTTCAATGACAAAAATCAATGAATATTGTAAATGCACAAACAGTAATTTCTCCGCATTGCAAGATGCAATTCTGAAATTTTTTGCTTTTTCCTGCTCCTCTTAGCATGATAAAAAAGATTCAAAGAGAGTGAGATGCCAGCTCCTTTCATTCAGTCAGTAGCTTCAATCATTTCTGGACGTTTTTCAATGGCAAAAATCAATGAATATTGTAAATGCACAAACAGTAATTTCTACGCATTGCAAGGTGCAATTCTGAAATTTTTTGCTTTTTCCTGCTCCTCTTAGCATGATAAAGAAGATTCAAAGAGAGTGAGATGCCAGCTCCTTTCATTCAGTCAGTAGCTTCAATCATTTCTGGTATATGAATAACATGATGTTTTTCAATGGCAAAAATCAATGAATATTGTAAATGCACAAACAGTAATTTCTCCGCATTGCAAGGTGCAATTCTGAAATTTTTTGCTTTTTCCTGCTCCTCTTAGCATGATAAAGAAGATTCAAAGAGAGTGAGATGCCAGCTCCTTTCATTCAGTCAGTAGCTTCAATCATTTCTGGACGTTTTTCAATGGCAAAAATCAATGAATATTGTAAATGCACAAACAGTAATTTCTCCGCATTGCAAGGTGCAATTTTGAAATTTTTTGCTTTTTCCTGCTCCTCTTAGCATGATAAAGAAGATTCAAAGAGAGTGAGATGCCAGCTCCTTTCATTCAGTCAGTAGCTTCAGTCATTTCTGGACGTTTTTCAATGGCAAAAATCAATGAATATTGTAAATGCACAAACAGTAATTTCTCCGCATTGCAAGGTGCAATTCTGAAATTTTTTGCTTTTTCCTGCTCCTCTTAGCATGATAAAGAAGATTCAAAGAGAGTGAGATGCCAGCTCCTTTCATTCAGTCAGTAGCTTCAAACATTTCTGGTATAAACATTTCTGGACGTTTTTCAATGGCAAAAATCAATGAATATTGTAAATGCACAAACAGTAATATCTCCACATTGCAAGGTGCAATTCTGAAATTTTTTGCTTTTTCCTGCTAATCCTAGCATGATAAAGAAGATTCAAATAGAGTGAGATGCCAGCTCCTTTCATTCAGTCAGTAGCTTCAAACATTTCTGGACGTTTTTCAATGGCAAAATTCAATGAATATTGTAAATGCACAAACAGTAATATCTCCACATTGCCAGGTGCAATTCTGAAATTTTTTGCTTTTTCCTGCTAATCCTAGCATGATAAAGAAGATTCAAAGAGAGTGAGATGCCAGCTCCTTTCATTCAGTCAGTAGCTTCAATCATTTCTGGACGTTTTTCAATGGCAAAAATCAATGAATATTGTAAATGCACAAACAGTAATTTCTCCGCATTGCAAGGTGCAATTCTGAAATTTTTTGCTTTTTCCTGCTCCTCTTAGCATGATAAAGAAGATTCAAAGAGAGTGAGATGCCAGCTTCTTTCATTCAGTCAGTAGCTTCAAACATTTCTGGGATATGAATAACATGATGTTTTTCAATGGCAAAAATTAATGAATATTGTAAATGCACAAACAGTAATTTCTCCGCATTGCAAGGTGCAATTCTGAAATTTTTTGCTTTTTCCTGCTCCTCTTAGCATGATAAAGAAGATTCAAAGAGAGTGAGATGCCAGCTCCTTTCATTCAGTCAGTAGCTTCAATCATTTCTGGACGTTTTTCAATGGCAAAAATCAATGAATATTATAAATGCACAAACAGTAATTTCTCCGCATTGCAAGGTGCAATTCTGAAATTTTTTGCTTTTTCCTGCTCCTCTTAGCATGATAAAGAAGATTCAAAGAGAGTGAGATGCCAGCTCCTTTCATTCAGTCAGTAGCTTCAATCATTTCTGGACGTTTTTCAATGGCAAAAATCAATGAATATTGTAAATGCACAAACAGTAATTTCTCCGCATTGCAAGGTGCAATTCTGAAATTTTTTGCTTTTTCCTGCTCCTCTTAGCATGATAAAGAAGATTCAAAGAGAGTGAGATGCCAGCTCCTTTCATTCAGTCAGTAGCTTCAATCATTTCTGGTATATGAATAACATGATGTTTTTCAATGGCAAAAATCAATGAATATTGTAAATGCACAAACAGTAATTTCTCCGCATTGCAAGTTGCAATTCTGAAATTTTTTGCTTTTTCCTGCTCCTCTTAGCATGATAAAGAAGATTCAAAGAGAGTGAGATTCCAGCTCCTTTCATTCAGTCAGTAGCTTCAATCATTTCTGGACGTTTTTCAATGGCAAAAATCAATGAATATTGTAAATGCACAAACAGTAATTTCTCCGCATTGCAAGGTGCAATTCTGAAATTTTTTGCTTTTTCCTGCTCCTCTTAGCATGATAAAGAAGATTCAAAGAGAGTGAGATGCCAGCTCCTTTCATTCAGTCAGTAGCTTCAATCATTTCTGGACGTTTTTCAATGACAAAAATCAATGAATATTGTAAATGCACAAACAGTAATTTCTCCGCATTGCAAGATGCAATTCTGAAATTTTTTGCTTTTTCCTGCTCCTCTTAGCATGATAAAAAAGATTCAAAGAGAGTGAGATGCCAGCTCCTTTCATTCAGTCAGTAGCTTCAATCATTTCTGGACGTTTTTCAATGGCAAAAATCAATGAATATTGTAAATGCACAAACAGTAATTTCTCCGCATTGCAAGGTGCAATTCTGAAATTTTTTGCTTTTTCCTGCTCCTCTTAGCATGATAAAGAAGATTCAAAGAGAGTGAGATGCCAGCTCCTTTCATTCAGTCAGTAGCTTCAATCATTTCTGGTATATGAATAACATGATGTTTTTCAATGGCAAAAATCAATGAATATTGTAAATGCACAAACAGTAATTTCTCCGCATTGCAAGGTGCAATTCTGAAATTTTTTGCTTTTTCCTGCTCCTCTTAGCATGATAAAGAAGATTCAAAGAGAGTGAGATGCCAGCTCCTTTCATTCAGTCAGTAGCTTCAATCATTTCTGGACGTTTTTCAATGGCAAAAATCAATGAATATTGTAAATGCACAAACAGTAATTTCTCCGCATTGCAAGGTGCAATTTTGAAATTTTTTGCTTTTTCCTGCTCCTCTTAGCATGATAAAGAAGATTCAAAGAGAGTGAGATGCCAGCTCCTTTCATTCAGTCAGTAGCTTCAGTCATTTCTGGACGTTTTTCAATGGCAAAAATCAATGAATATTGTAAATGCACAAACAGTAATTTCTCCGCATTGCAAGGTGCAATTCTGAAATTTTTTGCTTTTTCCTGCTCCTCTTAGCATGATAAAGAAGATTCAAAGAGAGTGAGATGCCAGCTCCTTTCATTCAGTCAGTAGCTTCAAACATTTCTGGTATAAACATTTCTGGACATTTTTCAATGGCAAAAATCAATGAATATTGTAAATGCACAAACAGTAATATCTCCACATTGCAAGGTGCAATTCTGAAATTTTTTGCTTTTTCCTGCTAATCCTAGCATGATAAAGAAGATTCAAATAGAGTGAGATGCCAGCTCCTTTCATTCAGTCAGTAGCTTCAAACATTTCTGGACGTTTTTCAATGGCAAAATTCAATGAATATTGTAAATGCACAAACAGTAATATCTCCACATTGCCAGGTGCAATTCTGAAAATTTTTGCTTTTTCCTGCTAATCCTAGCATGATAAAGAAGATTCAAAGAGAGTGAGATGCCAGCTCCTTTCATTCAGTCAGTAGCTTCAATCATTTCTGGACGTTTTTCAATGGCAAAAATCAATGAATATTGTAAATGCACAAACAGTAATTTCTCCGCATTGCAAGGTGCAATTCTGAAATTTTTTGCTTTTTCCTGCTCCTCTTAGCATGATAAAGAAGATTCAAAGAGAGTGAGATGCCAGCTCCTTTCATTCAGTCAGTAGCTTCAATCATTTCTGGACGTTTTTCAATGGCAAAAATCAATGAATATTGTAAATGCACAAACAGTAATTTCTCCGCATTGCAAGGTGCAATTCTGAAATTTTTTGCTTTTTCCTGCTCCTCTTAGCATGATAAAGAAGATTCAAAGAGAGTGAGATGCCAGCTCCTTTCATTCAGTCAGTAGCTTCAATCATTTCTGGTATATGAATAACATGATGTTTTTCAATGGCAAAAATCAATGAATATTGTAAATGCACAAACAGTAATTTCTCCGCATTGCAAGGTGCAATTCTGAAATTTTTTGCTTTTTCCTGCTCCTCTTAGCATGATAAAGAAGATTCAAAGAGAGTGAGATGCCAGCTCCTTTCATTCAGTCAGTAGCTTCAATCATTTCTGGACGTTTTTCAATGGCAAAAATCAATGAATATTGTAAATGCACAAACAGTAATTTCTCCGCATTGCAAGATGCAATTCTGAAATTTTTTGCTTTTTCCTGCTCCTCTTAGCATGGTAAAGAAGATTCAAAGAGAGTGAGATGCCAGCTCCTTTCATTCAGTCAGTAGCTTCAGTCATTTCTGGACGTTTTTCAATGCAAAAATCAATGAATATTGTAAATGCACAAACAGTAATTTCTCCGCATTGCAAGGTGCAATTCTGAAATTTTTTGCTTTTTCCTGCTCCTCTTAGCATGATAAAGAAGATTCAAAGAGAGTGAGATGCCAGCTCCTTTCATTCAGTCAGTAGCTTCAATCATTTCTGGTATATGAATAACATGATGTTTTTCAATGGCAAAAATCAATGAATATTGTAAATGCACAAACAGTAATTTCTCCGCATTGCAAGGTGCAATTCTGAAATTTTTTGCTTTTTCCTGCTCCTCTTAGCATGATAAAGAAGATTCAAAGAGAGTGAGATGCCAGCTCCTTTCATTCAGTCAGTAGCTTCAATCATTTCTGGATGTTTTTCAATGGCAAAAATCAATGAATATTATAAATGCACAAACAGTAATTTCTCCGCATTGCAAGGTGCAATTCTGAAATTTCTTGCATTTTCCTGCTCCTCTTAGCATGATAAAGAAGATTCAAAGAGAGTGAGATGCCAGCTCCTTTCATTCAGTCATTAGCTTCAATCATTTCTGGACGTTTTTCAATGGCAAAAATCAATGAATATTGTAAATGCACAAACAGTAATTTCTCCGCATTGCAAGGTGCAATTCTGAAATTTTTTGCTTTTTCCTGCTCCTCTTAGCATGATAAAGAAGATTCAAAGAGAGTGAGATGCCAGCTCCTTTCATTCAGTCAGTAGCTTCAAACATTTCTGGTATATGAATAACATGATGTTTTTCAATGGCAAAAATCAATGAATATTGTAAATGCACAAACAGTAATTTCTCCGCATTGCAAGGTGCAATTCTGAAATTTTTTGCTTTTTCCTGCTCCTCTTAGCATGATAAAGAGTATTCAAAGAGAGTGAGATGCCAGCTCCTTTCATTCAGTCAGTAGCTTCAATCATTTCTGGACGTTTTTCAATGGCAAAAATCAATGAATATTGTAAATGCACAAACAGTAATTTCTCCGCATTGCAAGGTGCAATTCTGAAATTTTTTGCTTTTTCCTGCTCCTATTAGCATGATAAAGAATATTCAAAGAGAGTGAGATGCCAGCTTCTTTCATTGTCAGTAGCTTCAAACATTTCTGGGATATGAATAACATGATGTTTTTCAATGGCAAAAATTAATGAATATTGTAAATGCACAAACAGTAATTTCTCCGCATTGCAAGGTGCAATTCTGAAATTTTTTGCTTTTTCCTGCTCCTCTTAGCATGATAAAGAAGATTCAAAGAGAGTGAGATGCCAGCTCCTTTCATTCAGTCAGTAGCTTCAATCATTTCTGGACGTTTTTCAATGGCAAAAATCAATGAATATTGTAAATGCACAAACAGTAATTTCTCCGCATTGCAAGGTGCAATTCTGAAATTTTTTGCTTTTTCCTGCTCCTCTTAGCATGATAAAGAAGATTCAAAGAGAGTGAGATGCCAGCTCCTTTCATTCAGTCAGTAGCTTCAATCATTTCTGGACGTTTTTCAATGGCAAAAATCAATGAATATTGTAAATGCACAAACAGTAATTTCTCCGCATTGCAAGGTGCAATTCTGAAATTTTTTGCTTTTTCCTGCTCCTCTTAGCATGATAAAGAAGATTCAAAGAGAGTGAGATGCCAGCTCCTTTCATTCAGTCAGTAGCTTCAATCATTTCTGGACGTTTTTCAATGGCAAAAATCAATGAATATTGTAAATGCACAAACAGTAATTTCTCCGCATTGCAAGGTGCAATTCTGAAATTTTTTGCTTTTTCCTGCTCCTCTTAGCATGATAAAGAATATTCAAAGAGAGTGAGATGCCAGCTCCTTTCATTCAGTCAGTAGCTTCAATCATTTCTGGTATATGAATAACATGATGTTTTTCAATGGCAAAAATCAATGAATATTGTAAATGCACAAACAGTAATTTCTCCGCATTGCAAGGTGCAATTCTGAAATTTTGTGCTTTTTCCTGCTCCTCTTAGCATGATAAAGAAGATTCAAAGAGAGTGAGATGCCAGCTCCTTTCATTCAGTCAGTAGCTTCAATCATTTCTGGACGTTTTTCAATGGCAAAAATCAATGAATATTGTAAATGCACAAACAGTAATTTCTCCGCATTGCAAGGTGCAATTCTGAAATTTTTTGCTTTTTCCTGCTCCTCTTAGCATGATAAAGAAGATTCAAAGAGAGTGAGATGCCAGCTCCTTTCATTCAGTCAGTAGCTTCAGTCATTTCTGGAAGTTTTTCAATGGCAAAAATCAATGAATATTGTAAATGCACAAACAGTAATTTCTCCGCATTGCAAGGTGCAATTCTGAAATTTTTTGCTTTTTCCTGCTCCTCTTAGCATGATAAAGAAGATTCAAAGAGAGTGAGATGCCAGCTCCTTTCATTCAGTCAGTAGCTTCAAACATTTCTGGTATAAACATTTCTGGACGTTTTTCAATGGCAAAAATCAATGAATATTGTAAATGCACAAACAGTAATATCTCCACATTGCAAGGTGCAATGCTGAAATTTTTTTTGCTTTTTCCTGCTAATCCTAGCATGATAAAGAAGATTCAAATAGAGTGAGATGCCAGCTCCTTTCATTCAGTCAGTAGCTTCAAACATTTCTGGACGTTTTTCAATGGCAAAAATCAATGAATATTGTAAATGCACAAACAGTAATATCTCCACATTGCAAGGTGCAATTCTGAAATTTTTTGCTTTTTCCTGCTAATCCTAGCATGATAAAGAAGATTCAAAGAGAGTGAGATGTCAGCTCCTTTCATTCAGTCAGTAGCTTCAAACATTTCTGGTATATGAATAACATGATGTTTTTCAATGGCAAAAATCAATGAATATTGTAAATGCACAAACAGTAATATCTCCACATTGCAAGGTGCAATTCTGAAATTTTTTGCTTTTTCCTGCTAATCCTAGCATGATAAAGAAGATTCAAAGAGAGTGAGATGCCAGCTCCTTTCATTCAGTCAGTAGCTTCAAACATTTCTGGACGTTTTTCAATGGCAAAAATCAATGAATATTGTAAATGCACAAACAGTAATATCTCCACATTGCAAGGTGCAATTCTGAAATTTTTTGCTTTTTCCTGCTACTCCTAGCATGATAAAGAAGATTCAAAGAGAGTGAGATGCCAGCTCCTTTCATTCAGTCAGTAGCTTCAATCATTTCTGGACGTTTTTCAATGGCAAAAATCAATGAATATTGTAAATGCACAAACAGTAATTTCTCCGCATTGCAAGGTGCAATTCTGAATTTTTTTGCTTTTTCCTGCTCCTCTTAGCATGGTAAAGAAGATTCAAAGAGAGTGAGATGCCAGCTCCTTTCATTCAGTCAGTAGCTTCAGTCATTTCTGGACGTTTTTCAATGGCAAAAATCAATGAATATTGTAAATGCACAAAAAGTAATTTCTCCGCATTGCAAGGTGCAATTCTGAAATTTTTTGCTTTTTCCTGCTCCTCTTAGCATGATAAAGAAGATTCAAAGAGAGTGAGATGCCAGCTCCTTTCATTCAGTCAGTAGCTTCAATCATTTCTGGACGTTTTTCAATGGCAAAAATCAATGAATATTGTAAATGCACAAACAGTAATTTCTCCGCATTGCAAGGTGCAATTCTGAAATTTTTTGCTTTTTCCTGCTCCTCTTAGCATGATAAAGAAGATTCAAAGAGAGTGAGATGCCAGCTCCTTTCATTCAGTCAGTAGCTTCAATCATTTCTGGTATATGAATAACATGATGTTTTTCAATGGCAAAAATCAATGAATATTGTAAATGCACAAACAGTAATTTCTCCACATTGCAAGGTGCAATTCTGAAATTTTTTGCTTTTTCCTGCTCCTCTTAGCATGATAAAGAAGATTCAAAGAGAGTGAGATGCCAGCTCCTTTCATTCAGTCAGTAGCTTCAATCATTTCTGGACGTTTTTCAATGGCAAAAATCAATGAATATTGTAAATGCACAAACAGTAATTTCTCCGCATTGCAAGGTGCAATTCTGAAATTTTTTGCTTTTTCCTGCTCCTCTTAGCATGATAAAGAAGATTCAAAGAGAGCGAGATGCCAGCTCCTTTCATTCAGTCAGTAGCTTCAATCATTTCTGGTATATGAATAACATGATGTTTTTCAATGGCAAAAATCAATGAATATTGTAAATACACAAACAGTAATTTCTCCGCATTGCAAGGTGCAATTCTGAAATTTTTTGCTTTTTCCTGCTCCTCTTAGCATGATAAAGAAGATTCAAAGAGAGTGAGATGCCAGCTCCTTTCATTCAGTCAGTAGCTTCAATCATTTCTGGACGTTTTTCAATGGCAAAAATCAATGAATATTGTAAATGCACAAACAGTAATTTCTCCGCATTGCAAGGTGCAATTCTGAAATTTTTTGCTTTTTCCTGCTCCTCTTAGCATGATAAAGAAGATTCAAAGAGAGTGAGATGCCAGCTCCTTTCATTCAGTCAGTAGCTTCAAACATTTCTAGTATATGAATAACATGATGTTTTTCAATGGCAAAAATCAATGAATATTGTAAATGCACAAACAGTAATTTCTCCGCATTGCAAGGTGCAATTCTGAAATTTTTTGCTTTTTCCTGCTCCTCTTAGCATGATAAAGAAGATTCAAAGAGAGTGAGATGCCAGCTCCTTTCATTCAGTCAGCAGCTTCAATCATTTCTGGACATTTTTCAATGGCAAAAATCAATGAATATTGTAAATGCACAAACAGTAATTTCTCCGCATTGCAAGGTGCAATTCTGAAATTTTTTGCTTTTTCCTGCTCCTCTTAGCATGATAAAGAAGATTCAAAGAGAGCGAGATGCCAGCTCCTTTCATTCAGTCAGTAGCTTCAATCATTTCTGGTATATGAATAACATGATGTTTTTCAATGGCAAAAATCAATGAATATTGTAAATACACAAACAGTAATTTCTCCGCATTGCAAGGTGCAATTCTGAAATTTTTTGCTTTTTCCTGCTCCTCTTAGCATGATAAAGAAGATTCAAAGAGAGCGAGATGCCAGCTCCTTTCATTCAGTCAGTAGCTTCAATCATTTCTGGTATATGAATAACATGATGTTTTTCAATGGCAAAAATCAATGAATATTGTAAATACACAAACAGTAATTTCTCCGCATTGCAAGGTGCAATTCTGAAATTTTTTGCTTTTTCCTGCTCCTCTTAGCATGATAAAGAAGATTCAAAGAGAGTGAGATGCCAGCTCCTTTCATTCAGTCAGTAGCTTCAATCATTTCTGGACGTTTTTCAATGGCAAAAATCAATGAATATTGTAAATGCACAAACAGTAATTTCTCCGCATTGCAAGGTGCAATTCTGAAATTTTTTGCTTTTTCCTGCTCCTCTTAGCATGATAAAGAAGATTCAAAGAGAGTGAGATGCCAGCTCCTTTCATTCAGTCAGTAGCTTCAAACATTTCTAGTATATGAATAACATGATGTTTTTCAATGGCAAAAATCAATGAATATTGTAAATGCACAAACAGTAATTTCTCCGCATTGCAAGGTGCAATTCTGAAATTTTTTGCTTTTTCCTGCTCCTCTTAGCATGATAAAGAAGATTCAAAGAGAGTGAGATGCCAGCTCCTTTCATTCAGTCAGTAGCTTCAATCATTTCTGGACGTTTTTCAATGGCAAAAATCAATGAATATTGTAAATGCACAAACAGTAATTTCTCCGCATTGCAAGGTGCAATTCTGAAATTTTTTGCTTTTTCCTGCTCCTCTTAGCATGATAAAGAAGATTCAAAGAGAGTGAGATGCCAGCTCCTTTCATTCAGTCAGTAGCTTCAATCATTTCTGGTATATGAATAACATGATGTTTTTCAATGGCAAAAATCAATGAATATTGTAAATGCACAAACAGTAATTTCTCCGCATTGCAAGGTGCAATTCTGAAATTTTTTGCTTTTTCCTGCTCCTCTTAGCATGATAAAGAAGATTCAAAGAGAGTGAGATGCCAGCTCCTTTCATTCAGTCAGCAGCTTCAATCATTTCTGGACATTTTTCAATGGCAAAAATCAATGAATATTGTAAATGCACAAACAGTAATTTCTCCGCATTGCAAGGTGCAATTCTGAAATTTTTTGCTTTTTCCTGCTCCTCTTAGCATGATAAAGAAGATTCAAAGAGAGTGAGATGCCAGCTCCTTTCATTCAGTCAGTAGCTTCAAACATTTCTGGTATATGAATAACATGATGTTTTTCAATGGCAAAAATCAATGAATATTGTAAAAGCACAAACAGTAATTTCTCCGCATTGCAAGGTGCAATTCTGAAATTTTTTGCTTTTTCCTGCTCCTCTTAGCATGATAAAGAAGATTCAAAGAGAGTGAGATGCCAGCTCCTTTCATTCAGTCAGTAGCTTCAATTATTTCTGGACGTTTTTCAATGGCAAAAATCAATGAATATTGTAAATGCACAAACAGTAATTTCTCCGCATTGCAAGGTGCAATTCTGAAATTTTTTGCTTTTTCCTGCTCCTCTTAGCATGATAAAGAAGATTCAAAGAGAGTGAGATGCCAGCTCCTTTCATTCAGTCAGTAGCTTCAATCATTTCTGGACGTTTTTCAATGGCAAAAATCAATGAATATTGTAAATGCACAAACAGTAATTTCTCCGCATTGCAAGGTGCAATTCTGAAATTTTTTGCTTTTTCCTGCTCCTCTTTGCATGATAAAGAAGATTCAAAGAGAGTGAGATGCCAGCTCCTTTCATTCAGTCAGTAGCTTCAATCATTTCTGGTATATGAATAACATGATGTTTTTCAATGGCAAAAATCAATGAATATTGAAAATGCACAAACAGTAATTTCTCCGCATTGCAAGGTGCAATTCTGAAATTTTTGGCTTTTTCCTGCTCCTCTTAGCATGATAAAGAAGATTCAAAGAGAGTGAGATGCCAGCTCCTTACATTCAGTCAGTAGCTTCAATCATTTCTGGATGTTTTTCAATGGCAAAAATCAATGAATATTGTAAATGCACAAACAGTAATTTCTCCGCATTGCAAGGTGCAATTCTGAAATTTCTTGCATTTTCCTGCTC
Organism: Phyllobates terribilis; assembly: GCF_046119375.1. Taxonomy (NCBI): domain Eukaryota; kingdom Metazoa; phylum Chordata; class Amphibia; order Anura; family Dendrobatidae; genus Phyllobates; species Phyllobates terribilis. Next base: position 291,515 of record NW_027363767.1, on the reverse strand, counting down.
CTCTTAGCATGATAAAGAAGATTCAAAGAGAGTGAGATGCCAGCTCCTTTCATTCAGTCAGTAGCTTCAATCATTTCTGGACGTTTTTCAATGGCAAAAATCAATGAATATTGTAAATGCACAAACAGTAATTTCTCCGCATTGCAAGGTGCAATTCTGAAATTTTTTGCTTTTTCCTGCTCCTCTTAGCATGATAAAGAAGATTCAAAGAGAGTGAGATGCCAGCTCCTTTCATTCAGTCAGTAGCTTCAAACATTTCTGGTATATGAATAACATGATGTTTTTCAATGGCAAAAATCAATGAATATTGTAAATGCACAAACAGTAATTTCTCCGCATTGCAAGGTGCAATTCTGAAATTTTTTGCTTTTTCCTGCTCCTCTTAGCATGATAAAGAAGATTCAAAGAGAGTGAGATGCCAGCTCCTTTCATTCAGTCAGTAGCTTCAATCATTTCTGGACGTTTTTCAATGGCAAAAATCAATGAATATTGTAAATGCACAAACAGTAATTTCTCCGCATTGCAAGGTGCAATTCTGAAATTTTTTGCTTTTTCCTGCTCCTCTTAGCATGATAAAGAAGATTCAAAGAGAGTGAGATGCCAGCTTCTTTCATTCAGTCAGTAGCTTCAAACATTTCTGGGATATGAATAACATGATGTTTTTCAATTTCAAAAATTTATGAATATTGTAAATGCACAAACAGTAATTTCTCCGCATTGCAAGGTGCAATTCTGAAATTTTTTGCTTTTTCCTGCTCCTCTTAGCATGATAAAGAAGATTCAAAGAGAGTGAGATGCCAGCTCCTTTCATTCAGTCAGTAGCTTCAATCATTTCTGGACGTTTTTCAATGGCAAAAATCAATGAATATTGTAAATGCACAAACAGTAATTTCTCCGCATTGCAAGGTGCAATTCTGAAATTTTTTGCTTTTTCCTGCTCCTCTTAGCATGATAAAGAAGATTCAAAGAGAGTGAGATGCCAGCTCCTTTCATTCAGTCAGTAGCTTCAATCATTTCTGGACGTTTTTCAATGGCAAAAATCAATGAATATTGTAAATGCACAAACAGTAATTTCTCCGCATTGCAAGGTGCAATTCTGAAATTTTTTGCTTTTTCCTGCTCCTCTTAGCATGATAAAGAAGATTCAAAGAGAGTGAGATGCCAGCTCCTTTCATTCAGTCAGTAGCTTCAATCATTTCTGGTATATGAATAACATGATGTTTTTCAATGGCAAAAATCAATGAATATTGTAAATGCACAAACAGTAATTTCTCCGCATTGCAAGTTGCAATTCTGAAATTTTTTGCTTTTTCCTGCTCCTCTTAGCATGATAAAGAAGATTCAAAGAGAGTGAGATGCCAGCTCCTTTCATTCAGTCAGTAGCTTCAATCATTTCTGGACGTTTTTCAATGGCAAAAATCAATGAATATTGTAAATGCACAAACAGTAATTTCTCCGCATTGCAAGGTGCAATTCTGAAATTTTTTGCTTTTTCCTGCTCCTCTTAGCATGATAAAGAAGATTCAAAGAGAGTGAGATGCCAGCTCCTTTCATTCAGTCAGTAGCTTCAAACATTTCTAGTATATGAATAACATGATGTTTTTCAATGGCAAAAATCAATGAATATTGTAAATGCACAAACAGTAATTTCTCCGCATTGCAAGGTGCAATTCTGAAATTTTTTGCTTTTTCCTGCTCCTCTTAGCATGATAAAGAAGATTCAAAGAGAGTGAGATGCCAGCTCCTTTCATTCAGTCAGTAGCTTCAATCATTTCTGGACGTTTTTCAATGGCAAAAATCAATGAATATTGTAAATGCACAAACAGTAATTTCTTCGCATTGCAAGGTGCAATTCTGAAATTTTTTGCTTTTTCCTGCTCCTCTTAGCATGATAAAGAAGATTCAAAGAGAGTGAGATGCCAGCTCCTTTCATTCAGTCAGTAGCTTCAATCATTTCTGGTATATGAATAACATGATGTTTTTCAATGGCAAAAATCAATGAATATTGTAAATGCACAAACAGTAATTTCTCCGCATTGCAAGGTGCAATTCTGAAATTTTTTGCTTTTTCCTGCTCCTCTTAGCATGATAAAGAAGATTCAAAGAGAGTGAGATGCCAGCTCCTTTCATTCAGTCAGCAGCTTCAATCATTTCTGGACATTTTTCAATGGCAAAAATCAATGAATATTGTAAATGCACAAACAGTAATTTCTCCGCATTGCAAGGTGCAATTCTGAAATTTTTTGCTTTTTCCTGCTCCTCTTAGCATGATAAAGAAGATTCAAAGAGAGTGAGATGCCAGCTCCTTTCATTCAGTCAGTAGCTTCAAACATTTCTGGTATATGAATAACATGATGTTTTTCAATGGCAAAAATCAATGAATATTGTAAAAGCACAAACAGTAATTTCTCCGCATTGCAAGGTGCAATTCTGAAATTTTTTGCTTTTTCCTGCTCCTCTTAGCATGATAAAGAAGATTCAAAGAGAGTGAGATGCCAGCTCCTTTCATTCAGTCAGTAGCTTCAATTATTTCTGGACGTTTTTCAATGGCAAAAATCAATGAATATTGTAAATGCACAAACAGTAATTTCTCCGCATTGCAAGGTGCAATTCTGAAATTTTTTGCTTTTTCCTGCTCCTCTTAGCATGATAAAGAAGATTCAAACAGAGTGAGATGCCAGCTCCTTTCATTCAGTCAGTTGCTTCAATCATTTCTGGACGTTTTTCAATGGCAAAAATCAGTGAATATTGTAAATGCACAAACAGTAATTTCTCCGCATTGCAAGGTGCAATTCTGAAATTTTTTGCTTTTTCCTGCTCCTCTTAGCATGATAAAGAAGATTCAAAGAGAGTGAGATGCCAGCTCCTTTCATTCAGTCAGTAGCTTCAATCATTTCTGGACGTTTTTCAATGGCAAAAATCAATGAATATTGTAAATGCACAAACAGTAATTTCTCCGCATTGCAAGGTGCAATTCTGAAATTTTTTGCTTTTTCCTGCTCCTCTTTGCATGATAAAGAAGATTCAAAGAGAGTGAGATGCCAGCTCCTTTCATTCAGTCAGTAGCTTCAATCATTTCTGGTATATGAATAACATGATGTTTTTCAATGGCAAAAATCAATGAATATTGAAAATGCACAAACAGTAATTTCTCCGCATTGCAAGGTGCAATTCTGAAATTTTTGGCTTTTTCCTGCTCCTCTTAGCATGATAAAGAAGATTCAAAGAGAGTGAGATGCCAGCTCCTTTCATTCAGTCAGTAGCTTCAATCATTTCTGGATGTTTTTCAATGGCAAAAATCAATGAATATTGTAAATGCACAAACAGTAATTTCTCCGCATTGCAAGATGCAATTCTGAAATTTTTTGCTTTTTCCTGCTCCTCTTAGCATGATAAAGAAGATTCAAAGAGAGTGAGATGCCAGCTCCTTTCATTCAGTCAGTAGCTTCAAACATTTCTGGTATATGAATAACATGATGTTTTTCAATGGCAAAAATCAATGAATATTGTAAATGCACAAACAGTAATTTCTCCGCATTGCAAGGTGCAATTCTGAAATTTTTTGCTTTTTCCTGCTCCTCTTAGCATGATAAAGAAGATTCAAAGAGAGTGAGATGCCAGCTCCTTTCATTCAGTCAGTAGCTTCAATCATTTCTGGACGTTTTTCAATGGCAAAAATCAATGAATATTGTAAATGCACAAACAGTAATTTCTCCGCATTGCAAGGTGCAATTCTGAAATTTTTTGCTTTTTCCTGCTCCTCTTAGCATGATAAAGAAGATTCAAAGAGAGTGAGATGCCAGCTTCTTTCATTCAGTCAGTAGCTTCAAACATTTCTGGGATATGAATAACATGATGTTTTTCAATGGCAAAAATTAATGAATATTGTAAATGCACAAACAGTAATTTCTCCGCATTGCAAGGTGCAATTCTGAAATTTTTTGCTTTTTCCTGCTCCTCTTAGCATGATAAAGAAGATTCAAAGAGAGTGAGATGCCAGCTCCTTTCATTCAGTCAGTAGCTTCAATCATTTCTGGACGTTTTTCAATGGCAAAAATCAATGAATATTGTAAATGCACAAACAGTAATTTCTCCGCATTGCAAGGTGCAATTCTGAAATTTTTTGCTTTTTCCTGCTCCTCTTAGCATGATAAAGAAGATTCAAAGAGAGTGAGATGCCAGCTCCTTTCATTCAGTCAGTAGCTTCAATCATTTCTGGACGTTTTTCAATGGCAAAAATCAATGAATATTGTAAATGCACAAACAGTAATTTCTCCGCATTGCAAGGTGCAATTCTGAAATTTTTTGCTTTTTCCTGCTCCTCTTAGCATGATAAAGAAGATTCAAAGAGAGTGAGATGCCAGCTCCTTTCATTCAGTCAGTAGCTTCAATCATTTCTGGTATATGAATAACATGATGTTTTTCAATGGCAAAAATCAATGAATATTGTAAATGCACAAACAGTAATTTCTCCGCATTGCAAGGTGCAATTCTGAAATTTTTTGCTTTTTCCTGCTCCTCTTAGCATGATAAAGAAGATTCAAAGAGAGTGAGATGCCAGCTCCTTTCATTCAGTCAGTAGCTTCAATCATTTCTGGATGTTTTTCAATGGCAAAAATTAATGAATATTATAAATGCACAAACAGTAATTTCTCCGCATTGCAAGGTGCAATTCTGAAATTTCTTGCATTTTCCTGCTCCTCTTAGCATGATAAAGAAGATTCAAAGAGAGTGAGATGCCAGCTCCTTTCATTCAGTCAGTAGCTTCAATCATTTCTGGACGTTTTTCAATGGCAAAAATCAATGAATATTGTAAATGCACAAACAGTAATTTCTCCGCATTGCAAGGTGCAATTCTGAAATTTTTTGCTTTTTCCTGCTCCTCTTAGCATGATAAAGAAGATTCAAAGAGAGTGAGATGCCAGCTCCTTTCATTCAGTCAGTAGCTTCAAACATTTCTGGTATATGAATAACATGATGTTTTTCAATGGCAAAAATCAATGAATATTGTAAATGCACAAACAGTAATTTCTCCGCATTGCAAGGTGCAATTCTGAAATTTTTTGCTTTTTCCTGCTCCTCTTAGCATGATAAAGAAGATTCAAAGAGAGTGAGATGCCAGCTCCTTTCATTCAGTCAGTAGCTTCAATCATTTCTGGACGTTTTTCAATGGCAAAAATCAATGAATATTGTAAATGCACAAACAGTAATTTCTCCGCATTGCAAGGTGCAATTCTGAAATTTTTTGCTTTTTCCTGCTCCTATTAGCATGATAAAGAAGATTCAAAGAGAGTGAGATGCCAGCTTCTTTCATTGTCAGTAGCTTCAAACATTTCTGGGATATGAATAACATGATGTTTTTCAATGGCAAAAATTAATGAATATTGTAAATGCACAAACAGTAATTTCTCCGCATTGCAAGGTGCAATTCTGAAATTTTTTGCTTTTTCCTGCTCCTCTTAGCATGATAAAGAAGATTCAAAGAGAGTGAGATGCCAGCTCCTTTCATTCAGTCAGTAGCTTCAATCATTTCTGGACGTTTTTCAATGGCAAAAATCAATGAATATTGTAAATGCACAAACAGTAATTTCTCCGCATTGCAAGGTGCAATTCTGAAATTTTTTGCTTTTTCCTGCTCCTCTTAGCATGATAAAGAAGATTCAAAGAGAGTGAGATGCCAGCTCCTTTCATTCAGTCAGTAGCTTCAATCATTTCTGGACGTTTTTCAATGGCAAAAATCAATGAATATTGTAAATGCACAAACAGTAATTTCTCCGCATTGCAAGGTGCAATTCTGAAATTTTTTGCTTTTTCCTGCTCCTCTTAGCATGATAAAGAAGATTCAAAGAGAGTGAGATGCCAGCTCCTTTCATTCAGTCAGTAGCTTCAATCATTTCTGGTATATGAATAACATGATGTTTTTCAATGGCAAAAATCAATGAATATTGTAAATGCACAAACAGTAATTTCTCCGCATTGCAAGTTGCAATTCTGAAATTTTTTGCTTTTTCCTGCTCCTCTTAGCATGATAAAGAAGATTCAAAGAGAGTGAGATTCCGGCTCCTTTCATTCAGTCAGTAGCTTCAATCATTTCTGGACGTTTTTCAATGGCAAAAATCAATGAATATTGTAAATGCACAAACAGTAATTTCTCCGCATTGCAAGGTGCAATTCTGAAATTTTTTGCTTTTTCCTGCTCCTCTTAGCATGATAAAGAAGATTCAAAGAGAGTGAGATGCCAGCTCCTTTCATTCAGTCAGTAGCTTTAATCATTTCTGGACGTTTTTCAATGGCAAAAATCAATGAATATTGTAAATGCACAAACAGTAATTTCTCCGCATTGCAAGATGAAATTCTGAAATTTTTTGCTTTTTCCTGCTCCTCTTAGCATGATAAAGAAGATTCAAAGAGAGTGAGATGCCAGCTCCTTTCATTCAGTCAGTAGCTTCAATCATTTCTGGACGTTTTTCAATGGCAAAAATCAATGAATATTGTAAATGCACAAACAGTAATTTCTCCGCATTGCAAGGTGCAATTCTGAAATTTTTTGCTTTTTCCTGCTCCTCTTAGCATGATAAAGAAGATTCAAAGAGAGTGAGATGCCAGCTCCTTTCATTCAGTCAGTAGCTTCAATCATTTCTGGTATATGAATAACATGATGTTTTTCAATGGCAAAAATCAATGAATATTGTAAATGCACAAACAGTAATTTCTCCGCATTGCAAGGTGCAATTCTGAAATTTTTTGCTTTTTCCTGCTCCTCTTAGCATGATAAAGAAGATTCAAAGAGAGTGAGATGCCAGCTCCTTTCATTCAGTCAGTAGCTTCAATCATTTCTGGACGTTTTTCAATGGCAAAAATCAATGAATATTGTAAATGCACAAACAGTAATTTCTCCGCATTGCAAGGTGCAATTCTGAATTTTTTTGCTTTTTCCTGCTCCTCTTAGCATGATAAAGAAGATTCAAAGAGAGTGAGATGCCAGCTCCTTTCATTCAGTCAGTAGCTTCAGTCATTTCTGGAAGTTTTTCAATGGCAAAAATCAATGAATATTGTAAATGCACAAACAGTAATTTCTCCGCATTGCAAGGTGCAATTCTGAAATTTTTTGCTTTTTCCTGCTCCTCTTAGCATGATAAAGAAGATTCAAAGAGAGTGAGATGCCAGCTCCTTTCATTCAGTCAGTAGCTTCAAACATTTCTGGTATAAACATTTCTGGACGTTTTTCAATGGCAAAAATCAATGAATATTGTAAATGCACAAACAGTAATATCTCCACATTGCAAGGTGCAATGCTGAAATTTTTTTTGCTTTTTCCTGCTAATCCTAGCATGATAAAGAAGATTCAAATAGAGTGAGATGCCAGCTCCTTTCATTCAGTCAGTAGCTTCAAACATTTCTGGACGTTTTTCAATGGCAAAAATCAATGAATATTGTAAATGCACAAACAGTAATATCTCCACATTGCAAGGTGCAATTCTGAAATTTTTTGCTTTTTCCTGCTAATCCTAGCATGATAAAGAAGATTCAAAGAGAGTGAGATGTCAGCTCCTTTCATTCAGTCAGTAGCTTCAAACATTTCTGGTATATGAATAACATGATGTTTTTCAATGGCAAAAATCAATGAATATTGTAAATGCACAAACAGTAATATCTCCACATTGCAAGGTGCAATTCTGAAATTTTTTGCTTTTTCCTGCTAATCCTAGCATGATAAAGAAGATTCAAAGAGAGTGAGATGCCAGCTCCTTTCATTCAGTCAGTAGCTTCAAACATTTCTGGACGTTTTTCAATGGCAAAAATCAATGAATATTGTAAATGCACAAACAGTAATATCTCCACATTGCAAGGTGCAATTCTGAAATTTTTTGCTTTTTCCTGCTACTCCTAGCATGATAAAGAAGATTCAAAGAGAGTGAGATGCCAGCTCCTTTCATTCAGTCAGTAGCTTCAATCATTTCTGGACGTTTTTCAATGGCAAAAATCAATGAATATTGTAAATGCACAAACAGTAATTTCTCCGCATTGCAAGGTGCAATTCTGAATTTTTTTGCTTTTTCCTGCTCCTCTTAGCATGGTAAAGAAGATTCAAAGAGAGTGAGATGCCAGCTCCTTTCATTCAGTCAGTAGCTTCAGTCATTTCTGGACGTTTTTCAATGGCAAAAATCAATGAATATTGTAAATGCACAAAAAGTAATTTCTCCGCATTGCAAGGTGCAATTCTGAAATTTTTTGCTTTTTCCTGCTCCTCTTAGCATGATAAAGAAGATTCAAAGAGAGTGAGATGCCAGCTCCTTTCATTCAGTCAGTAGCTTCAAACATTTCTGGTATAAACATTTCTGGACGTTTTTCAATGGCAAAAATCAATGAATATTGTAAATGCACAAACAGTAATATCTCCACATTGCAAGGTGCAATTCTGAAATTTTTTGCTTTTTCCTGCTAATCCTAGCATGATAAAGAAGATTCAAATAGAGTGAGATGCCAGCTCCTTTCATTCAGTCAGTAGCTTCAAACATTTCTGGACGTTTTTCAATGGCAAAATTCAATGAATATTGTAAATGCACAAACAGTAATATCTCCACATTGCAAGGTGCAATTCTGAAATTTTTTGCTTTTTCCTGCTAATCCTAGCATGATAAAGAAGATTCAAAGAGAGTGAGATGCCAGCTCCTTTCATTCAGTCAGTAGCTTCAATCATTTCTGGACGTTTTTCAATGGCAAAAATCAATGAATATTGTAAATGCACAAACAGTAATTTCTCCGCATTGCAAGGTGCAATTCTGAAATTTTTTGCTTTTTCCTGCTCCTCTTAGCATGATAAAGAAGATTCAAAGAGAGTGAGATGCCAGCTCCTTTCATTCAGTCAGTAGCTTCAATCATTTCTGGATGTTTTTCAATGGCAAAAATCAATGAATATTGTAAATGCACAAACAGTAATTTCTCCGCATTGCAAGGTGCAATTCTGAAATTTTTTGCTTTTTCCTGCTCCTCTTAGCATGATAAAGAAGATTCAAAGAGAGTGAGATGCCAGCTCCTTTCATTCAGTCAGTAGCTTCAATCATTTCTGGTATATGAATAACATGATATTTTTCAATGGCAAAAATCAATGAATATTGTAAATGCACAAACAGTAATTTCTCCGCATTGCAAGGTGCAATTCTGAAATTTTTTGCTTTTTCCTGCTCCTCTTAGCATGATAAAGAAGATTCAAAGAGAGTGAGATGCCAGCTCCTTTCATTCAGTCAGTAGCTTCAATCATTTCTGGACGTTTTTCAATGGCAAAAATCAATGAATATTGTAAATGCACAAACAGTAATTTCTCCGCATTGCAAGATGCAATTCTGAAATTTTTTGCTTTTTCCTGCTCCTCTTAGCATGATAAAGAAGATTCAAAGAGAGTGAGATGCCAGCTCCTTTCATTCAGTCAGTAGCTTTAATCATTTCTGGACGTTTTTCAATGGCAAAAATCAATGAATATTGTAAATGCACAAACAGTAATTTCTCCGCATTGCAAGATGAAATTCTGAAATTTTTTGCTTTTTCCTGCTCCTCTTAGCATGATAAAGAAGATTCAAAGAGAGTGAGATGCCAGCTCCTTTCATTCAGTCAGTAGCTTCAATCATTTCTGGACGTTTTTCAATGGCAAAAATCAATGAATATTGTAAATGCACAAACAGTAATTTCTCCGCATTGCAAGGTGCAATTCTGAAATTTTTTGCTTTTTCCTGCTCCTCTTAGCATGATAAAGAAGATTCAAAGAGAGTGAGATGCCAGCTCCTTTCATTCAGTCAGTAGCTTCAATCATTTCTGGTATATGAATAACATGATGTTTTTCAATGGCAAAAATCAATGAATATTGTAAATGCACAAACAGTAATTTCTCCGCATTGCAAGGTGCAATTCTGAAATTTTTTGCTTTTTCCTGCTCCTCTTAGCATGATAAAGAAGATTCAAAGAGAGTGAGATGCCAGCTCCTTTCATTCAGTCAGTAGCTTCAATCATTTCTGGACGTTTTTCAATGGCAAAAATCAATGAATATTGTAAATGCACAAACAGTAATTTCTCCGCATTGCAAGGTGCAATTCTGAATTTTTTTGCTTTTTCCTGCTCCTCTTAGCATGATAAAGAAGATTCAAAGAGAGTGAGATGCCAGCTCCTTTCATTCAGTCAGTAGCTTCAGTCATTTCTGGAAGTTTTTCAATGGCAAAAATCAATGAATATTGTAAATGCACAAACAGTAATTTCTCCGCATTGCAAGGTGCAATTCTGAAATTTTTTGCTTTTTCCTGCTCCTCTTAGCATGATAAAGAAGATTCAAAGAGAGTGAGATGCCAGCTCCTTTCATTCAGTCAGTAGCTTCAAACATTTCTGGTATAAACATTTCTGGACGTTTTTCAATGGCAAAAATCAATGAATATTGTAAATGCACAAACAGTAATATCTCCACATTGCAAGGTGCAATGCTGAAATTTTTTTTGCTTTTTCCTGCTAATCCTAGCATGATAAAGAAGATTCAAATAGAGTGAGATGCCAGCTCCTTTCATTCAGTCAGTAGCTTCAAACATTTCTGGACGTTTTTCAATGGCAAAAATCAATGAATATTGTAAATGCACAAACAGTAATATCTCCACATTGCAAGGTGCAATTCTGAAATTTTTTGCTTTTTCCTGCTAATCCTAGCATGATAAAGAAGATTCAAAGAGAGTGAGATGTCAGCTCCTTTCATTCAGTCAGTAGCTTCAAACATTTCTGGTATATGAATAACATGATGTTTTTCAATGGCAAAAATCAATGAATATTGTAAATGCACAAACAGTAATATCTCCACATTGCAAGGTGCAATTCTGAAATTTTTTGCTTTTTCCTGCTAATCCTAGCATGATAAAGAAGATTCAAAGAGAGTGAGATGCCAGCTCCTTTCATTCAGTCAGTAGCTTCAAACATTTCTGGACGTTTTTCAATGGCAAAAATCAATGAATATTGTAAATGCACAAACAGTAATATCTCCACATTGCAAGGTGCAATTCTGAAATTTTTTGCTTTTTCCTGCTACTCCTAGCATGATAAAGAAGATTCAAAGAGAGTGAGATGCCAGCTCCTTTCATTCAGTCAGTAGCTTCAATCATTTCTGGACGTTTTTCAATGGCAAAAATCAATGAATATTGTAAATGCACAAACAGTAATTTCTCCGCATTGCAAGGTGCAATTCTGAATTTTTTTGCTTTTTCCTGCTCCTCTTAGCATGGTAAAGAAGATTCAAAGAGAGTGAGATGCCAGCTCCTTTCATTCAGTCAGTAGCTTCAGTCATTTCTGGACGTTTTTCAATGGCAAAAATCAATGAATATTGTAAATGCACAAAAAGTAATTTCTCCGCATTGCAAGGTGCAATTCTGAAATTTTTTGCTTTTTCCTGCTCCTCTTAGCATGATAAAGAAGATTCAAAGAGAGTGAGATGCCAGCTCCTTTCATTCAGTCAGTAGCTTCAAACATTTCTGGTATAAACATTTCTGGACGTTTTTCAATGGCAAAAATCAATGAATATTGTAAATGCACAAACAGTAATATCTCCACATTGCAAGGTGCAATTCTGAAATTTTTTGCTTTTTCCTGCTAATCCTAGCATGATAAAGAAGATTCAAATAGAGTGAGATGCCAGCTCCTTTCATTCAGTCAGTAGCTTCAAACATTTCTGGACGTTTTTCAATGGCAAAATTCAATGAATATTGTAAATGCACAAACAGTAATATCTCCACATTGCAAGGTGCAATTCTGAAATTTTTTGCTTTTTCCTGCTAATCCTAGCATGATAAAGAAGATTCAAAGAGAGTGAGATGCCAGCTCCTTTCATTCAGTCAGTAGCTTCAATCATTTCTGGACGTTTTTCAATGGCAAAAATCAATGAATATTGTAAATGCACAAACAGTAATTTCTCCGCATTGCAAGGTGCAATTCTGAAATTTTTTGCTTTTTCCTGCTCCTCTTAGCATGATAAAGAAGATTCAAAGAGAGTGAGATGCCAGCTCCTTTCATTCAGTCAGTAGCTTCAATCATTTCTGGATGTTTTTCAATGGCAAAAATCAATGAATATTGTAAATGCACAAACAGTAATTTCTCCGCATTGCAAGGTGCAATTCTGAAATTTTTTGCTTTTTCCTGCTCCTCTTAGCATGATAAAGAAGATTCAAAGAGAGTGAGATGCCAGCTCCTTTCATTCAGTCAGTAGCTTCAATCATTTCTGGTATATGAATAACATGATATTTTTCAATGGCAAAAATCAATGAATATTGTAAATGCACAAACAGTAATTTCTCCGCATTGCAAGGTGCAATTCTGAAATTTTTTGCTTTTTCCTGCTCCTCTTAGCATGATAAAGAAGATTCAAAGAGAGTGAGATGCCAGCTCCTTTCATTCAGTCAGTAGCTTCAATCATTTCTGGACGTTTTTCAATGGCAAAAATCAATGAATATTGTAAATGCACAAACAGTAATTTCTCCGCATTGCAAGATGCAATTCTGAAATTTTTTGCTTTTTCCTGCTCCTCTTAGCATGATAAAGAAGATTCAAAGAGAGTGAGATGCCAGCTCCTTTCATTCAGTCAGTAGCTTCAGTCATTTCTGGACGTTTTTCAATGGCAAAAATCAATGAATATTGTAAATGCACAAACAGTAATTTCTCCGCATTGCAAAGTGCAATTCTGAAATTTTTTGCTTTTTCCTGCTCCTCTTAGCATGATAAAGAAGATTCAAAGAGAGTGAGATGCCAGCTCCTTTCATTCAGTCAGTAGCTTCAAACATTTCTGGTATAAACATTTCTGGATGTTTTTCAATGGCAAAAATCAATGAATATTGTAAATGCACAAACAGTAATATCTCCACATTGCAAGGTGCAATGCTGAAATATTTTGCTTTTTCCTGCTAATCCTAGGATGATAAAGAAGATTCAAATAGAGTGAGATGCCAGCTCCTTTCATTCAGTCAGTAGCTTCAAACATTTCTGGACGTTTTTCAATGGCAAAAATCAATGAATATTGTAAATGCACAAACAGTAATATCTCCACATTGCAAGGTGCAATTCTGAAATTTTTTGCTTTTTCCTGCTAATCCTAGCATGATAAAGAAGATTCAACGAGAGTGAGATGTCAGCTCCTTTCATTCAGTCAGTAGCTTCAAACATTTCTGGTATATGAATAACATGATGTTTTTCAATGGCAAAAATCAATGAATATTGTAAATGCACAAACAGTAATATCTCCACATTGCAAGGTGCAATTCTGAAATTTTTTGCTTTTTCCTGCTAATCCTAGCATGATAAAGAAGATTCAAAGAGAGTGAGATGCCAGCTCCTTTCATTCAGTCAGTAGCTTCAAACATTTCTGGACGTTTTTCAATGGCAAAAATCAATGAATATTGTAAATGCACAAACAGTAATATCTCCACATTGCAAGGTGCAATTCTGAAATTTTTTGCTTTTTCCTGCTACTCCTAGCATGATAAAGAAGATTCAAAGAGAGTGAGATGCCAGCTCCTTTCATTCAGTCAGTAGCTTCAAACATTTCTGGACGTTTTTCAATGGCAAAAATCAATGAATATTGTAAATGCACAAACAGTAATATCTCCACATTGAAAGGTGCAATTCTGAAATTTTTTGCTTTTTCCTGCTAATCCTAGCATGATAAAGAAGATTCAAAGAGAGTGAGATGCCAGCTCCTTTCATTCAGTCAGTAGCTTCAAACATTTCTGGACGTTTTTCAATGGCAAAAATCAATGAATATTGTAAATGCACAAACAGTAATTTCTCCGCATTGCAAGGTGCAATTCTGAAATTTTTTGCTTTTTCCTGCTCCTCTTAGCATGATAAAGAAGATTCAAAGAGAGTGAGATGCCAGCTCCTTTCATTCAGTCAGTAGCTTCAATCATTTCTGGACGTTTTTCAATGGCAAAAATCAATGAATATTGTAAATGCACAAACAGTAATTTCTCCGCATTGCAAGGTGCAATTCTGAAATATTTTGCTTTTTCCTGCTCCTCTTAGCATGATAATGAAGATTCAAAGAGAGTGAGATGCCAGCTCCTTTCATTCAGTCAGTAGCTTCAATCATTTCTGGTATATGAATAACATGATGTTTTTCAATGGCAAAAATCAATGAATATTGTAAATGCACAAACAGTAATTTCTCCGCATTGCAAGTTGCAATTCTGAAATTTTTTGCTTTTTCCTGATCCTCTTAGCATGATAAAGAAGATTCAAAGAGAGTGAGATGCCAGCTCCTTTCATTCAGTCAGTAGCTTCAATCATTTCTGGACGTTTTTCAATGGCAAAAATCAATGAATATTGTAAATGCACAAACAGTAATTTCTCCGCATTGCAAGGTGCAATTCTGAAATTTTTTGCTTTTTCCTGCTCCTCTTAGCATGATAAAGAAGATTCAAAGAGAGTGAGATGCCAGCTCCTTTCATTCAGTCAGTAGCTTCAATCATTTCTGGACGTTTTTCAATGGCAAAAATCAATGAATATTGTAAATGCACAAACAGTAATTTCTCCGCATTGCAAGGTGCAATTCTGAAATTTTTTGCTTTTTCCTGCTCCTCTTAGCATGATAAAGAAGATTCAAAGAGAGTGAGATGCCAGCTCCTTTCATTCAGTCAGTAGCTTCAATCATTTCTGGACGTTTTTCAATGGCAAAAATCAATGAATATTGTAAATGCACAAACAGTAATTTCTCCGCATTGCAAGGTGCAATTCTGAAATTTTTTGCTTTTTCCTGCTCCTCTTAGCATGATAAAGAAGATTCAAAGAGAGTGAGATGCCAGCTCCTTTCATTCAGTCAGTAGCTTCAATCATTTCTGGTATATGAATAACATGATGTTTTTCAATGGCAAAAATCAATGAATATTGTAAATGCACAAACAGTAATTTCTCCGCATTGCAAGGTGCAATTCTGAAATTTTTTGCTTTTTCCTGCTCCTCTTAGCATGATAAAGAAGATTCAAAGAGCGTGAGATGCCAGCTCCTTTCATTCAGTCAGTAGCTTCAATCATTTCTGGATGTTTTTCAATGGCAAAAATCAATGAATATTGTAAATGCACAAACAGTAATTTCTCCGCATTGCAAGGTGCAATTCTGAAATTTTTTGCTTTTTCCTGCTCCTCTTAGCATGATAAAGAAGATTCAAAGAGAGTGAGATGCCAGCTCCTTTCATTCAGTCAGTAGCTTCAGTCATTTCTGGACGTTTTTCAATGGCAAAAATCAATGAATATTGTAAATGCACAAACAGTAATTTCTCCGCATTGCAACGTGCAATTCTGAAATTTTTTGCTTTTTCCTGCTCCTCTTAGCATGATAAAGAAGATTCAAAGAGAGTGAGATGCCAGCTCCTTTCATTCAGTCAGTAGCTTCAAACATTTCTGGTATAAACATTTCTGGACGTTTTTCAATGGCAAAAATCAATGAATATTGTAAATGCACAAACAGTAATATCTCCACATTGCAAGGTGCAATTCTGAAATTTTTTGCTTTTTCCTGCTAATCCTAGCATGATAAAGAAGATTCAAATAGAGTGAGATGCCAGCTCCTTTCATTCAGTCAGTAGCTTCAAACATTTCTGGACGTTTTTCAATGGCAAAATTCAATGAATATTGTAAATGCACAAACAGTAATATCTCCACATTGCAAGGTGCAATTCTGAAATTTTTTGCTTTTTCCTGCTAATCCTAGCATGATAAAGAAGATTCAAAGAGAGTGAGATGCCAGCTCCTTTCATTCAGTCAGTAGCTTCAATCATTTCTGGACGTTTTTCAATGGCAAAAATCAATGAATATTGTAAATGCACAAACAGTAATTTCTCCGCATTGCAAGGTGCAATTCTGAAATTTTTTGCTTTTTCCTGCTCCTCTTAGCATGATAAAGAAGATTCAAAGAGAGTGAGATGCCAGCTCCTTTCATTCAGTCAGTAGCTTCAATCATTTCTGGACGTTTTTCAATGGCAAAAATCAATGAATATTGTAAATGCACAAACAGTAATTTCTCCGCATTGCAAGGTGCAATTCTGAAATTTTTTGCTTTTTCCTGCTCCTCTTAGCATGATAAAGAAGATTCAAAGAGAGTGAGATGCCAGCTCCTTTCATTCAGTCAGTAGCTTCAATCATTTCTGGTATATGAATAACATGATGTTTTTCAATGGCAAAAATCAATGAATATTGTAAATGCACAAACAGTAATTTCTCCGCATTGCAAGGTGCAATTCTGAAATTTTTTGCTTTTTCCTGCTCCTCTTAGCATGATAAAGAAGATTCAAAGAGAGTGAGATGCCAGCTCCTTTCATTCAGTCAGTAGCTTCAATCATTTCTGGATGTTTTTCAATGGCAAAAATCAATGAATATTGTAAATGCACAAACAGTAATTTCTCCGCATTGCAAGGTGCAATTCTGAAATTTTTTGCTTTTTCCTGCTCCTCTTAGCATGATAAAGAAGATTCAAAGAGAGTGAGATGCCAGCTCCTTTCATTCAGTCAGTAGCTTCAGTCATTTCTGGACGTTTTTCAATGGCAAAAATCAATGAATATTGTAAATGCACAAACAGTAATTTCTCCGCATTGCAACGTGCAATTCTGAAATTTTTTGCTTTTTCCTGCTCCTCTTAGCATGATAAAGAAGATTCAAAGAGAGTGAGATGCCAGCTCCTTTCATTCAGTCAGTAGCTTCAAACATTTCTGGTATAAACATTTCTGGACGTTTTTCAATGGCAAAAATCAATGAATATTGTAAATGCACAAACAGTAATATCTCCACATTGCAAGGTGCAATTCTGAAATTTTTTGCTTTTTCCTGCTAATCCTAGCATGATAAAGAAGATTCAAATAGAGTGAGATGCCAGCTCCTTTCATTCAGTCAGTAGCTTCAAACATTTCTGGACGTTTTTCAATGGCAAAATTCAATGAATATTGTAAATGCACAAACAGTAATATCTCCACATTGCAAGGTGCAATTCTGAAATTTTTTGCTTTTTCCTGCTAATCCTAGCATGATAAAGAAGATTCAAAGAGAGTGAGATGCCAGCTCCTTTCATTCAGTCAGTAGCTTCAATCATTTCTGGACGTTTTTCAATGGCAAAAATCAATGAATATTGTAAATGCACAAACAGTAATTTCTCCGCATTGCAAGGTGCAATTCTGAAATTTTTTGCTTTTTCCTGCTCCTCTTAGCATGATAAAGAAGATTCAAAGAGAGTGAGATGCCAGCTCCTTTCATTCAGTCAGTAGCTTCAATCATTTCTGGACGTTTTTCAATGGCAAAAATCAATGAATATTGTAAATGCACAAACAGTAATTTCTCCGCATTGCAAGGTGCAATTCTGAAATTTTTTGCTTTTTCCTGCTCCTCTTAGCATGATAAAGAAGATTCAAAGAGAGTGAGATGCCAGCTCCTTTCATTCAGTCAGTAGCTTCAATCATTTCTGGTATATGAATAACATGATGTTTTTCAATGGCAAAAATCAATGAATATTGTAAATGCACAAACAGTAATTTCTCCGCATTGCAAGGTGCAATTCTGAAATTTTTTGCTTTTTCCTGCTCCTCTTAGCATGATAAAGAAGATTCAAAGAGAGTGAGATGCCAGCTCCTTTCATTCAGTCAGTAGCTTCAATCATTTCTGGACGTTTTTCAATGGCAAAAATCAATGAATATTGTAAATGCACAAACAGTAATTTCTCCGCATTGCAAGGTGCAATTCTGAAATTTTTTGCTTTTTCCTGCTCCTCTTAGCATGATAAAGAAGATTCTAAGAGAGTGAGATGCCAGCTCCTTTCATTCAGTCAGTAGCTTCAATCATTTCTGGACGTTTTTCAATGGCAAAAATCAATGAATATTGTAAATGCACAAACAGTAATTTCTCCGCATTGCAAGGTGCAATTCTGAATTTTTTTGCTTTTTCCTGATCCTCTTAGCATGATAAAGAAGATTCAAAGAGAGTGAGATGCCAGTTCCTTTCATTCAGTTAGTAGCTTCAATTATTTCTGGTATATGAATAACATGATGTTTTTCAATGGCAAAAATCAATGAATATTGTAAATGCACAAACAGTAATTTCTCCGCATTGCAAGGTGCAATTCTGAAATTTTTTGCTTTTTCCTGCTCCTCTTAGCATGATAAAGAAGATTCAAAGAGAGTGAGATGCCAGCTCCTTTCATTCAGTCAGTAGCTTCAATCATTTCTGGATGTTTTTCAATGGCAAAAATCAATGAATATTGTAAATGCACAAACAGTAATTTCTCCGCATTGCAAGGTGCAATTCTGAAATTTTTTGCTTTTTCCTGCTCCTCTTAGCATGATAAAGAAGATTCAAAGAGAGTGAGATGCCAGCTCCTTTCATTCAGTCAGTAGCTTCAGTCATTTCTGGACGTTTTTCAATGGCAAAAATCAATGAATATTGTAAATGCACAAACAGTAATTTCTCCGCATTGCAAGGTGCAATTCTGAAATTTTTTGCTTTTTCCTGCTCCTCTTAGCATGATAAAGAAGATTCAAAGAGAGTGAGATGCCAGCTCCTTTCATTCAGTCAGTAGCTTCAAACATTTCTGGTATAAACATTTCTGGACGTTTTTCAATGGCAAAAATCAATGAATATTGTAAATGCACAAACAGTAATATCTCCACATTGCAAGGTGCAATTCTGAAATTTTTTGCTTTTTCCTGCTAATCCTAGCATGATAAAGAAGATTCAAATAGAGTGAGATGCCAGCTCCTTTCATTCAGTCAGTAGCTTCAAACATTTCTGGACGTTTTTCAATGGCAAAATTCAATGAATTTTGTAAATGCACAAACAGTAATATCTCCACATTGCAAGGTGCAATTCTGAAATTTTTTGCTTTTTCCTGCTAATCCTAGCATGATAAAGAAGATTCAAAGAGAGTGAGATGCCAGCTCCTTTCATTCAGTCAGTAGCTTCAATCATTTCTGGACGTTTTTCAATGGCAAAAATCAATGAATATTGTAAATGCACAAACAGTAATTTCTCCGCATTGCAAGGTGCAATTCTGAAATTTTTTGCTTTTTCCTGCTCCTCTTAGCATGATAAAGAAGATTCAAAGAGAGTGAGATGCCAGCTCCTTTCATTCAGTCAGTAGCTTCAATCATTTCTGGACGTTTTTCAATGGCAAAAATCAATGAATATTGTAAATGCACAAACAGTAATTTCTCCGCATTGCAAGGTGCAATTCTGAAATTTTTTGCTTTTTCCTACTCCTCTTAGCATGATAAAGAAGATTCAAAGAGAGTGAGATGCCAGCTCCTTTCATTCAGTCAGTAGCTTCAATCATTTCTGGTATATGAATAACATGATGTTTTTCAATGGCAAAAATCAATGAATATTGTAAATGCACAAACAGTAATTTCTCCGCATTGCAAGGTGCAATTCTGAAATTTTTTGCTTTTTCCTGCTCCTCTTAGCATGATAAAGAAGATTCAAAGAGAGTGAGATGCCAGCTCCTTTCATTCAGTCAGTAGCTTCAATCATTTCTGGACGTTTTTCAATGGCAAAAATCAATGAATATTGTAAATGCACAAACAGTAATTTCTCCGCATTGCAAGGTGCAATTCTGAAATTTTTTGCTTTTTCCTGCTCCTCTTAGCATGATAAAGAAGATTCAAAGAGAGTGAGATGCCAGCTCCTTTCATTCAGTCAGTAGCTTCAGTCATTTCTGGACGTTTTTCAATGGCAAAAATCAATGAATATTGTAAATGCACAAACAGTAATTTCTCCGCATTGCAAGGTGCAATTCTGAAATTTTTTGCTTTTTCCTGCTCCTCTTAGCATGATAAAGAAGATTCAAAGAGAGTGAGATGCCAGCTCCTTTCATTCAGTCAGTAGCTTCAATCATTTCTGGACGTTTTTAAATGGCAAAAATCAATGAATATTGTAAATGCACAAACAGTAAGTTCTCCGCATTGCAAGGTGCAATTCTGAAATTTTTTGCTTTTTCCTGCTCCTCTTAGCATGATAAAGAAGATTCAAAGAGAGTGAGATGCCAGCTCCTTTCATTCAGTCAGTAGCTTCAATCATTTCTGGACGTTTCTCAATGGCAAAAATCAATGAATATTGTAAATGCACAAACAGTAATTTCTCCGCATTGCAAATTGCAATTCTGAAATTTTTTGCTTTTTCCTGCTCCTCTTAGCATGATAAAGAAGATTCAAAGACAGTGAGATGCCAGCTCCTTTCATTCAGTCAGTAGCTTCAATCATTTCTGGACGTTTTTCAATGGCAAAAATCAATGAATATTGTAAATGCACAAACAGTAATTTCTCCGCATTGCAAGGTGCAATTCTGAAATTTTTTGCTTTTTCCTGCTCCTCTTAGCATGATAAAGAAGATTCAAAGAGAATAAGATGCCAGCTCCTTTCATTCAGTCAGTAGCTTCAATCATTTCTGGTATATGAATAACATGATGTTTTTCAATGGCAAAAATCAATGAATATTGTAAATGCACAAACAGTAATTTCTCCGCATTGCAAGGTGCAATTCTGAAATTTTTTGCTTTTTCCTGCTCCTCTTAGCATGATAAAGAAGATTCAAAGAGAGTGAGATGCCAGCTCCTTTCATTCAGTCAGTAGCTTCAATCATTTCTGGATGTTTTTCAATGGCAAAAATCAATGAATATTGTAAATGCACAAACAGTAATTTCTCCGCATTGCAAGGTGCAATTCTGAAATTTTTTGCTTTTTCCTGCTCCTCTTAGCATGATAAAGAAGATTCAGAGAGTGAGATGCCAGCTCCTTTCATTCAGTCAGTAGCTTCAGTCATTTCTGGACGTTTTTCAATGGCAAAAATCAATGAATATTGTAAATGCACAAACAGTAATATCTCCACATTGCAAGGTGCAATTCTGAAATTTTTTGCTTTTTCCTGCTCCTCTTAGCATGATAAAGAAGATTCAAAGAGAGTGAGATGCCAGCTCCTTTCATTCAGTCAGTAGCTTCAATCATTTCTGGACGTTTTTCAATGGCAAAAATCAATGAATATTGTAAATGCACAAACAGTAATTTCTCCGCATTGCAAGGTGCAATTCTGAAATTTTTTGCTTTTTCCTGCTCCTCTTAGCATGATAAAGAAGATTCAAAGAGAGTGAGATGCCAGCTCCTTTCATTTAGTCAGTAGCTTCAATCATTTCTGGTATATGAATAACATGATGTTTTTCAATGGCAAAAATCAATGAATATTGTAAATGCACAAACAGTAATTTCTCCGCATTGCAAGGTGCAATTCTGAAATTTTTTGCTTTTTCCTGCTCCTCTTAGCATGATAAAGAAGATTCAAAGAGAGTGAGATGCCAGCTCTTTTCATTCAGTCAGTAGCTTCAATCATTTCTGGACGTTTTTCAATGGCAAAAATCAATGAATATTGTAAATGCACAAACAGTAATTTCTCCGCATTGCAAGGTGCAATTCTGAAATTTTTTGCTTTTTCCTGCTCCTCTTAGCATGATAAAGAAGATTCAAAGAGAGTGAGATGCCAGCTCCTTTCATTCAGTCAGTAGCTTCAGTCATTTCTGGACGTTTTTCAATGGCAAAAATCAATGAATATTGTAAATGCACAAACAGTAATTTCTCCGCATTGCAAGGTGCAATTCTGAAATTCTTTGCTTTTTCCTGCTCCTCTTAGCATGATAAAGAAGATTCAAAGAGAGTGAGATGCCAGCTCCTTTCATTCAGTCAGTAGCTTCAAACATTTCTGGTATAAACATTTCTGGACGTTTTTCAATGGCAAAAATCAATGAATATTGTAAATGCACAAACAGTAATATCTCCACATTGCAAGGTGCAATTCTGAAATTTTTTGCTTTTTGTTGCTAATCCTAGCATGATAAAGAAGATTCAAATAGAGTGAGATGCCAGCTCCTTTCATTCAGTCAGTAGCTTCAAACATTTCTGGACGTTTTTCAATGGCAAAAATCAATGAATATTGTAAATGCACAAACAGTAATATCTCCACATTGCAAGGTGCAATTCTGAAATTTTTTGCTTTTTCCTGCTACTCCTAGCATGATAAAGAAGATTCAAAGAGAGTGAGATGCCAGCTCCTTTCATTCAGTCAGTAGCTTCAAACATTTCTGGACGTTTTTCAATGGCAAAAATCAATGAATATTGTAAATGCACAAACAGTAATATCTCCACATTGCAAGGTGCAATTCTGAAATTTTTTGCTTTTTCCTGCTAATCCTAGCATGATAAAGAAGATTCAAAGAGAGTGAGATGCCAGCTCCTTTCATTCAGTCAGTAGCTTCAAACATTTCTGGACGTTTTTCAATGGCAAAAATCTATGAATATTGTAAATGCACAAACAGTAATTTCTCCGCATTGCAAGGTGCAATTCTGAAATTTTTTGCTTTTTCCTGCTCCTCTTAGCATGATAAAGATTCAAAGAGAGTGAGATGCCAGCTCCTTTCATTCAGTCAGTAGCTTCAATCATTTCTGGACGTTTTTCAATGGCAAAAATCAATGAATATTGTAAATGCACAAGCAGTAATTTCTCCGCATTGCAAGGTGCAATTCTGAAATTTTTTGCTTTTTCCTGCTCCTCTTAGCATGATAAAGAAGATTCAAAGAGAGTGAGATGCCAGCTCCTTTCATTCAGTCAGTAGCTTCAATCATTTCTGGACGTTTTTCAATGGCAAAAATCAATGAATATTGTAAATGCACAAACAGTAATTTCTCCGCATTGCAAGGTGCAATTCTGAAATTTTTTGCTTTTTCCTGCTCCTCTTAGCATGAAAAAGAAGATTCAAAGAGAATGAGATGCCCGCTCCTTTCATTCAGTCAGTAGCTTCAATCATTTCTGGTATATGAATAACATGATGTTTTTCAATGGCAAAAATCAATGAATATTGTAAATGCACAAACAGTAATTTCTCCGCATTGCAAGGTGCAATTCTGAATTTTTTTGCTTTTTCCTGCTCCTCTTAGCATGATAAAGAAGATTCAAAGAGAGTGAGATGCCAGCTCCTTTCATTCAGTCAGTAGCTTCAATCATTTCTGGACGTTTTTCAATGGCAAAAATCAATGAATATTGTAAATGCACAAACAGTAATTTCTCCGCATTGCAAGGTGCAATTCTGAAATTTTTTGCTTTTTCCTGCTCCTCTTAGCATGATAAAGAAGATTCAAAGAGAGTGAGATGCCAGCTCCTTTCATTCAGTCAGTAGCTTCAAACATTTCTGGTATATGAATAACATGATGTTTTTTAATGGCAAAAATCAATGAATATTGTAAATGCACAAATAGTAATTTCTCCGCATTGCAAGGTGCAATTCTGAAATTTTTTGCTTTTTCCTGCTCCTCTTAGCATGATAAAGAAGATTCAAAGAGAGTGAGATGCCAGCTCCTTTCATTCAGTCAGTAGCTTCAATCTTTTCTGGACGTTTTTCAATGGCAAAAATCAATGAATATTGTAAATGCACAAACAGTAATTTCTCCGCATTGCAAGGTGCAATTCTGAAATTTTTTGCTTTTTCCTGCTCCTCTTAGCATGATAAAGAATATTCAAAGAGAGTGAGATGCCAGCTCCTTTCATTCAGTCAGTAGCTTCAATCATTTCTGGTATATGAATAACATGATGTTTTTCAATGGCAAAAATCAATGAATATTGTAAATGCACAAACAGTAATTTCTCCGCATTGCAAGGTGCAATTCTGAAATTTTTTGCTTTTTCCTGCTCCTCTTAGCATGGTAAAGAAGATTCAAAGAGAGTGAGATGCCAGCTCCTTTCATTCAGTCAGTAGCTTCAATCATTTCTGGACGTTTTTCAATGGCAAAAATCAATGAATATTGTAAATGCACAAACAGTAATTTCTCCGCATTGCAAGGTGCAATTCTGAAATTTTTTGCTTTTTCCTGCTCCTCTTAGCATGATAAAGAAGATTCAAAGAGAGTGAGATGCCAGCTCCTTTCATTCAGTCAGTAGCTTCAATCATTTCTGGACGTTTTTCAATGGCAAAAATCAATGAATATTGAAAATGCACAAACAGTAATTTCTCCGCATTGCAAGGTGCAATTCTGAATTTTTTTGCTTTTTCCTGCTCCTCTTAGCATGATAAAGAAGATTCAAAGAGAGTGAGATGCCAGCTCCTTTCATTCAGTCAGTAACTTCAAACATTTCTGGTATAAACATTTCTGGACGTTTTTCAATGGCAAAAATCAATGAATATTGTAAATGCACAAACAGTAATATCTCCACATTGCAAGGTGCAATTCTGAAATTTTTTGCTTTTTCCTGCTAATCCTAGCATGATAAAGAATATTCAAATAGAGTGAGATGCCAGCTCCTTTCATTCAGTCAGTAGCTTCAAACATTTCTGGACGTTTTTCAATGGCAAAAATCAATGAATATTGTAAATGCACAAACAGTAATATCTCCACATTGCAAGGTGCAATTCTGAAATTTTTTGCTTTTTCCTGCTAATCCTAGCATGATAAAGAAGATTCAAAGAGAGTGAGATGCCAGGTCCTTTCATTCAGTCAGTAGCCTCAAACATTTCTGGTATATGAATAACATGATGTTTTTTAATGGCAAAAATCAATGAATATTGTAAATGCACAAACAGTAATATCTCCACATTGCAAGGTGCAATTCTGAAATTTTTTGCTTTTTCCTGCTAATCCTAGCATGATAAAGAAGATTCAAAGAGAGTGAGATGCCAGCTCCTTTCATTCAGTCAGTAGCTTCAAACATTTCTGGACGTTTTTCAATGGCAAAAATCAATGAATATTGTAAATGCACAAACAGTAATATCTCCACATTGCAAGGTGCAATTCTGAAATTTTTTGCTTTTTCCTGCTACTCCTAGCATGATAAAGAAGATTCAAAGAGAGTGAGATGCCAGCTCCTTTCATTCAGTCAGTAGCTTCAAACATTTCTGGACGTTTTTCAATGGCAAAAATCAATGAATATTGTATATGCACAAACAGTAATTTCTCCACATTGTAAGGTGGAATTCTGAAATTTTTTGCTTTTTCCTGCTCCTCTTAGCATGATAAAGAAGATTCAAAGATAGTGAGATGCCAGCTTCTTTCATTCAGTCAGTAGCTTCAAACATTTCTGGTAAATGAATAACATGATGTTTTTCAATGGCAAAAATCAATGAATATTGTAAATGCACAAAGAGTAATTTCTCCGCATTGCAAGGTGCAATTCTGAAATTTTTTGCTTTTTCCTGCTCCTCTTAGCATGATAAAGAAGACTCAAAGAGAGTTACATGCCAGCTCCTTTCATTCAGTCAGTAGCTTCAATCATTTCTGGACGTTTTTCAATGGCAAAAATCAATGAATATTGTAAATGCACAAACAGTAATTTCTCCGCATTGCAAGGTGCAATTCTGAAATTTTTTGCTTTTTCCTGCTCCTCTTAGCATGATAAAGAAGATTCAAAGAGAGTGAGATGCCAGCTCCTTTCATTCAGTCAGTAGCTTCAATCATTTCTGGACGTTTTTCAATGGCAAAAATCAATGAATATTGTAAATGCACAAACAGTAATTTCTCCGCATTGCAAGGTGCAATTCTGAAATTTTTTGCTTTTTCCTGCTCCTCTTAGCATGATAAAGAAGATTCAAAGAGAGTGAGATGCCAGCTCCTTTCATTCAGTCAGTAGCTTCAATCATTTCTGGTATATGAATAACATGATGTTTTTCAATGGCAAAAATCAATGAATATTGTAACTGCACAAACAGTAATTTCTCCGCATTGCAAGGTGCAATTCTGAAATTTTTTGCTTTTTCCTGCTCCTCTTAGCATGGTAAAGAAGTTTCAAAGAGAGTGAGATGCCAGCTCCTTTCATTCAGTCAGTAGCTTCAATCATTTCTGGACGTTTTTCAATGGCAAAAATCAATGAATATTGTAAATGCACAAACAGTAATTTCTCCGCATTGCAAGGTGCAATTCTGAATTTTTTTGCTTTTTCCTGCTCCTCTTAGCATGATAAAGAAGATTCAAAGAGAGTGAGATGCCAGCTCCTTTCATTCAGTCAGTAGCTTCAATCACTTCTGGACGTTTTTCAATGGCAAAAATCAATGAATATTGTAAATGCACAAACAGTAATTTCTCCGCATTGCAAGGTGCAATTCTGAAATTTTTTGCTTTTTCCTGCTCCTCTTAGCATGATAAAGAAGATTCAAAGAGAGTGAGATGCCAGCTCCTTTCATTCAGTCAGTAGCTTCAATCATTTCTGGTATATGAATAACATGATGTTTTTCAATGGCAAAAATCAATGAATATTGTAAATGCACAAAGAGTAATTTCTCCGCATTGCAAGGTGCAATTCTGAAATTTTTTGCTTTTTCCTGCTCCTCTTAGCATGGTAAAGAAGATTCAAAGAGAGTGAGATGCCAGCTCCTTTCATTCAGTCAGTAGCTTCAATCATTTCTGGACGTTTTTCAATGGCAAAAATCAATGAATATTGTAAATGCACAAACAGTAATTTCTCAGCATTGCAAGGTGCAATTCTGAAATTTTTTGCTTTTTCCTGCTCCTCTTAGCATGATAAAGAAGATTCAAAGAGAGTGAGATGCCAGCTCCTTTCATTCAGTCAGTAGCTTCAATCATTTCTGGACGTTTTTCAATGGCAAAAATCAATGAATATTGTAAATGCACAAACAGTAATTTCTCCGCATTGCAAGGTGCAATTCTGAAATGTTTTGCTTTTTCCTGCTCCTCTTAGCATGATAAAGAAGATTCAAAGAGAGTGAGATGCCAGCTCCTTTCATTCAGTCAGTAGCTTCAATCATTTCTGGGTATGAATAACATGATGTTTTTCAATGGCAAAAATCAATGAATATTGTAAATGCACAAACAGTAATTTCTCCACATTGCAAGGTGCAATTCTGAAATTTTTTGCTTTTTCCTGCTCCTCTTAGCATGATAAAGAAGATTCAAAGAGAGTGAGATGCCAGCTCCTTTCATTCAGTCAGTAGCTTCAATCATTTCTGGACGTTTTTCAATGGCAAAAATCAATGAATATTGTAAATGCACAAACAGTAATTTCTCCGCATTGCAAGGTGCAATTCTGAAATTTTTTGCTTTTTCCTGCTCCTCTTAGCATGATAAAGAAGATTCAAAGAGAGTGAGATGCCAGCTCCTTTCATTCAGTCAGTAGCTTCAATCATTTCTGGACATTTTTCAATGGCAAAAATCAATGAATATTGTAAATGCACAAACAGTAATTTCTCCGCATTGCAAGGTGCAATTCTGAATTTTTTTGCTTTTTCCTGCTCCTCTTAGCATGATAAAGAAGATTCAAAGAGAGTGAGATGCCAGCTCCTTTCATTCAGTCAGTAGCTTCAAACATTTCTGGTATAAACATTTCTGGATGTTTTTCAATGGCAAAAATCAATGAATATTGTAAATGCACAAACAGTAATATCTCCACATTGCAAGGTGCAATTCTGAAATTTTTTGCTTTTTCCTGCTAATCCTAGCATGATAAAGAAGAATCAAAGAGAGTGAGATGCCAGCTCCTTTCATTCAGTCAGTAGCTTCAATCATTTCTGGTATATGAATAACATGATGTTTTTCAATGGCAAAAATCAATGAATATTGTAAATGCACAAACAGTAATTTCTCCGCATTGCAAGGTGCAATTCTGAAATGTTTTGCTTTTTCCTGCTCCTCTTAGCATGGTAAAGAAGATTCAAAGAGAGTGAGATGCCAGCTCCTTTCATTCAGTCAGTAGCTTCAATCATTTCTGGACGTTTTTCAATGGCAAAAATCAATGAATATTGTAAATGCACAAACAGTAATTTCTCCGCATTGCAAGGTGCAATTCTGAAATTTTTTGCTTTTTCCTGCTCCTCTTAGCATGATAAAGAAGATTCAAAGAGAGTGAGATGCCAGCTCCTTTCATTCAGTCAGTAGCTTCAATCATTTCTGGACGTTTTTCAATGGCAAAAATCAATGAATATTGTAAATGCACAAACAGTAATTTCTCCGCATTGCAAGGTGCAATTCTGAAATGTTTTGCTTTTTCCTGCTCCTCTTAGCATGATAAAGAAGATTCAAAGAGAGTGAGATGCCAGCTCCTTTCATTCAGTCAGTAGCTTCAATCATTTCTGGACATTTTTCAATGGCAAAAATCAATGAATATTGTAAATGCACAAACAGTAATTTCTCCGCATTGCAAGGTGCAATTCTGAATTTTTTTGCTTTTTCCTGCTCCTCTTAGCATGATAAAGAAGATTCAAAGAGAGTGAGATGCCAGCTCCTTTCATTCAGTCAGTAGCTTCAAACATTTCTGGTATAAACATTTCTGGATGTTTTTCAATGGCAAAAATCAATGAATATTGTAAATGCACAAACAGTAATATCTCCACATTGCAAGGTGCAATTCTGAAATTTTTTGCTTTTTCCTGCTAATCCTAGCATGATAAAGAAGATTCAAAGAGAGTGAGATGCCAGCTCCTTTCATTCAGTCAGTAGCTTCAATCATTTCTGGTATATGAATAACATGATGTTTTTCAATGGCAAAAATCAATGAATATTGTAAATGCACAAACAGTAATTTCTCCGCATTGCAAGGTGCAATTCTGAAATTTTTTGCTTTTTCCTGCTCCTCTTAGCATGATAAAGAAGATTCAAAGAGAGTGAGATGCCAGCTCCTTTCATTCAGTCAGTAGCTTCAATCATTTCTGGTATATGAATAACATGATGTTTTTCAATGGCAAAAATCAATGAATATTGTAACTGCACAAACAGTAATTTCTCCGCATTGCAAGGTGCAATTCTGAAATTTTTTGCTTTTTCCTGCTCCTCTTAGCATGGTAAAGAAGTTTCAAAGAGAGTGAGATGCCAGCTCCTTTCATTCAGTCAGTAGCTTCAATCATTTCTGGACGTTTTTCAATGGCAAAAATCAATGAATATTGTAAATGCACAAACAGTAATTTCTCCGCATTGCAAGGTGCAATTCTGAATTTTTTTGCTTTTTCCTGCTCCTCTTAGCATGATAAAGAAGATTCAAAGAGAGTGAGATGCCAGCTCCTTTCATTCAGTCAGTAGCTTCAATCACTTCTGGACGTTTTTCAATGGCAAAAATCAATGAATATTGTAAATGCACAAACAGTAATTTCTCCGCATTGCAAGGTGCAATTCTGAAATTTTTTGCTTTTTCCTGCTCCTCTTAGCATGATAAAGAAGATTCAAAGAGAGTGAGATGCCAGCTCCTTTCATTCAGTCAGTAGCTTCAATCATTTCTGGTATATGAATAACATGATGTTTTTCAATGGCAAAAATCAATGAATATTGTAAATGCACAAAGAGTAATTTCTCCGCATTGCAAGGTGCAATTCTGAAATTTTTTGCTTTTTCCTGCTCCTCTTAGCATGGTAAAGAAGATTCAAAGAGAGTGAGATGCCAGCTCCTTTCATTCAGTCAGTAGCTTCAATCATTTCTGGACGTTTTTCAATGGCAAAAATCAATGAATATTGTAAATGCACAAACAGTAATTTCTCAGCATTGCAAGGTGCAATTCTGAAATTTTTTGCTTTTTCCTGCTCCTCTTAGCATGATAAAGAAGATTCAAAGAGAGTGAGATGCCAGCTCCTTTCATTCAGTCAGTAGCTTCAATCATTTCTGGACGTTTTTCAATGGCAAAAATCAATGAATATTGTAAATGCACAAACAGTAATTTCTCCGCATTGCAAGGTGCAATTCTGAAATGTTTTGCTTTTTCCTGCTCCTCTTAGCATGATAAAGAAGATTCAAAGAGAGTGAGATGCCAGCTCCTTTCATTCAGTCAGTAGCTTCAATCATTTCTGGGTATGAATAACATGATGTTTTTCAATGGCAAAAATCAATGAATATTGTAAATGCACAAACAGTAATTTCTCCACATTGCAAGGTGCAATTCTGAAATTTTTTGCTTTTTCCTGCTCCTCTTAGCATGATAAAGAAGATTCAAAGAGAGTGAGATGCCAGCTCCTTTCATTCAGTCAGTAGCTTCAATCATTTCTGGACGTTTTTCAATGGCAAAAATCAATGAATATTGTAAATGCACAAACAGTAATTTCTCCGCATTGCAAGGTGCAATTCTGAAATTTTTTGCTTTTTCCTGCTCCTCTTAGCATGATAAAGAAGATTCAAAGAGAGTGAGATGCCAGCTCCTTTCATTCAGTCAGTAGCTTCAATCATTTCTGGACATTTTTCAATGGCAAAAATCAATGAATATTGTAAATGCACAAACAGTAATTTCTCCGCATTGCAAGGTGCAATTCTGAATTTTTTTGCTTTTTCCTGCTCCTCTTAGCATGATAAAGAAGATTCAAAGAGAGTGAGATGCCAGCTCCTTTCATTCAGTCAGTAGCTTCAAACATTTCTGGTATAAACATTTCTGGATGTTTTTCAATGGCAAAAATCAATGAATATTGTAAATGCACAAACAGTAATATCTCCACATTGCAAGGTGCAATTCTGAAATTTTTTGCTTTTTCCTGCTAATCCTAGCATGATAAAGAAGATTCAAAGAGAGTGAGATGCCAGCTCCTTTCATTCAGTCAGTAGCTTCAATCATTTCTGGTATATGAATAACATGATGTTTTTCAATGGCAAAAATCAATGAATATTGTAAATGCACAAACAGTAATTTCTCCGCATTGCAAGGTGCAATTCTGAAATGTTTTGCTTTTTCCTGCTCCTCTTAGCATGGTAAAGAAGATTCAAAGAGAGTGAGATGCCAGCTCCTTTCATTCAGTCAGTAGCTTCAATCATTTCTGGACGTTTTTCAATGGCAAAAATCAATGAATATTGTAAATGCACAAACAGTAATTTCTCCGCATTGCAAGGTGCAATTCTGAAATTTTTTGCTTTTTCCTGCTCCTCTTAGCATGATAAAGAAGATTCAAAGAGAGTGAGATGCCAGCTCCTTTCATTCAGTCAGTAGCTTCAATCATTTCTGGACGTTTTTCAATGGCAAAAATCAATGAATATTGTAAATGCACAAACAGTAATTTCTCCGCATTGCAAGGTGCAATTCTGAAATGTTTTGCTTTTTCCTGCTCCTCTTAGCATGATAAAGAAGATTCAAAGAGAGTGAGATGCCAGCTCCTTTCATTCAGTCAGTAGCTTCAATCATTTCTGGACATTTTTCAATGGCAAAAATCAATGAATATTGTAAATGCACAAACAGTAATTTCTCCGCATTGCAAGGTGCAATTCTGAATTTTTTTGCTTTTTCCTGCTCCTCTTAGCATGATAAAGAAGATTCAAAGAGAGTGAGATGCCAGCTCCTTTCATTCAGTCAGTAGCTTCAAACATTTCTGGTATAAACATTTCTGGATGTTTTTCAATGGCAAAAATCAATGAATATTGTAAATGCACAAACAGTAATATCTCCACATTGCAAGGTGCAATTCTGAAATTTTTTGCTTTTTCCTGCTAATCCTAGCATGATAAAGAAGATTCAAAGAGAGTGAGATGCCAGCTCCTTTCATTCAGTCAGTAGCTTCAATCATTTCTGGTATATGAATAACATGATGTTTTTCAATGGCAAAAATCAATGAATATTGTAAATGCACAAACAGTAATTTCTCCGCATTGCAAGGTGCAATTCTGAAATTTTTTGCTTTTTCCTGCTCCTCTTAGCATGATAAAGAAGATTCAAAGAGAGTGAGATGCCAGCTCCTTTCATTCAGTCAGTAGCTTCAAACATTTCTGGTATATGAATAACATGATGTTTTTCAATGGCAAAAATCAATGAATATTGTAAATGCACAAACAGTAATTTCTCCGCATTGCAAGGTGCAAGTCTGAAATTTTTTGCTTTTTCCTGCTCCTCTGAGCATGATAAAGAAGATTCAAAGAGAGTGAGATGCCAGTTACTTTCATTCAGTCAGTAGCTTCAATCATTTCTGGACGTTTTTCAATGGTAAAAATCAATGAATATTGTAAATGCACAAACAGTAATTTCTCCACATTGCAAGGTGCAATTCTGAAATTTTTTGCTTTTTCCTGCTCCTCTTAGCATGATAAAGAAGATTCAAAGAGAGTGAGATGCCAGCTCCTTTCATTCAGTCAGTAGCTTCAAACATTTCTGGTATATGAATAACATGATGTTTTTCAATGGCAAAAATCAATGAATATTGTAAATGCACAAACAGTAATTTCTCCGCATTGCAAGGTGCAATTCTGAAATTTTTTGCTTTTTCCTGCTCCTCTTAGCATGATAAAGAAGATTCAAAGAGAGTGAGATGCCAGCTCCTTTCATTCAGTCAGTAGCTTCAAACATTTCTGGTATATGAATAACATGATGTTTTTCAATGGCAAAAATCAATGAATATTGTAAATGCACAAAAAGTAATTTCTCCGCATTGCAAGGTGCAATTCTGAAATTTTTTGCTTTTTCCTGCTCCTCTTAGCATGATAAAGAAGATTCAAAGAGAGTGAGATGCCAGCTCCTTTCATTCAGTCAGTAGCTTCAATCATTTCTGGATGTTTTTCAATGGCAAAAATCAATGAATATTGTAAATGCACAAACAGTAATTTCTCCGCATTGCAAGGTGCAATTCTGAAATTTTTTGCTTTTTCCTGCTCCTCTTAGCATGATAAAGAAGATTCAAAGAGAGTGAGATGTCAGCTCCTTTCATTCAGTCAGTAGCTTCAAACATTTCTGGTATATGAATAACATGATGTTTTTCAATGGCAAAAATCAATGAATATTGTAAATGCACAAACAGTAATTTCTCCGCATTGCAAGGTGCAATTCTGAAATTTTTTGCTTTTTCCTGCTCCTCTTAGCATGATAAAGAAGATTCAAAGAGAGTGAGATGCCAGCTCCTTTCATTCAGTCAGTAGCTTCAATCATTTCTGGATGTTTTTCAATGGCAAAAATCAATGAATATTGTAAATGCACAAACAGTAATTTCTCCGCATTGCAAGGTGCAATTCTGAAATTTTTTGCTTTTTCCTGCTCCTCTTAGCATGATAAAGAAGATTCAAAGAGAGTGAGATGCCAGCTCCTTTCGTTCAGTCAGTAGCTTCAATCATTTCTGGACGTTTTTCAATGGCAAAAATCATTGAATATTATAAATGCACAAACAGTAATTTCTCCGCATTGCAAGGTGCAATTCTGAAATTTTTTACTTTTTCCTGCTCCTCTTAGCATGATAAAGAAGATTCAAAGAGAGTGAGATGCCAGCTCCTTTCATTCAGTCAGTAGCTTCAATCATTTCTGGGTATGAATAACATGATGTTTTTCAATGGCAAAAATCAATGAATATTGTAAATGCACAAACAGTAATTTCTCCACATTGCAAGGTGCAATTCTGAAATTTTTTGCTTTTTCCTGCTCCTCTTAGCATGATAAAGAAGATTCAAAGTGAGTGAGATGCCAGCTCCTTTCATTCAGTCAGTAGCTTCAATGATTTCTGGACATTTTTCAATGGCAAAAATCAATGAATATTGTAAATGCACAAACAGTAATTTCTCCGCATTGCAAGGTGCAATTCTGAATTTTTTTGCTTTTTCCTGCTCCTCTTAGCATGATAAAGAAGATTCAAAGAGAGTGAGATGCCAGCTCCTTTCATTCAGTCAGTAGCTTCAAACATTTCTGGTATAAACATTTCTGGACGTTTTTCAATGGCAAAAATCAATGAATATTGTAAATGCACAAACAGTAATATCTCCACATTGCAAGGTGCAATTCTGAAATTTTTTGCTTTTTCCTGCTAATCCTAGCATGATAAAGAATATTCAAATAGAGTGAGATGCCAGCTCCTTTCATTCAGTCAGTAGCTTCAAACATTTCTGGACGTTTTTCAATGGCAAAAATCAATGAATATTGTAAATGCACAAACAGTAATATCTCCACATTGCAAGGTGCAATTCTGAAATTTTTTGCTTTTTCCTGCTAATCCTAGCATGATAAAGAAGATTCAAAGAGAGTGAGATGCCAGGTCCTTTCATTCAGTCAGTAGCCTCAAACATTTCTGGTATATGAATAACATGATGTTTTTCAATGGCAAAAATCAATGAATATTGTAAATGCACAAACAGTAATATCTCCACATTGCAAGGTGCAATTCTGAAATTTTTTGCTTTTTCCTGCTAATCCTAGCATGATAAAGAAGATTCAAAGAGAGTGAGATGCCAGCTCCTTTCATTCAGTCAGTAGCTTCAAACATTTCTGGACGTTTTTCAATGGCAAAAATCAATGAATATTGTAAATGCACAAACAGTAATATCTCCACATTGCAAGGTGCAATTCTGAAATTTTTTGCTTTTTCCTGCTACTCCTAGCATGATAAAGAAGATTCAAAGAGAGTGAGATGCCAGCTCCTTTCATTCAGTCAGTAGCTTCAAACATTTCTGGACGTTTTTCAATGGCAAAAATCAATGAATATTGTAAATGCACAAACAGTAATATCTCCACATTGCAAGGTGCAATTCTGAAATTTTTTGCTTTTTCCTGCTAATCCTAGCATGATAAAGAAGATTCAAATAGAGTGAGATGCCAGCTCCTTTCATTCAGTCAGTAGCTTCAAACATTTCTGGACGTTTTTCAATGGCAAAAATCAATGAATATTGTAAATGCACAAACAGTAATATCTAAACATTGCAAGGTGCAATTCTGAAATTTTTTGCTTTTTCCTGCTAATCCTAGCATGATAAAGAAGATTCAAAGATAGTGAGATGCCAGATCCTTTCATTCAGTCAGTAGCTTCAAACATTTCTGGTATATGAATAACATGATGTTTTTCAATGGCAAAAATCAATGAATATTGTAAATGCACAAACAGTAATATCTCCACATTGCAAGGTGCAATTCTGAAATTTTTTGCTTTTTCCTGCTAATCCTAGCATGATAAAGAACATTCAAAGTGAGTGAGATGCCAGCTCCCTTCATTCAGTCAGTAGCTTCAAACATTTCTGGACGTTTTTCAATGGCAAAAATCAATGAATACTGTAAATGCACAAACAGTAAGATCTCCACATTGCAAGGTGCAATTCTGAAACCTTGCAATGCGGAGAAATTACTGTTTGTGCATTTACAATATTCATTGATTTTTGCCATTGAAAAACGTCCAGAAATGATTGAAGCTACTGACTGAATGAAAGGAGCTGGCATCTCACTCTCTTTGAATCTTCTTTATCATGCTAAGAGGAGCAGGAAAAAGCAAAAAATTTCAGAATTGCACCTTGCAATGCGGAGAAATTACTGTTTGTGCATTTACAATATTCATTGATTTTTGCCATTGAAAAACATCATGTTATTCATATACCAGAAATGTTTGAAGCTACTGACTGAATGAAAGGAGCTGGCATCTCACTCTCTTTGAATCTTCTTTATCATGCTAAGAGGAGCAGGAAAAAGCAAAAAATTTCAGAATTGCACCTTGCAATGCGGAGAAATTACTGTTTGTGCATTTACAATATTCATTGATTTTTGCCATTGAAAAACGTCCAGAAATGATTGAAGCTACTGACTGAATGAAAGGAGCTGGCATCTCACTCTCTTTGAATCTTCTTTATCATGCTAAG
This sequence comes from Phyllobates terribilis, assembly GCF_046119375.1. Lineage (NCBI taxonomy): Eukaryota > Metazoa > Chordata > Amphibia > Anura > Dendrobatidae > Phyllobates > Phyllobates terribilis. The sequence continues at coordinate 256,006 of NW_027363767.1, read as the reverse complement.
AGGAGCAGGAAAAAGCAAAAAATTTCAGAATTGCACCTTGCAATGCGGAGAAATTACTGTTTGTGCATTTACAATATTCATTGATTTTTGCCATTGAAAAACGTCCAGAAATGATTGAAGCTACTGACTGAATTCTGAAATTTTTTGCTTTTTCCTGCTCCTCTTAGCATGATAAAGAAGATTCAGAGAGTGAGATGCCAGCTCCTTTCATTCAGTCAGTAGCTTCAATCATTTCTGGACGTTTTTCAATGGCAAAAATCAATGAATATTGTAAATGCACAAACAGTAATTTCTCCGCATTGCAAGGTGCAATTCTGAAATTTTTTGCTTTTTCCTGCTCCTCTTAGCATGATAAAGAAGATTCAAAGAGAGTGAGATGCCAGCTCCTTTCATTCAGTCAGTACCTTCAATCATTTCTGGACGTTTTTCAATGGCAAAAATCAATGAATATTGTAAATGCACAAACAGTAATTTCTCCGCATTGCAAGGTGCAATTCTGAAATTTTTTGCTTTTTCCTGCTCCTCTTAGCATGATAAAGAAGATTCAAAGAGAGTGAGATGCCAGCTCCTTTCATTCAGTCAGTAGCTTCAATCATTTCTGGACGTTTTTCAATGGCAAAAATCAATGAATATTGTAAATGCACAAACTGTAATTTCTCCGCATTGCAAGGTGCAATTCTGAATTTTTTGATTTTTCCTGCTCCTCTTAGCATGATAAAGAAGATTCAAAGAGAGTGAGATGCCAGCTCCTTTCATTCAGTCAGTAGCTTCAATCATTTCTGGACGTTTTTCAATGGCAAAAATCAATGAATATTGTAAATGCACAAACAGTAATTTCTCCGCATTGCAAGGTGCAATTCTGAAATTTTTTGCTTTTTCCTGCTCCTCTTAGCATGATAAAGAAGATTCAAAGAGAGTGAGATGCCAGCTCCTTTCATTCAGTCAGTAGCTTCAAACATTTCTGGTATATGAATAACATGATGTTTTTCAATGGCAAAAATCAATGAATATTGTAAATGCACAAACAGTAATTTCTCCGCATTGCAAGGTGCAAGTCTGAAATTTTTTGCTTTTTCCTGCTCCTCTGAGCATGATAAAGAAGATTCAAAGAGAGTGAGATGCCAGTTACTTTCATTCAGTCAGTAGCTTCAATCATTTCTGGACGTTTTTCAATGGTAAAAATCAATGAATATTGTAAATGCACAAACAGTAATTTCTCCACATTGCAAGGTGCAATTCTGAAATTTTTTGCTTTTTCCTGCTCCTCTTAGCATGATAAAGAAGATTCAAAGAGAGTGAGATGCCAGCTCCTTTCATTCAGTCAGTAGCTTCAAACATTTCTGGTATATGAATAACATGATGTTTTTCAATGGCAAAAATCAATGAATATTGTAAATGCACAAACAGTAATTTCTCCGCATTGCAAGGTGCAATTCTGAAATTTTTTGCTTTTTCCTGCTCCTCTTAGCATGATAAAGAAGATTCAAAGAGAGTGAGATGCCAGCTCCTTTCATTCAGTCAGTAGCTTCAAACATTTCTGGTATATGAATAACATGATGTTTTTCAATGGCAAAAATCAATGAATATTGTAAATGCACAAAAAGTAATTTCTCCGCATTGCAAGGTGCAATTCTGAAATTTTTTGCTTTTTCCTGCTCCTCTTAGCATGATAAAGAAGATTCAAAGAGAGTGAGATGCCAGCTCCTTTCATTCAGTCAGTAGCTTCAATCATTTCTGGATGTTTTTCAATGGCAAAAATCAATGAATATTGTAAATGCACAAACAGTAATTTCTCCGCATTGCAAGGTGCAATTCTGAAATTTTTTGCTTTTTCCTGCTCCTCTTAGCATGATAAAGAAGATTCAAAGAGAGTGAGATGTCAGCTCCTTTCATTCAGTCAGTAGCTTCAAACATTTCTGGTATATGAATAACATGATGTTTTTCAATGGCAAAAATCAATGAATATTGTAAATGCACAAACAGTAATTTCTCCGCATTGCAAGGTGCAATTCTGAAATTTTTTGCTTTTTCCTGCTCCTCTTAGCATGATAAAGAAGATTCAAAGAGAGTGAGATGCCAGCTCCTTTCATTCAGTCAGTAGCTTCAATCATTTCTGGATGTTTTTCAATGGCAAAAATCAATGAATATTGTAAATGCACAAACAGTAATTTCTCCGCATTGCAAGGTGCAATTCTGAAATTTTTTGCTTTTTCCTGCTCCTCTTAGCATGATAAAGAAGATTCAAAGAGAGTGAGATGCCAGCTCCTTTCGTTCAGTCAGTAGCTTCAATCATTTCTGGACGTTTTTCAATGGCAAAAATCATTGAATATTATAAATGCACAAACAGTAATTTCTCCGCATTGCAAGGTGCAATTCTGAAATTTTTTACTTTTTCCTGCTCCTCTTAGCATGATAAAGAAGATTCAAAGAGAGTGAGATGCCAGCTCCTTTCATTCAGTCAGTAGCTTCAATCATTTCTGGGTATGAATAACATGATGTTTTTCAATGGCAAAAATCAATGAATATTGTAAATGCACAAACAGTAATTTCTCCACATTGCAAGGTGCAATTCTGAAATTTTTTGCTTTTTCCTGCTCCTCTTAGCATGATAAAGAAGATTCAAAGTGAGTGAGATGCCAGCTCCTTTCATTCAGTCAGTAGCTTCAATGATTTCTGGACATTTTTCAATGGCAAAAATCAATGAATATTGTAAATGCACAAACAGTAATTTCTCCGCATTGCAAGGTGCAATTCTGAATTTTTTTGCTTTTTCCTGCTCCTCTTAGCATGATAAAGAAGATTCAAAGAGAGTGAGATGCCAGCTCCTTTCATTCAGTCAGTAGCTTCAAACATTTCTGGTATAAACATTTCTGGACGTTTTTCAATGGCAAAAATCAATGAATATTGTAAATGCACAAACAGTAATATCTCCACATTGCAAGGTGCAATTCTGAAATTTTTTGCTTTTTCCTGCTAATCCTAGCATGATAAAGAATATTCAAATAGAGTGAGATGCCAGCTCCTTTCATTCAGTCAGTAGCTTCAAACATTTCTGGACGTTTTTCAATGGCAAAAATCAATGAATATTGTAAATGCACAAACAGTAATATCTCCACATTGCAAGGTGCAATTCTGAAATTTTTTGCTTTTTCCTGCTAATCCTAGCATGATAAAGAAGATTCAAAGAGAGTGAGATGCCAGGTCCTTTCATTCAGTCAGTAGCCTCAAACATTTCTGGTATATGAATAACATGATGTTTTTCAATGGCAAAAATCAATGAATATTGTAAATGCACAAACAGTAATATCTCCACATTGCAAGGTGCAATTCTGAAATTTTTTGCTTTTTCCTGCTAATCCTAGCATGATAAAGAAGATTCAAAGAGAGTGAGATGCCAGCTCCTTTCATTCAGTCAGTAGCTTCAAACATTTCTGGACGTTTTTCAATGGCAAAAATCAATGAATATTGTAAATGCACAAACAGTAATATCTCCACATTGCAAGGTGCAATTCTGAAATTTTTTGCTTTTTCCTGCTACTCCTAGCATGATAAAGAAGATTCAAAGAGAGTGAGATGCCAGCTCCTTTCATTCAGTCAGTAGCTTCAAACATTTCTGGACGTTTTTCAATGGCAAAAATCAATGAATATTGTAAATGCACAAACAGTAATATCTCCACATTGCAAGGTGCAATTCTGAAATTTTTTGCTTTTTCCTGCTAATCCTAGCATGATAAAGAAGATTCAAATAGAGTGAGATGCCAGCTCCTTTCATTCAGTCAGTAGCTTCAAACATTTCTGGACGTTTTTCAATGGCAAAAATCAATGAATATTGTAAATGCACAAACAGTAATTTCTCCGCATTGCAAGGTGCAATTCTGAAATTTTTTGCTTTTTCCTGCTCCTCTTAGCATGATAAAGAAGATTCAAAGAGAGTGAGATGCCAGCTCCTTTCATTCAGTCAGTAGCTTCAAACATTTCTGGTATATGAATAACATGATGTTTTTCAATGGCAAAAATCAATGAATATTGTAAATGCACAAACAGTAATTTCTCCGCATTGCAAGGTGCAAGTCTGAAATTTTTTGCTTTTTCCTGCTCCTCTGAGCATGATAAAGAAGATTCAAAGAGAGTGAGATGCCAGTTACTTTCATTCAGTCAGTAGCTTCAATCATTTCTGGACGTTTTTCAATGGTAAAAATCAATGAATATTGTAAATGCACAAACAGTAATTTCTCCACATTGCAAGGTGCAATTCTGAAATTTTTTGCTTTTTCCTGCTCCTCTTAGCATGATAAAGAAGATTCAAAGAGAGTGAGATGCCAGCTCCTTTCATTCAGTCAGTAGCTTCAAACATTTCTGGTATATGAATAACATGATGTTTTTCAATGGCAAAAATCAATGAATATTGTAAATGCACAAACAGTAATTTCTCCGCATTGCAAGGTGCAATTCTGAAATTTTTTGCTTTTTCCTGCTCCTCTTAGCATGATAAAGAAGATTCAAAGAGAGTGAGATGCCAGCTCCTTTCATTCAGTCAGTAGCTTCAAACATTTCTGGTATATGAATAACATGATGTTTTTCAATGGCAAAAATCAATGAATATTGTAAATGCACAAAAAGTAATTTCTCCGCATTGCAAGGTGCAATTCTGAAATTTTTTGCTTTTTCCTGCTCCTCTTAGCATGATAAAGAAGATTCAAAGAGAGTGAGATGCCAGCTCCTTTCATTCAGTCAGTAGCTTCAATCATTTCTGGATGTTTTTCAATGGCAAAAATCAATGAATATTGTAAATGCACAAACAGTAATTTCTCCGCATTGCAAGGTGCAATTCTGAAATTTTTTGCTTTTTCCTGCTCCTCTTAGCATGATAAAGAAGATTCAAAGAGAGTGAGATGTCAGCTCCTTTCATTCAGTCAGTAGCTTCAAACATTTCTGGTATATGAATAACATGATGTTTTTCAATGGCAAAAATCAATGAATATTGTAAATGCACAAACAGTAATTTCTCCGCATTGCAAGGTGCAATTCTGAAATTTTTTGCTTTTTCCTGCTCCTCTTAGCATGATAAAGAAGATTCAAAGAGAGTGAGATGCCAGCTCCTTTCATTCAGTCAGTAGCTTCAATCATTTCTGGATGTTTTTCAATGGCAAAAATCAATGAATATTGTAAATGCACAAACAGTAATTTCTCCGCATTGCAAGGTGCAATTCTGAAATTTTTTGCTTTTTCCTGCTCCTCTTAGCATGATAAAGAAGATTCAAAGAGAGTGAGATGCCAGCTCCTTTCGTTCAGTCAGTAGCTTCAATCATTTCTGGACGTTTTTCAATGGCAAAAATCATTGAATATTATAAATGCACAAACAGTAATTTCTCCGCATTGCAAGGTGCAATTCTGAAATTTTTTACTTTTTCCTGCTCCTCTTAGCATGATAAAGAAGATTCAAAGAGAGTGAGATGCCAGCTCCTTTCATTCAGTCAGTAGCTTCAATCATTTCTGGTATATGAATAACATGATGTTTTTCAATGGCAAAAATCAATGAATATTGTAAATGCACAAACAGTAATTTCTCCGCATTGCAAGGTGCAATTCTGAAATTTTTTGCTTTTTCCTGCTCCTCTTAGCATGACAAAGAAGATTCAAAGAGAGTGAGATGCCAGCTCCTTTCATTCAGTCAGTAGCTTCAATCATTTCTGGACGTTTTTCAATGGCAAAAATCAATGAATATTGTAAATGCACAAACTGTAATTTCTCCGCATTGCAAGGTGCAATTCTGAAATTTTTTGCTTTTTCCTGCTCCTCTTAGCATGATAAACAAGATTCAAAGAGAGTGTGATGCCAGTTCCTTTCATTCAGTCAGTAGCTTCAATCATTTCTGGATGTTTTTCAATGGCAAAAATCAATGAATATTGTAAATGCACAAACAGTAATTTCTCCGCATTGCAAGGTGCAATTCTGAAATTTTTTGCTTTTTCCTGCTCCTCTTAGCATGATAAAGAAGATTCAAAGAGAGTGAGATGCCAGCTCCTTTCATTCAGTGAGTAGCTTCAATCATTTCTGGACGTTTTTCAATGGCAAAAATCAATGAATATTGTAAATTCACAAACAGTAATTTCTCCGCATTGCAAGGTGCAATTCTGAAATTTTTTGCTTTTTCCTGCTCCTCTTAGCATGATAAAGAAGATTCAAAGAGAGTGAGATGCCAGCTCCTTTCATTCAGTCAGTAGCTTCAAACATTTCTGGTATATGAATAACATGATGTTTTTCAATGGCAAAAATCAATGAATATTGTAAATGCACAAACAGTAATTTCTCCGCATTGCAAGGTGCAATTCTGAAATTTTTTGCTTTTTCCTGCTCCTCTTAGCATGATAAAGAAGATTCAAAGAGAGTGAGATGCCAGCTCCTTTCGTTCAGTCAGTAGCTTCAATCATTTCTGGACGTTTTTCAATGGCAAAAATCATTGAATATTATAAATGCACAAACAGTAATTTCTCCGCATTGCAAGGTGCAATTCTGAAATTTTTTACTTTTTCCTGCTCCTCTTAGCATGATAAAGAAGATTCAAAGAGAGTGAGATGCCAGCTCCTTTCATTCAGTCAGTAGCTTCAATCATTTCTGGTATATGAATAACATGATGTTTTTCAATGGCAAAAATCAATGAATATTGTAAATGCACAAACAGTAATTTCTCCGCATTGCAAGGTGCAATTCTGAAATTTTTTGCTTTTTCCTGCTCCTCTTAGCATGATAAAGAAGATTCAAAGAGAGTGAGATGCCAGCTCCTTTCATTCAGTCAGTAGCTTCAATCATTTCTGGACGTTTTTCAATGGCAAAAATCAATGAATATTGTAAATGCACAAACAGTAATTTCTCCGCATTGCAAGGTGCAATTCTGAAATTTTTTGCTTTTTCCTGCTCCTCTTAGCATGATAAACAAGATTCAAAGAGAGTGAGATGCCAGCTCTTTTCATTCAGTCAGTAGCTTCAATCATTTCTGGACGTTTTTCAATGGCAAAAATCAATGAATATTGTAAATGCACAAACAGTAATTTCTCCGCATTGCAAGGTGCAATTCTGAAATTTTTTGCTTTTTCCTGCTCCTCTTAGCATGATAAAGAAGATTCAAAGAGAGTGAGATGCCAGCTCCTTTCATTCAGTCAGTAGCTTCAATCATTTCTGGACGTTTTTCAATGGCAAAAATCAATGAATATTGTAAATGCACAAACAGTAATTTCTCCGCATTGCAAGGTGCAATTCTGAAATTTTTTGCTTTTTCCTGCTCCTCTTAGCATGATAAAGAAGATTCAAAGAGAGTGAGATGCCAGCTCCTTTCATTCAGTCAGTAGCTTCAAACATTTCTGGTATATGAATAACATGATGTTTTTCAATGGCAAAAATCAATGAATATTGTAAATGCACAAACAGTAATTTGTCCGCATTGCAAGGTGCAATTCTGAAATTTTTTGCTTTTTCCTGCTCCTCTTAGCATGATAAAGAAGATTCAAAGAGAGTGAGATGCCAGCTCCTTTCGTTCAGTCAGTAGCTTCAATCATTTCTGGACGTTTTTCAATGGCAAAAATCATTTAATATTATAAATGCACAAACAGTAATTTCTCCGCATTGCAAGGTGCAATTCTGAAATTTTTTACTTTTTCCTGCTCCTCTTAGCATGATAAAGAAGATTCAAAGAGAGTGAGATGCCAGCTCCTTTCATTCAGTCAGTAGCTTCAAACATTTCTGGTATATGAAAAACATGTTTTTCAATGGCAAAAATCAATGAATATTGTAAATGCACAAACAGTAATATCTCCACATTGCAAGGTGCAATTCTGAAATTTTTTGCTTTTTCCTGATAATCCTAGCATGATAAAGAAGATTCAAAGAGAGTGAGATGCCAGCTCCTTTCATTCAGTCAGTAGCTTCAAACATTTCTGGACGTTTTTCAATGGCAAAAATCAATGAATATTGTAAATGCACAAACAGTAATATCTCCACATTGCAAGGTGCAATTCTGAAATTTTTTGCTTTTTCCTGTTAATACTAGCATGATAAAGAAGATTCAAAGAGAGTGAGATGTCAGCTTCTTTCATTCAGTCAGTATCTTCAAACATTTCTGGTATATGAAAAACATGTTTTTCAATGGCAAAAATCAATGAATATTGTAAATGCACAAACAGTAATATCTCCACATTGCAAGGTGCAATTCTGAAATTTTTTGCTTTTTCCTGCTAATCCTAGCATGATAAAGAAGATTCAAAGAGAGTGAGATGCCAGCTCCTTTCATTCAGTCAGTAGCTTCAAACATTTCTGGTATATGAAAAACATGTTTTTCAATGGTAAAAATCAATGAATATTGTAAATGCAGAAACAGTAATATCTCCACATTGCAAGGTGCAATTCTGAAATTTTTTGCTTTTTCCTGCTAATCCTAGCATGATAAAGAAGATTCAAAGAGAGTGAGATGCCAGCTCCTTTCATTCAGTCAGTAGCTTCAAACATTTCTGGTATATGAAAAACATGTTTTTCAATGGCAAAAATCAATGAATATTGTAAATGCACAAACAGTAATATCTCCACATTGCAAGGTGCAATTCTGAAATTTTTAGCTTTTTCCTGTTAATCCTAGCATGATAAAGAAGATTCAAAGAGAGTGAGATGCCAGCTCCTTTCAGTCAGTAGCTTCAAACATTTCTGGACGTTTTTCAATGGCAAAAATCAATGAATATTGTAAATGCACAAACAGTAATATCTCCACATTGCAAGGTGCAATTCTGAAATTTTTTGCTTTTTCCTGTTAATCCTAGCATGATAAAGAAGATTCAAAGAGAGTGAGATGCCAGCTCCTTTCATTCAGTCAGTAGCTTCAAACATTTCTGGTATATGTAAAACATGTTTTTCAATGGCAAAAATCAATGAATATTGTAAATGCACAAACAGTAATATCTCCACATTGCAAGGTGCAATTCTGAAATTTTTTGCTTTTTCCTGCTAATCCTAGCATGATAAAGAAGATTCAAAGAGAGTGAGATGCCAGCTCCTTTCATTCAGTCAGTAGCTTCAAACATTTCTGGTATATGAAAAACATGTTTTTCAATGGCAAAAATCAATGAATATTGTAAATGCACAAACAGTAATATCTCCACATTGCAAGGTGCAATTCTGAAATTTTTTGCTTTTTCCTGCTAATCCTAGCATGATAAAGAAGATTCAAAGAGAGTGAGATGCCAGCTCCTTTCATTCAGTCAGTAGCTTCAAACATTTCTGGCATATGAAAAACATGTTTTTCAATGGCAAAAATCAATGAATATTGTAAATGCACAAACAGTAATATCTCCACATTGCAAGGTGCAATTCTGAAATTTTTAGCTTTTTCCTGTTAATCCTAGCATGTTAAAGAAGATTCAAAGAGAGTGAGATGCCTGCTCCTTTCATTCAGTCAGTAGCTTCAAACATTTCTGGACGTTTTTCAATGGCAAAAATCAATGAATATTGTAAATGCACAAACAGTAATATCTCCACATTGCAAGGTGCAATTCTGAAATTTTTTGCTTTTTCCTGTTAATCCTAGCATGATAAAGAAGATTCAAAGAGAGTGAGATGCCAGCTCCTTTCATTCAGTCAGTAGCTTCAAACATTTCTGGTATATGAAAAACGTTTTTCAATGGCAAAAATCAATGAATATTGTAAATGCACAAACAGTAATATCTCCACATTGCAAGGTGCAATTCTGAAATTTTTTGCTTTTTCCTGCTAATCCTAGCATGATAAAGAAGATTCAAAGAGAGTGAGATGCCAGCTCCTTTCATTCAGTCAGTAGCTTCAAACATTTCTGGACGTTTTTCAATGGCAAAAATCAATGAATATTGTAAATGCACAAACAGTAATATCTCCACATTGCAAGGTGCAATTCTGAAATTTTTTGCTTTTTCCTGCTAATCCTAGCATGATAAAGAAGATTCAAAGAGAGTGAGATGCCAGCTCCTTTCATTCAGTCAGTAGCTTCAAACATTTCTGGTATATGAAAAACATGTTTTTCAATGGCAAAAATCAATGAATATTGTAAATGCACAAACAGTAATATCTCCACATTGCAAGGTGCAATTCTGAAATTTTTTGCTTTTTCCTGCTAATCCTAGCATGATAAAGAAGATTCAAAGAGAGTGAGATGCCAGCTCCTTTCATTCAGTCAGTAGCTTCAAACATTTCTGGACGTTTTTCAATGGCAAAAATCAATGAATATTGTAAATGCACAAACAGTAATATCTCCACATTGTAAGGTGCAATTCTGAAATTTTTTGCTTTTTCCTGCTAATCCTAGCATGATAAAGAAGATTCAAAGAGAGTGAGATGCCAGCTCCTTTCATTCAGTCAGTAGCTTCAAACATTTCTGGTATATGAAAAACATGTTTTTCAATGGCAAAAATCAATGAATATTGTAAATGCACAAACAGTAATATCTCCACATTGCAAGGTGCAATTCTGAAATTTTTTGCTTTTTCCTGCTAATCCTAGCATGATAAAGAAGATTCAAAGAGAGTGAGATGCCAGCTCCTTTCATTCAGTCAGTAGCTTCAAACATTTCTGGACGTTTTTCAATGGGAAAAATCAATGAATATTGTAAATGCACAAACAGTAATATCTCCACATTGCAAGGTGCAATTCTGAAATTTTTTGCTTTTTCCTGTTAATCCTAGCATGATAAAGAAGATTCAAAGAGAGTGAGATGCCAGCTCCTTTCATTCAGTCAGTAGCTTCAAACATTTCTGGTATATGAAAAACATGTTTTTCAATGGCAAAAATCAATGAATATTGTAAATGCACAAACAGTAATATCTCCACATTGCAAGGTGCAATTCTGAAATTTTTTGCTTTTTCCTGCTAATCCTAGCATGATAAAGAAGATTCAAAGAGAGTGAGATGCCAGCTCCTTTCATTCAGTCAGTAGCTTCAAACATTTCTGGTATATGAAAAACATGTTTTTCAATGGCAAAAATCAATGAATATTGTAAATGCACAAACAGTAATATCTCCACATTGCAAGGTGCAATTCTGAAATTTTTGCCATTGAAAAACATCATGTTATTCATATACCAGAAATGTTTGAAGCTACTGACTGAATGAAAGCAGCTGGCATCTCACTCTCTTTGAATCTTCTTTATCATGCTAAGAGGAGCAGGAAAAAGCAAAAAATTTCAGAATTGCACCTTGCAATGCGGAGAAATTACTGTTTGTGCATTTACAATATTCATTGATTTTTGCCATTGAAAAACGTCCAGAAATGATTGAAGCTACTGACTGAATGAAAGGAGCTGGCATCTCACTCTCTTTGAATCTTCTTTATCATGCTAAGAGGAGCAGGAAAAAGCAAAAAATTTCAGAATTGCACCTTGCAATGCGGAGAAATTACTGTTTGTGCATTTACAATATTCATTGATTTTTGCCATTGAAAAACATCATGTTATTCATATACCAGAAATGTTTGAAGCTACTGACTGAATGAAAGGAGCTGGCATCTCACTCTCTTTGAATCTTCTTTATCATGCTAAGAGGAGCAGGAAAAAGCAAAAAATTTCAGAATTGCACCTTGCAATGCGGAGAAATTACTGTTTGTGCATTTACAATATTCATTGATTTTTGCCATTGAAAAACATCATGTTATTCATATACCAGAAATTTTGAAGCTACTGACTGAATGAAAGGAGCTGGCATCTCACTCTCTTTGAATCTTCTTTATCATGCTAAGAGGAGCAGGAAAAAGCAAAAAATTTCAGAATTGCACCTTGCAATGCGGAGAAATTACTGTTTGTGCATTTACAATATTCATTGATTTTTGCCATTGAAAAACATCATGTTATTCATATACCAGAAATGTTTGAAGCTACTGACTGAATGAAAGGAGCTGGCATCTCACTCTCTTTGAATCTTCTTTATCATGCTAAGAGGAGCAGGAAAAAGCAAAAAATTTCAGAATTGCACCTTGCAATGCGGAGAAATTACTGTTTGTGCATTTACAATATTCATTGATTTTTGCCATTGAAAAACGTCCAGAAATGATTGAAGCTACTGACTGAATGAAAGGAGCTGGCATCTCACTCTCTTTGAATCTTCTTTATCATGCTAAGAGGAGCAGGAAAAAGCAAAAAATTTCAGAATTGCACCTTGCAATGCGGAGAAATTACTGTTTGTGCATTTACAATATTCATTGATTTTTGCCATTGAAAAACATCATGTTATTCATATACCAGAAATGTTTGAAGCTACTGACTGAATGAAAGGAGCTGGCATCTCACTCTCTTTGAATCTTCTTTATCATGCTAAGAGGAGCAGGAAAAAGCAAAAAATTTCAGAATTGCACCTTGCAATGCGGAGAAATTACTGTTTGTGCATTTACAATATTCATTGATTTTTGCCATTGAAAAACATCATGTTATTCATATACCAGAAATTTTGAAGCTACTGACTGAATGAAAGGAGCTGGCATCTCACTCTCTTTGAATCTTCTTTATCATGCTAAGAGGAGCAGGAAAAAGCAAAAAATTTCAGAATTGCACCTTGCAATGCGGAGAAATTACTGTTTGTGCATTTACAATATTCATTGATTTTTGCCATTGAAAAACATCATGTTATTCATATACCAGAAATGTTTGAAGCTACTGACTGAATGAAAGGAGCTGGCATCTCACTCTCTTTGAATCTTCTTTATCATGCTAAGAGGAGCAGGAAAAAGCAAAAAATTTCAGAATTGCACCTTGCAATGCGGAGAAATTACTGTTTGTGCATTTACAATATTCATTGATTTTTGCCATTGAAAAACGTCCAGAAATGATTGAAGCTACTGACTGAATGAAAGGAGCTGGCATCTCACTCTCTTTGAATCTTCTTTATCATGCTAAGAGGAGCAGGAAAAAGCAAAAAATTTCAGAATTGCACCTTGCAATGCGGAGAAATTACTGTTTGTGGATTTACAATATTCATTGATTTTTGCCATTGAAAAACATCATGTTATTCATATACCAGAAATGTTTGAAGCTACTGACTGAATGAAAGGAGCTGGCATCTCACTCTCTTTGAATCTTCTTTATCATGCTAAGAGGAGCAGGAAAAAGCAAAAAATTTCAGAATTGCACCTTACAATGCGGAGAAATTACTGTTTGTGCATTTACAATATTCATTGATTTTTACCATTGAAAAACGTCCAGAAATGATTGAAGCTACTGACTGACCGAATGGAGCTGGCATCTCACTCTCTTTGAATCTTCTTTAACATGCTAAGAGGAGCAGGAAAAAGCAAAAAATTTCAGAATTGCACCTTGCAATGCGGAGAAATTACTGTTTGTGCATTTACAATATTCATTGATTTTTGCCATTGAAAAACATCATGTTATTCATATACCAGAAATGTTTGAAGCTACTGACTGAATGAAAGGAGCTGGCATCTCACTCTCTTTGAATCTTCTTTATCATGCTAAGAGGAGCAGGAAAAAGCAAAAAATTTCAGAATTGCACCTTGCAATGCGGAGAAATTAGTGTTTGTGCATTTACAATATTCATTGATTTTTGCCATTGAAAAACGTCCAGAAATGATTGAAGCTACTGACTGAATGAAAGGAGCTGGCATCTCACTCTCTTTGAATCTTCTTTATCATGCTAAGAGGAGCAGGAAAAAGCAAAAAATTTCAGAATTGCACCTTGCAATGCAGAGAAATTACTGTTTGTGCATTTACAATATTCATTGATTTTTGCCATTGAAAAACATCATGTTATTCATATACCAGAAATGATTGAAGCTACTGACTGAATGAAAGGAGCTGGCATCTCACTCTCTTTGAATCTTCTTTATCATGCTAAGAGGAGCAGGAAAAAGCAAAAAATTTCAGAATTGCACCTTGCAATGCGGAGAAATTACTGTTTGTGCATTTACAATATTCATTGATTTTTGCCATTGAAAAACTTCCAGAAATGATTGAAGCTACTGACTGAATGAAAGGAGCTGGCATCTCACTCTCTTTGAATCTTCTTTATCATGCTAAGAGGAGCAGGATAAAGCAAAAAATTTCAGAATTGCACCTTGCAATGCGGAGAAATTACTGTTTGTGCATTTACAATATTCATTGATTTTTGCCATTGAAAAACATCATGTTATTCATATACCAGAAATGATTGAAGCTACTGACTGATTGAAAGTAGCTGGCATCTCACTCTCTTTGAATCTTCTTTATCATGCTAAGAGGAGCAGGAAAAAGCAAAAAATTTCAGAATTGCACCTTGCAATGCGGAGAAATTACTGTTTGTGCATTTACAATATTCATTGATTTTTGCAATTGAAAAACGTCCAGAAATGATTGAAGCTACTGACTGAATGAAAGGAGCTGGCATCTCACTCTCTTTGAATCTTCTTTATCATGCTAAGAGGAGCAGGAAAAAGCAAAAAATTTCAGAATTGCACCTTGCAATGCGGAGAAATTACTGTTTGTGCATTTACAATATTCATTGATTTTTGCCATTGAAAAACGTCCAGAAATGATTGAAGCTACTGACTGAATGAAAGGAGCTGTTATCTCACTCTCTTTGAATCTTGTTTATCATGCTAAGAGGAGCAGGAAAAAGCAAAAAATTTCAGAATTTCACCTTGCAATGCGGAGAAATTACTGTTTGTGCATTTACAATATTCATTGATTTTTGCCATTGAAAAACATCATGTTATTCATATACCAGAAATGATTGAAGCTACTGACTGAATGAAAGGAGCTGACATCTCACTCTCTTTGAATCTTCTTTATCATGCTAAGAGGAGCAGGAAAAAGTAAAAAATTTCAGAATTGCACCTTGCAATGCGGAGAAATTACTGTTTGTGCATTTACAATATTCAATGATTTTTGCCATTGAAAAACGTCCAGAAATGATTGAAGCTACTGACTGAACGAAAGGAGCTGGCATCTCACTCTCTTTGAATCTTCTTTATCATGCTAAGAGGAGCAGGAAAAAGCAAAAAATTTCAGAATTGCACCTTGCAATGCGGAGAAATTACTGTTTGTGCATTTACAATATTCATTGATTTTTGCCATTGAAAAACATCATGTTATTCATATACCAGAAATGTTTGAAGCTACTGACTGAATGAAAGCAGCTGGCATCTCACTCTCTTTGAATCTTCTTTATCATGCTAAGAGGAGCAGGAAAAAGCAAAAAATTTCAGAATTGCACCTTGCAATGCGGAGAAATTACTGTTTGTGCATTTACAATATTCATTGATTTTTGCCATTGAAAAACGTCCAGAAATGATTGAAGCTACTGACTGAATGAAAGGAGCTGGCATCTCACTCTCTTTGAATCTTCTTTATCATGCTAAGAGGAGCAGGAAAAAGCAAAAAATTTCAGAATTGCACCTTGCAATGCGGAGAAATTACAGTTTGTGCATTTACAATATTCATTGATTTTTGCCATTGAAAAACATCATGTTATTCATATACCAGAAATGTTTGAAGCTACTGACTGAATGAAAGGAGCTGGCATCTCACTCTCTTTGAATCTTCTTTATCATGCTAAGAGGAGCAGGAAAAAGTAAAAAATTTCAGAATTGCACCTTGCAATGCGGAGAAATTACTGTTTGTGCATTTACAATATTCATTGATTTTTGCCATTGAAAAACGTCCAGAAATGATTGAAGCTACTGACTGAATGAAAGGAGCTGGCATCTCACTCTCTTTGAATCTTCTTTATCATGCTAAGAGGAGCAGGAAAAAGCAAAAAATTTCAGAATTGCACCTTGCAATGCGGAGAAATTACTGTTTGTGCATTTACAATATTCATTGATTTTTGCCATTGAAAAACGTCCAGAAATGATTGAAGCTACTGACTGAATGAAAGGAGCTGGCATCTCACTCTCTTTGAATCTTCTTTATCATGCTAAGAGGAGCAGGAAAAAGCAAAAAATTTCAGAATTGCACCTTGCAATGCAGAGAAATTATTGTTTGTGCATTTACAATATTCATTGATTTTTGCCATTGAAAAACATCATGTTATTCATATACCAGAAATGTTTGAAGCTACTGACTGAATGAAAGGAGCTGGCATCTCACTCTCTTTGAATCTTCTTTATCATGCTAAGAGGAGCAGGAAAAAGCAAAAAATTTCAGAATTGCACCTTGCAATGCGGAGAAATTACTGTTTGTGCATTTACAATATTCATTGATTTTTGCCATTGAAAAACGTCCAGAAATGATTGAAGCTACTGACTGAATGAAAGGAGCTGGCATCTCACTCTCTTTGAATCTTCTTTATCATGCTAAGAGGAGCAGGAAAAAGCAAAAAATTTCAGAATTGCACCTTGCAATGCGGAGAAATTACTGTTTGTGCATTTACAATATTCATTGATTTTTGCCATTGAAAAACATCATGTTATTCATATACCAGAAATGTTTGAAGCTACTGACTGAATGAAAGGAGCTGGCATCTCACTCTCTTTGAATCTTCTTTATCATGCTAAGAGGAGCAGGAAAAAGCAAAAAATTTCAGAATTGCACCTTGCAATGCGGAGAAATTACTGTTTGTGCATTTACAATATTCATTGATTTTTACCATTGAAAAACGTCCAGAAATGATTGAAGCTACTGACTGACCGAAAGGAGCTGGCATCTCACTCTCTTTGAATCTTCTTTAACATGCTAAGAGGAGCAGGAAAAAGCAAAAAATTTCAGAATTGCACCTTGCAATGCGGAGAAATTACTGTTTGTGCATTTACAATATTCATTGATTTTTGCCATTGAAAAACATCATGTTATTCATATACCAGAAATGTTTGAAGCTACTGACTGAATGAAAGGAGCTGGCATCTCACTCTCTTTGAATCTTCTTTATCATGCTAAGAGGAGCAGGAAAAAGCAAAAAATTTCAGAATTGCACCTTGCAATGCGGAGAAATTAGTGTTTGTGCATTTACAATATTCATTGATTTTTGCCATTGAAAAACGTCCAGAAATGATTGAATCTACTGACTGAATGAAAGGAGCTGGCATCTCACTCTCTTTGAATCTTCTTTATCATGCTAAGAGGAGCAGGAAAAAGCAAAAAATTTCAGAATTGCACCTTGCAATGCGGAGAAATTACTGTTTGTGCATTTACAAAATTCATTGATTTTTGCCATTGAAAAACATCATGTTATTCATATACCAGAAATGATTGAAGCTACTGACTGAATGAAAGGAGCTGGCATCTCACTCTCTTTGAATCTTCTTTATCATGCTAAGAGGAGCAGGAAAAAGCAAAAAATTTCAGAATTGCACCTTGCAATGCGGAGAAATTACTGTTTGTGCATTTACAATATTCATTGATTTTTGCCATTGAAAAACTTCCAGAAATGATTGAAGCTACTGACTGAATGAAAGGAGCTGGCATCTCACTCTCTTTGAATCTTCTTTATCATGCTAAGAGGAGCAGGATAAAGCAAAAAATTTCAGAATTGCACCTTGCAATGCGGAGAAATTACTGTTTGTGCATTTACAATATTCATTGATTTTTGCCATTGAAAAACATCATGTTATTCATATACCAGAAATGATTGAAGCTACTGACTGAATGAAAGTAGCTGGCATCTCACTCTCTTTGAATCTTCTTTATCATGCTAAGAGGAGCAGGAAAAAGCAAAAAATTTCAGAATTGCACCTTGCAATGCGGAGAAATTACTGTTTGTGCATTTACAATATTCATTGATTTTTGCAATTGAAAAACGTCCAGAAATGATTGAAGCTACTGACTGAATGAAAGGAGCTGGCATCTCACTCTCTTTGAATCTTCTTTATCATGCTAAGAGGAGCAGGAAAAAGCAAAAAATTTCAGAATTGCACCTTGCAATTCGGAGAAATTACTGTTTGTGCATTTACAATATTCATTGATTTTTGCCATTGAAAAACGTCCAGAAATGATTGAAGCTACTGACTGAATGAAAGGAGCTGTTATCTCACTCTCTTTGAATCTTGTTTATCATGCTAAGAGGAGCAGGAAAAAGCAAAAAATTTCAGAATTTCACCTTGCAATGCGGAGAAATTACTGTTTGTGCATTTACAATATTCATTGATTTTTGCCATTGAAAAACATCATGTTATTCATATACCAGAAATGATTGAAGCTACTGACTGAATGAAAGGAGCTGACATCTCACTCTCTTTGAATCTTCTTTATCATGCTAAGAGGAGCAGGAAAAAGTAAAAAATTTCAGAATTGCACCTTGCAATGCGGAGAAATTACTGTTTCTGCATTTACAATATTCAATGATTTTTGCCATTGAAAAACGTCCAGAAATGATTGAAGATACTGACTGAACGAAAGGAGCTGGCATCTCACTCTCTTTGAATCTTCTTTATCATGCTAAGAGGAGCAGGAAAAAGCAAAAAATTTCAGAATTGCACCTTGCAATGCGGAGAAATTACTGTTTGTGCATTTACAATATTCATTGATTTTTGCCATTGAAAAACATCATGTTATTCATATACCAGAAATGTTTGAAGCTACTGACTGAATGAAAGCAGCTGGCATCTCACTCTCTTTGAATCTTCTTTATCATGCTAAGAGGAGCAGGAAAAAGCAAAAAATTTCAGAATTGCACCTTGCAATGCGGAGAAATTACTGTTTGTGCATTTACAATATTCATTGATTTTTGCCATTGAAAAACGTCCAGAAATGATTGAAGCTACTGACTGAATGAAAGGAGCTGGCATCTCACTCTCTTTGAATCTTCTTTATCATGCTAAGAGGAGCAGGAAAAAGCAAAAAATTTCAGAATTGCACCTTGCAATGCGGAGAAATTACTGTTTGTGCATTTACAATATTCATTGATTTTTGCCATTGAAAAACATCATGTTATTCATATACCAGAAATGTTTGAAGCTACTGACTGAATGAAAGGAGCTGGCATCTCACTCTCTTTGAATCTTCTTTATGATGCTAAGAGGAGCAGGAAAAAGCAAAAAATTTCAGAATTGCACCTTGCAATGCGGAGAAATTACTGTTTGTGCATTTACAATATTCATTGATTTTTGCCATTGAAAAACGTCCAGAAATGATTGAAGCTACTGACTGAATGAAAGGAGCTGGCATCTCACTCTCTTTGAATCTTCTTTATCATGCTAAGAGGAGCAGGAAAAAGCAAAAAATTTCAGAATTGCACCTTGCAATGCGGAGAAATTACTGTTTGTGCATTTACAATATTCATTGATTTTTGCCATTGAAAAACGTCCAGAAATGATTGAAGCTACTGACTGAATGAAAGGAGCTGGCATCTCACTCTCTTTGAATCTTCTTTATCATGCTAAGAGGAGCAGGAAAAAGCAAAAAATTTCAGAATTGCACCTTGCAATGCGGAGAAATTACTGTTTGTGCATTTACAATATTCATTGATTTTTGCCATTGAAAAACATCATGTTATTCATATACCAGAAATGTTTGAAGCTACTGACTGAATGAAAGGAGCTGGCATCTCACTCTCTTTGAATCTTCTTTATCATGCTAAGAGGAGCAGGAAAAAGCAAAAAATTTCAGAATTGCACCTTGCAATGCGGAGAAATTACTGTTTGTGCATTTACAATATTCATTGATTTTTACCATTGAAAAACGTCCAGAAATGATTGAAGCTACTGACTGACCGAAAGGAGCTGGCATCTCACTCTCTTTGAATCTTCTTTAACATGCTAAGAGGAGCAGGAAAAAGCAAAAAATTTCAGAATTGCACCTTGCAATGCGGAGAAATTACTGTTTGTGCATTTACAATATTCATTGATTTTTGCCATTGAAAAACATCATGTTATTCATATACCAGAAATGTTTGAAGCTACTGACTGAATGAAAGGAGCTGGCATCTCACTCTCTTTGAATCTTCTTTATCATGCTAAGAGGAGCAGGAAAAAGCAAAAAATTTCAGAATTGCACCTTGCAATGCGGAGAAATTAGTGTTTGTGCATTTACAATATTCATTGATTTTTGCCATTGAAAAACGTCCAGAAATGATTGAATCTACTGACTGAATGAAAGGAGCTGGCATCTCACTCTCTTTGAATCTTCTTTATCATGCTAAGAGGAGCAGGAAAAAGCAAAAAATTTCAGAATTGCACCTTGCAATGCGGAGAAATTACTGTTTGTGCATTTACAAAATTCATTGATTTTTGCCATTGAAAAACATCATGTTATTCATATACCAGAAATGATTGAAGCTACTGACTGAATGAAAGGAGCTGGCATCTCACTCTCTTTGAATCTTCTTTATCATGCTAAGAGGAGCAGGAAAAAGCAAAAAATTTCAGAATTGCACCTTGCAATGCGGAGAAATTACTGTTTGTGCATTTACAATATTCATTGATTTTTGCCATTGAAAAACTTCCAGAAATGATTGAAGCTACTGACTGAATGAAAGGAGCTGGCATCTCACTCTCTTTGAATCTTCTTTATCATGCTAAGAGGAGCAGGATAAAGCAAAAAATTTCAGAATTGCACCTTGCAATGCGGAGAAATTACTGTTTGTGCATTTACAATATTCATTGATTTTTGCCATTGAAAAACATCATGTTATTCATATACCAGAAATGATTGAAGCTACTGACTGAATGAAAGTAGCTGGCATCTCACTCTCTTTGAATCTTCTTTATCATGCTAAGAGGAGCAGGAAAAAGCAAAAAATTTCAGAATTGCACCTTGCAATGCGGAGAAATTACTGTTTGTGCATTTACAATATTCATTGATTTTTGCAATTGAAAAACGTCCAGAAATGATTGAAGCTACTGACTGAATGAAAGGAGCTGGCATCTCACTCTCTTTGAATCTTCTTTATCATGCTAAGAGGAGCAGGAAAAAGCAAAAAATTTCAGAATTGCACCTTGCAATTCGGAGAAATTACTGTTTGTGCATTTACAATATTCATTGATTTTTGCCATTGAAAAACGTCCAGAAATGATTGAAGCTACTGACTGAATGAAAGGAGCTGTTATCTCACTCTCTTTGAATCTTGTTTATCATGCTAAGAGGAGCAGGAAAAAGCAAAAAATTTCAGAATTTCACCTTGCAATGCGGAGAAATTACTGTTTGTGCATTTACAATATTCATTGATTTTTGCCATTGAAAAACATCATGTTATTCATATACCAGAAATGATTGAAGCTACTGACTGAATGAAAGGAGCTGACATCTCACTCTCTTTGAATCTTCTTTATCATGCTAAGAGGAGCAGGAAAAAGTAAAAAATTTCAGAATTGCACCTTGCAATGCGGAGAAATTACTGTTTCTGCATTTACAATATTCAATGATTTTTGCCATTGAAAAACGTCCAGAAATGATTGAAGATACTGACTGAACGAAAGGAGCTGGCATCTCACTCTCTTTGAATCTTCTTTATCATGCTAAGAGGAGCAGGAAAAAGCAAAAAATTTCAGAATTGCACCTTGCAATGCGGAGAAATTACTGTTTGTGCATTTACAATATTCATTGATTTTTGCCATTGAAAAACATCATGTTATTCATATACCAGAAATGTTTGAAGCTACTGACTGAATGAAAGCAGCTGGCATCTCACTCTCTTTGAATCTTCTTTATCATGCTAAGAGGAGCAGGAAAAAGCAAAAAATTTCAGAATTGCACCTTGCAATGCGGAGAAATTACTGTTTGTGCATTTACAATATTCATTGATTTTTGCCATTGAAAAACGTCCAGAAATGATTGAAGCTACTGACTGAATGAAAGGAGCTGGCATCTCACTCTCTTTGAATCTTCTTTATCATGCTAAGAGGAGCAGGAAAAAGCAAAAAATTTCAGAATTGCACCTTGCAATGCGGAGAAATTACTGTTTGTGCATTTACAATATTCATTGATTTTTGCCATTGAAAAACATCATGTTATTCATATACCAGAAATGTTTGAAGCTACTGACTGAATGAAAGGAGCTGGCATCTCACTCTCTTTGAATCTTCTTTATGATGCTAAGAGGAGCAGGAAAAAGCAAAAAATTTCAGAATTGCACCTTGCAATGCGGAGAAATTACTGTTTGTGCATTTACAATATTCATTGATTTTTGCCATTGAAAAACGTCCAGAAATGATTGAAGCTACTGACTGAATGAAAGGAGCTGGCATCTCACTCTCTTTGAATCTTCTTTATCATGCTAAGAGGAGCAGGAAAAAGCAAAAAATTTCAGAATTGCACCTTGCAATGCGGAGAAATTACTGTTTGTGCATTTACAATATTCATTGATTTTTGCCATTGAAAAACGTCCAGAAATGATTGAAGCTACTGACTGAATGAAAGGAGCTGGCATCTCACTCTCTTTGAATCTTCTTTATCATGCTAAGAGGAGCAGGAAAAAGCAAAAAATTTCAGAATTGCACCTTGCAATGCGGAGAAATTATTGTTTGTGCATTTACAATATTCATTGATTTTTGCCATTGAAAAACATCATGTTATTCATATACCAGAAATGTTTGAAGCTACTGACTGAATGAAAGGAGCTGGCATCTCACTCTCTTTGAATCTTCTTTATCATGCTAAGAGGAGCAGGAAAAAGCAAAAAATTTCAGAATTGCACCTTGCAATGCGGAGAAATTACTGTTTGTGCATTTACAATATTCATTGATTTTTGCCATTGAAAAACGTCCAGAAATGATTGAAGCTACTGACTGAATGAAAGGAGCTGGCATCTCACTCTCTTTGAATCTTCTTTATCATGCTAAGAGGAGCAGGAAAAAGCAAAAAATTTCAGAATTGCACCTTGCAATGCGGAGAAATTACTGTTTGTGCATTTACAATATTCATTGATTTTTGCCATTGAAAAACGTCCAGAAATGATTGAAGCTACTGACTGAATGAAAGGAGCTGGCATCTCACTCTCTTTGAATCTTCTTTATCATGCTAAGAGGAGCAGGAAAAAGCAAAAAATTTCAGAATTGCACCTTGCAATGCGGAGAAATTACTGTTTGTGCATTTACAATATTCATTGATTTTTGCCATTGAAAAACGTCCAGAAATGATTGAAGCTACTGACTGAATGAAAGGAGCTGGCATCTCACTCTCTTTGAATCTTCTTTATCATGCTAAGAGGAGCAGGAAAAAGCAAAAAATTTCAGAATTGCACCTTGCAATGCGGAGAAATTATTGTTTGTGCATTTACAATATTCATTGATTTTTGCCATTGAAAAACATCATGTTATTCATATACCAGAAATGTTTGAAGCTACTGACTGAATGAAAGGAGCTGGCATCTCACTCTCTTTGAATCTTCTTTATCATGCTAAGAGGAGCAGGAAAAAGCAAAAAATTTCAGAATTGCACCTTGCAATGCGGAGAAATTACTGTTTGTGCATTTACAATATTCATTGATTTTTGCCATTGAAAAACGTCCAGAAATGATTGAAGCTACTGACTGAATGAAAGGAGCTGGCATCTCACTCTCTTTGAATCTTCTTTATCATGCTAAGAGGAGCAGGAAAAAGCAAAAAATTTCAGAATTGCACCTTGCAATGCGGAGAAATTACTGTTTGTGCATTTACAATATTCATTGATTTTTGCCATTGAAAAACTTCCAGAAATGATTGAAGCTACTGACTGAATGAAAGGAGCTGGCATCTCACTCTCTTTGAATCTTCTTTATCATGCTAAGAGGAGCAGGAAAAAGCAAAAAATTTCAGAATTGCACCTTGCAATGCGGAGAAATTACTGTTTGTGCATTTACAATATTCATTGATTTTTGCCATTGAAAAACGTCCAGAAATGATTGAAGCTACTGACTGAATGAAAGGAGCTGGCATCTCACTCTCTTTGAATCTTCTTTATCATGCTAAGAGGAGCAGGAAAAAGCAAAAAATTTCAGAATTGCACCTTGCAATGCGGAGAAATTACTGTTTGTGCATTTACAATATTCATTGATTTTTGCCATTGAAAAACATCATGTTATTCATATACCAGAAATGTTT
The DNA here is from genome assembly GCF_046119375.1 of Phyllobates terribilis. NCBI lineage: Eukaryota > Metazoa > Chordata > Amphibia > Anura > Dendrobatidae > Phyllobates > Phyllobates terribilis. Next base: position 232,065 of record NW_027363767.1, on the reverse strand, counting down.
GAAGCTACTGACTGAATGAAAGGAGCTGGCATCTCACTCTCTTTGAATCTTCTTTATCATGCTAAGAGGAGCAGGAAAAAGCAAAAAATTTCAGAATTGCACCTTGCAATGCGGAGAAATTACTGTTTTGTGCATTTACAATATTCATTGATTTTTGCCATTGAAAAATGTCCAGAAATGATTGAAGCTACTGACTGAATGAAAGGAGCTGGCATCTCACTCTCTTTGAATCTTCTTTATCATGCTAAGAGGAGCAGGAAAAAGCAAAAAATTTCAGCATTGCACCTTGCAATGCGGAGAAATTACTGTTTGTGCATTTACAATATTCATTGATTTTTGCCATTGAAAAACATCATGTTATTCATATACCAGAAATGTTTGAAGCTACTGACTGAATGAAAGGAGCTGGCATCTCACTCTCTTTGAATCTTCTTTATCATGCTAAGAGGAGCAGGAAAAAGCAAAAAATTTCAGAATTGCACCTTGCAATGCGGAGAAATTACTGTTTGTGCATTTACAATATTCACTGATTTTTGCCATTGAAAAACGTCCAGAAATGATTGAAGCTACTGACTGAATGAAAGGAGCTGGCATCTCACTCTCTTTGAATCTTCTTTATCATGCTAAGAGGAGCAGGAAAAAGCAAAAAATTTCAGAATTGCACCTTGCAATGCGGAGAAATTACTGTTTGTGCATTTACAATATTCATTGATTTTTGCCATTGAAAAACGTCCAGAAATGATTGAAGCTACTGACTGAATGAAAGGAGCTGGCATCTCACTCTCTTTGAATCTTCTTTATCATGCTAAGAGGAGCAGGAAAAAGCAAAAAATTTCAGAATTGCACCTTGCAATGCGGAGAAATTACTGTTTGTGCATTTACAATATTCATTAATTTTTGCCATTGAAAAACTTCCAGAAATGATTGAAGCTACTGACTGAATGAAAGGAGCTGGCATCTCACTCTCTTTGAATCTTCTTTATCATGCTAAGAGGAGCAGGAAAAAGCAAAAAATTTCAGAATTGCACCTTGCAATGCGGAGAAATTACTGTTTGTGCATTTACAATATTCATTGATTTTTGCCATTGAAAAACGTCCAGAAATGATTGAAGCTACTGACTGAATGAAAGGAGCTGGCATCTCACTCTCTTTGAATCTTCTTTATCATGCTAAGAGGAGCAGGAAAAAGCAAAAAATTTCAGAATTGCACCTTGCAATGCGGAGAAATTACTGTTTGTGCATTTACAATATTCATTGATTTTTGCCATTGAAAAACTTCCAGAAATGATTGAAGCTACTGACTGAATGAAAGGAGCTGGCATCTCACTCTCTTTGAATCTTCTTTATCATGCTAAGAGGAGCAGGAAAAAGCAAAAAATTTCAGAATTGCACCTTGCAATGCGGAGAAATTACTGTTTGTGCATTTACAATATTCATTGATTTTTGCCATTGAAAAACGTCCAGAAATGATTGAAGCTACTGACTGAATGAAAGGAGCTGGCATCTCACTCTCTTTGAATCTTCTTTATCATGCTAAGATGAGCAGGAAAAAGCAAAAAATTTCAGAATTGCACCTTGCAATGCGGAGAAATTACTGTTTGTGCATTTACAATATTCATTGATTTTTGCCATTGAAAAACATCATGTTATTCATATACCATAAATGTTTGAAGCTACTGACTGAATGAAAGGAGCTGGCATCTCACTCTCTTTGAATCTTCTTTATCATGCTAAGAGGAGCAGGAAAAAGCAAAAAATTTCAGAATTGCACCTTGCAATGCGGAGAAATTACTGTTTGTGCATTTACAATATTCACTGATTTTTGCCATTGAAAAACGTCCAGAAATGATTGAAGCTACTGACTGAATGAAAGGAGCTGGCATCTCACTCTCTTTGAATCTTCTTTATCATGCTAAGAGGAGCAGGAAAAAGCAAAAAATTTCAGAATTGCACCTTGCAATGCGGAGAAATTACTGTTTGTGCATTTACAATATTCATTGATTTTTGCCATTGAAAAACGTCCAGAAATGATTGAAGCTACTGACTGAATGAAAGGAGCTGGCATCTCACTCTCTTTGAATCTTCTTTATCATGCTAAGTGGAGCAGGAAAAAGCAAAAAATTTCATAATTGCACCTTGCAATGCGGAGAAATTACTGTTTGTGCATTTACAATATTCATTAATTTTTGCCATTGAAAAACTTCCAGAAATGATTGAAGCTACTGACTGAATGAAAGGAGCTGGCATCTCACTCTCTTTGAATCTTCTTTATCATGCTAAGAGGAGCAGGAAAAAGCAAAAAATTTCAGAATTGCACCTTGCAATGCGGAGAAATTACTGTTTGTGCATTTACAATATTCATTGATTTTTGCCATTGAAAAACGTCCAGAAATGATTGAAGCTACTGACTGAATGAAAGGAGCTGGCATCTCACTCTCTTTGAATCTTCTTTATCATGCTAAGAGGAGCAGGAAAAAGCAAAAAATTTCAGAATTGCACCTTGCAATGCGGAGAAATTACTGTTTGTGCATTTACAATATTCATTGATTTTTGCCATTGAAAAACTTCCAGAAATGATTGAAGCTACTGACTGAATGAAAGGAGCTGGCATCTCACTCTCTTTGAATCTTCTTTATCATGCTAAGAGGAGCAGGAAAAAGCAAAAAATTTCAGAATTGCACCTTGCAATGCGGAGAAATTACTGTTTGTGCATTTACAATATTCATTGATTTTTGCCATTGAAAAACGTCCAGAAATGATTGAAGCTACTGACTGAATGAAAGGAGCTGGCATCTCACTCTCTTTGAATCTTCTTTATCATGCTAAGAGGAGCAGGAAAAAGCAAAAAATTTCAGAATTGCACCTTGCAATGCGGAGAAATTACTGTTTGTGCATTTACAATATTCATTGATTTTTGCCATTGAAAAACATCATGTTATTCATATACCAGAAATGTTTGAAGCTACTGACTGAATGAAAGGAGCTGGCATCTCACTCTCTTTGAATCTTCTTTATCATGCTAAGAGGAGCAGGAAAAAGCAAAAAATTTCAGAATTGCACCTTGCAATGCGGAGAAATTACTGTTTGTGCATTTACAATATTCACTGATTTTTGCCATTGAAAAACGTCCAGAAATGATTGAAGCTACTGACTGAATGAAAGGAGCTGGCATCTCACTCTCTTTGAATCTTCTTTATCATGCTAAGAGGAGCAGGAAAAAGCAAAAAATTTCAGAATTGCACCTTGCAATGCGGAGAAATTACTGTTTGTGCATTTACAATATTCATTGATTTTTGCCATTGAAAAACGTCCAGAAATGATTGAAGCTACTGACTGAATGAAAGGAGCTGGCATCTCACTCTCTTTGAATCTTCTTTATCATGCTAAGAGGAGCAGGAAAAAGCAAAAAATTTCAGAATTGCACCTTGCAATGCGGAGAAATTACTGTTTGTGCATTTACAATATTCATTAATTTTTGCCATTGAAAAACTTCCAGAAATGATTGAAGCTACTGACTGAATGAAAGGAGCTGGCATCTCACTCTCTTTGAATCTTCTTTATCATGCTAAGAGGAGCAGGAAAAAGCAAAAAATTTCAGAATTGCACCTTGCAATGCGGAGAAATTACTGTTTGTGCATTTACAATATTCATTGATTTTTGCCATTGAAAAACGTCCAGAAATGATTGAAGCTACTGACTGAATGAAAGGAGCTGGCATCTCACTCTCTTTGAATCTTCTTTATCATGCTAAGAGGAGCAGGAAAAAGCAAAAAATTTCAGAATTGCACCTTGCAATGCGGAGAAATTACTGTTTGTGCATTTACAATATTCATTGATTTTTGCCATTGAAAAACATCATGTTATTCATATACCAGAAATGTTTGAAGCTACTGACTGAATGAAAGGAGCTGGCATCTCACTCTCTTTGAATCTTCTTTATCATGCTAAGAGGAGCAGGAAAAATCAAAAAATTTCAGAATTGCACCTTGCAATGCGGAGAAATTACTGTTTGTGCATTTACAATATTCACTGATTTTTGCCATTGAAAAACGTCCAGAAATGATTGAAGCTACTGACTGAATGAAAGGAGCTGGCATCTCACTCTCTTTGAATCTTCTTTATCATGCTAAGAGGAGCAGGAGAAAGCAAAAAATTTCAGAATTGCACCTTGCAATGCGGAGAAATTACTGTTTGTGCATTTACAATATTCATTGATTTTTGCCATTGAAAAACGTCCAGAAATGATTGAAGCTACTGACTGAATGAAAGGAGCTGGCATCTCACTCTCTTTGAATCTTCTTTATCATGCTAAGAGGAGCAGGAAAAAGCAAAAAATTTCAGAATTGCACCTTGCAATGCGGAGAAATTACTGTTTGTGCATTTACAATATTCATTAATTTTTGCCATTGAAAAACTTCCAGAAATGATTGAAGCTACTGACTGAATGAAAGGAGCTGGCATCTCACTCTCTTTGAATCTTCTTTATCATGCTAAGAGGAGCAGGAAAAAGCAAAAAATTTCCGAATTGCACCTTGCAATGCGGAGAAATTACTGTTTGTGCATTTACAATATTCATTGATTTTTGCCATTGAAAAACTTCCAGAAATGATTGAAGCTACTGACTGAATGAAAGGAGCTGGCATCTCACTCTCTTTGAATCTTATTTATCATGCTAAGAGGAGCAGGAAAAAGCAAAAAATTTCAGAATTGCACCTTGCAATGCGGAGAAATTACTGTTTGTGCATTTACAATATTCATTGATTTTTGCCATTGAAAAACATCATGTTATTCATATACCAGAAATGTTTGAAGCTACTGACTGAATGAAAGGAGCTGGCATCTCACTCTCTTTGAATCTTCTTTATCATGCTAAGAGGAGCAGGAAAAAGCAAAAAATTTCAGAATTGCACCTTGCAATGCGGATAAATTACTGTTTGTGCATTTACAATATTCATTGATTTTTGCCATTGAAAAACATCATGTTATTCATATACCAGAAATGATTGAAGCTACTGACTGAATGAAAGGAGCTGGCATCTCACTCTCTTTGAATCTTCTTTATCATGCTAAGAGGAGCAGGAAAAAGCAAAAAATTTCAGAATTGCACCTTGCAATGCGGAGAAATTACTGTTTGTGCATTTACAATATTCATTGATTTTTACCATTGAAAAACATCATGTTATTCATATACCAGAAATGTTTGAAGCTACTGACTGAATGAAAGGAGCTGGCATCTCACTCTCTTTGAATCTCTTTATCATGCTAAGAGGAGCAGGAAAAAGCAAAAAATTTCAGAATTGCACCTTGCAATGCGGAGAAATTACTGTTTGTGCATTTACAATATTCATTGATTTTTGCCATTGAAAAACGTCCAGAAATGATTGAAGCTACTGACTGAATGAAAGGAGCTGGCATCTCACTCTCTTTGTATCTTCTTTATCATGCTAAGAGGAGCAGGAAAAAGCAAAAAATTTCAGAATTGCACCTTGCAATGCGGAGAAATTACTGTTTGTGCATTTACAATATTCATTGATTTTTGCCATTGAAAAACATCATGTTATTCATATACCAGAAATGTTTGAAGCTACTGACTGAATGAAAGGAGCTGGCATCTCACTCTCTTTGAATCTTCTTTATCATGCTAAGAGGAGCAGGAAAAAGCAAAAAATTTCAGAATTGCACCTTGCAATGCGGAGAAATTACTGTTTGTGCATTTACAATATTCATTGATTTTTGCCATTGAAAAACATCATGTTATTCATATACCAGAAATGTTTGAAGCTACTGACTGAATGAAAGGAGCTGGCATCTCACTCTCTTTGAATCTTCTTTATCATGCTAAGAGGAGCAGGAAAAAGCAAAAAATTTCAGAATTGCACCTTGCAATGCGGAGAAATTACTGTTTGTGCATTTACAATATTCATTGATTTTTGCCATTGAAAAACGTCCAGAAATGATTGAAGCTACTGACTGAATGAAAGGAGCTGGCATCTCACTCTCTTTGAATCTTCTTTATCATGCTAAGAGGAGCAGGAAAAAGCAAAAAATTTCAGAATTGCACCTTGCAATGCGGAGAAATTGCTGTTTGTGCATTTACAAAATTCATTGATTTTTGCCATTGAAAAACATCATGTTATTCATATACCAGAAATGATTGAAGCTACTGACTGAATGAAAGGAGCTGGCATCTCACTCTCTTTGAATCTTCTTTATCATGCTAAGAGGAGCAGGAAAAAGCAAAAAATTTCAGAATTGCACCTTGCAATGCGGAGAAATTACTGTTTGTGCATTTACAATATTCATTGATTTTTGCCATTGAAAAACATCATGCTATTCATATACCAGAAATGTTTGAAGCTACTGACTGAATGAAAGGAGCTGGCATCTCACTCTCTTTGAATCTTCTTTATCATGCTAAGAGGAGCAGGAAAAAGCAAAAAATTTCAGAATTGCACCTTGCAATGCGGATAAATTACTCTTTGCGCATTTACAATATTCATTGATTTTTGCCATTGAAAAACATCATGTTATTCATATACCAGAAATGATTGAAGCTACTGACTGAATGAAAGGAGCTGGCATCTCACTCTCTTTGAATCTTCTTTATCATGCTAAGAGGAGCAGGAAAAAGCAAAAAATTTCAGAATTGCACCTTGCAATGCGGAGAAATTACTGTTTGTGCATTTACAATATTCATTGATTTTTGCCATTGAAAAACATCATGTTATTCATATACCAGAAATGATTGAAGCTACTGACTGAATGAAAGTAGCTGGCATCTCACTCTCTTTGAATCTTCTTTATCATGCTAAGAGGAGCAGGAAAAAGCAAAAAATTTCAGAATTGCACCTTGCAATGCGGAGAAATTACTGTTTGTGCATTTACAATATTCATTGATTTTTGCCATTGAAAAACATCATGTTATTCATATACCAGAAATGTTTGAAGCTACTGACTGAATGAAAGGAGCTGGCATCTCACTCTCTTTGAATCTTCTTTATCATGCTAAGAGGAGCAGGAAAAAGCAAAAAATTTCAGAATTGCACCTTGCAATGCGGAGAAATTACTGTTTGTGCATTTACAATATTCATTGATTTTTGACATTGAAAAACATCATGTTATTCATATACCAGAAATGTTTGAAGCTACTGACTGAATGAAAGGAGCTGGCATCTCACTCTCTTTGAATCTTCTTTATCATGCTAAGAGGAGCAGGAAAAAGCAAAAAATTTCAGAATTGCACCTTGCAATGCGGAGAAATTACTGTTTGTGCATTTACAATATTCATTGATTTTTACCATTGAAAAACGTCCAGAAATGATTGAAGCTACTGACTGAACGAAAGGAGCTGGCATCTCACTCTCTTTGAATCTTCTTTATCATGCTAAGAGGAGCAGGAAAAAGCAAAAAATTTCAGAATTGCACCTTGCAATGCGGAGAAATTACTGTTTGTGCATTTACAATATTCATTGATTTTTGCCATTGAAAAACATCATGTTATTCATATACCAGAAATGTTTGAAGCTACTGACTGAATGAAAGGAGCTGGCATCTCACTCTCTTTGAATCTTCTTTATCATGCTAAGAGGAGCAGGAAAAAGCAAAAAATTTCAGAATTGCACCTTGCAATGCGGAGAAATTACTGTTTGTGCATTTACAATATTCATTGATTTTTGCCATTGAAAAACGTCCAGAAATGATTGAAGCTACTGACTGAATGAAAGGAGCTGGCATCTCACTCTCTTTGAATCTTCTTTATCATGCTAAGAGGAGCAGGAAAAAGCAAAAAATTTCAGAATTGCACCTTGCAATGCGGAGAAATTGCTGTTTGTGCATTTACAAAATTCATTGATTTTTGCCATTGAAAAACATCATGTTATTCATATACCAGAAATGATTGAAGCTACTGACTGAATGAAAGGAGCTGGCATCTCACTCTCTTTGAATCTTCTTTATCATGCTAAGAGGAGCAGGAAAAAGCAAAAAATTTCAGAATTGCACCTTGCAATGCGGAGAAATTACTGTTTGTGCATTTACAATATTCATTGATTTTTGCCATTGAAAAACATCATGTTATTCATATACCAGAAATGTTTGAAGCTACTGACTGAATGAAAGGAGCTGGCATCTCACTCTCTTTGAATCTTCTTTATCATGCTAAGAGGAGCAGGAAAAAGCAAAAAATTTCAGAATTGCACCTTGCAATGCGGATAAATTACTCTTTGCGCATTTACAATATTCATTGATTTTTGCCATTGAAAAACATCATGTTATTCATATACCAGAAATGATTGAAGCTACTGACTGAATGAAAGGAGCTGGCATCTCACTCTCTTTGAATCTTCTTTATCATGCTAAGAGGAGCAGGAAAAAGCAAAAAATTTCAGAATTGCACCTTGCAATGCGGAGAAATTACTGTTTGTGCATTTACAATATTCATTGATTTTTGCCATTGAAAAACATCATGTTATTCATATACCAGAAATGATTGAAGCTACTGACTGAATGAAAGTAGCTGGCATCTCACTCTCTTTGAATCTTCTTTATCATGCTAAGAGGAGCAGGAAAAAGCAAAAAATTTCAGAATTGCACCTTGCAATGCGGAGAAATTACTGTTTGTGCATTTACAATATCCATTGATTTTTGCAATTGAAAAACGTCCAGAAATGTTTGAAGCTACTGACTGAATGAAAGGAGCTGGCATCTCACTCTCTTTGAATCTTCTTTATCATGCTAAGAGGAGCAGGAAAAAGCAAAAAATTTCAGAATTGCACCTTGCAATGCGGAGAAATTACTGTTTGTGCATTTACAATATTCATTGATTTTTGCCATTGAAAAACATCATGTTATTCATATACCAGAAATGTTTGAAGCTACTGACTGAATGAAAGGAGCGGGCATCTCACTCTCTTTGAATCTTCTTTATCATGCTAAGAGGAGCAGGAAAAAGCAAAAAATTTCAGAATTGCACCTTGCAATGCGGAGAAATTACTGTTTGTGCATTTACAATATTCATTGATTTTTGCCATTGAAAAACATCATGTTATTCATATACCAGAAATGATTGAAGCTACTGACTGAATGAAAGTAGCTGGCATCTCACTCTCTTTGAATCTTCTTTATCATGCTAAGAGGAGCAGGAAAAAGCAAAAAATTTCAGAATTGCACCTTGCAATGCGGAGAAATTACTGTTTGTGCATTTACAATATCCATTGATTTTTGCAATTGAAAAACGTCCAGAAATGTTTGAAGCTACTGACTGAATGAAAGGAGCTGGCATCTCACTCTCTTTGAATCTTCTTTATCATGCTAAGAGGAGCAGGAAAAAGCAAAAAATTTCAGAATTGCACCTTGCAATGCGGAGAAATTACTGTTTGTGCATTTACAATATTCATTGATTTTTGCCATTGAAAAACATCATGTTATTCATATACCAGAAATGTTTGAAGCTACTGACTGAATGAAAGGAGCTGGCATCTCACTCTCTTTGAATCTTCTTTATCATGCTAAGAGGAGCAGGAAAAAGCAAAAAATTTCAGAATTGCACCTTGCAATGCGGAGAAATTACTGTTTGTGCATTTACAATATTCATTGATTTTTGCCATTGAAAAACGTCCAGAAATGATTGAAGCTACTGACTGAATGAAAGGAGCTGGCATCTCACTCTCTTTGAATCTTCTTTATCATGCTAAGAGGAGCAGGAAAAAGCAAAAAATTTCAGAATTGCACCTTGCAATGCGGAGAAATTACTGTTTGTGCATTTACAATATTCATTGATTTTTGCCATTGAAAAACATCATGTTATTCATATACCAGAAATGTTTGAAGCTACTGACTGAATGAAAGGAGCTGGCATCTCACTCTCTTTGAATCTTCTTTATCATGCTAAGAGGAGCAGGAAAACAAAAAATTTCAGAATTGCACCTTGCAATGCGGAGAAATTACTGTTTGTGCATTTACAATATTCATTGATTTTTGCCATTGAAAAACGTCCAGAAATGATTGAAGCTACTGACTGAATGAAAGGAGCTGGCATCTCACTCTCTTTGAATCTTCTTTATCATGCTAAGAGGAGCAGGAAAAAGCAAAAAATTTCAGAATTGCACCTTGCAATGCGGAGAAATTACAGTTTGTGCATTTACAATATTCATTGATTTTTGCCATTGAAAAACTTCCAGAAATGATTGAAGCTACTGACTGAATGAAAGGAGCTGGCATCTCACTCTCTTTGAATCTTCTTTATCATGCTAAGAGGAGCAGGAAAAAGCAAAAAATTTCAGAATTGCACCTTGCAATGCGGAGAAATTACTGTTTGTGCATTTACAATATTCATTGATTTTTGCCATTGAAAAACGTCCAGAAATGATTGAACCTAGTGACTGAATGAAAGGAGCTGGCATCTCACTCTCTTTGAATCTTCTTTATCATGCTAAGAGGAGCAGGAAAAAGCAAAAAATTTCAGAATTGCACCTTGCAATGCGGAGAAATTACTGTTTGTGCATTTACAATATTCATTGATTTTTGCCATTGAAAAACGTCCAGAAATGATTGAAGCTACTGACTGAATGAAAGGAGCTGGCATCTCACTCTCTTTGAATCTTCTTTATCATGCTAAGAGGAGCAGGAAAAAGCAAAAAATTTCAGAATTGCGCCTTGCAATGCGGAGAAATTACTGTTTGTGCATTTACAAAATTCATTGATTTTTGCCATTGAAAAACATCATGTTATTCATTTACCAGAAATGATTGAAGCTACTGACTGAATGAAAGGAGCTGGCATCTCAGTCTCTTTGAATCTTCTTTATCATGCTAAGAGGAGCAGGAAAAAGCAAAAAATTTCAGAATTGCACCTTGCAATGCGGAGAAATTAGTTTATGCATTTACAATATTCATTGATTTTTGCCATTGAAAAACGTCCAGAAATGATTGAAGCTACTGACTGAATGAAAGGAGCTGGCATCTCACTCTCTTTGAATCTTCTTTATCATGCTAAGAGGAGCAGGAAAAAGCAAAAAATTTCAGAATTGCACCTTGCAATGCGGAGAAATTACTGTTTGTGCATTTACAATATTCATTGATTTTTGCCATTGAAAAACATCATGTTATTCATATACCAGAAATGATTGAAGCTACTGACTGAATGAAAGGAGCTGGCATCTCACTCTCTTTGAATCTTCTTTACCATGCTAAGAGGAGCAGGAAAAAGTAAAAAATTTCAGAATTGCACCTTGCAATGCGGAGAAATTACTGTTTGTGCATTTACAATATTCATTGATTTTTGCCATTGAAAAACGTCCAGAAATGATTGAAGCTACTGACTGAATGAAAGGAGCTGGCATCTCACTCTCTTTGAATCTTCTTTATCATGCTAAGAGGAGCAGGAAAAAGCAAAAAATTTCAGAATTGCACCTTGCAATGCGGAGAAATTACTGTTTGTGCATTTACAATATTCATTGATTTTTGCCATTGAAAAACATCATGTTATTCATATACCAGAAATGTTTGAAGCTACTGACTGAATGAAAGGAGCTGGCATCTCACTCTCTTTGAATCTTCTTTATCATGCTAAGAGGAGCAGGAAAAAGCAAAAAATTTCAGAATTGCACCTTGCAATGCGGAGAAATTACTGTTTGTGCATTTACAATATTTATTGATTTTTGCCATTGAAAAACGTCCAGAAATGATTGAAGCTACTGACTGAATTAAAGGAGCTGGCATCTCACTCTCTTTGAATCTTCTTTATCATGCTAAGAGGAGCAGGAAAAAGCAAAAAATTTCAGAATTGCACCTTGCAATGCGGAGAAATTACTGTTTGTGCATTTACAATATTCATTGATTTTTGCCATTGAAAAACATCATGTTATTCATATACCAGAAATGTTTGAAGCTACTGACTGAATGAAAGGAGCTGGCATCTCACTCTCTTTGAATCTTCTTTATCATGCTAAGAGGAGCAGGAAAAAGCAAAAAATTTCAGAATTGCACCTTGCAATGCTGATAAATTACTGTTTGTGCATTTACAATATTCATTGATTTTTGCCATTGAAATATTGTAAATGCACAAACAGTAATATCTCCACATTGCAAGGTGCAATTCTGAAATTTTTTGCTTTTTCCTGCTAATCCTAGCATGATAAAGAAGATTCAAAGAGAGTGAGATGCCAGCTCCTTTCATTCAGTCAGTAGCTTCAAACATTTCTGGACGTTTTTCAATGGCAAAAATCAATGAATATTGTAAATGCACAAACAGTAATATCTCCACATTGCAAGGTGCAATTCTGAAATTTTTTGCTATTTCCTGTTAATCCTAGCATGATAAAGAAGATTCAAAGAGAGTGAGATGCCAGCTCCTTTCATTCAGTCAGTAGCTTCAAACATTTCTGGTATATGAAAAACATGTTTTTCAATGGCAAAAATCAATGAATATTGTAAATGCACAAACAGTAATATCTCCACATTGCAAGGTGCAATTCTGAAATGTTTTGCTTTTTCCTGCTAATCCTAGCATGATAAAGAAGATTCAAAGAGAGTGAGATGCCAGCTCCTTTCATTCAGTCAGTAGCTTCAAACATTTCTGGTATATGAAAAACATGTTTTTCAATGGCAAAAATCAATGAATATTGTAAATGCACAAACAGTAATATCTCCACATTGCAAGGTGCAATTCTGAAATTTTTTGCTTTTTCCTGCTAATCCTAGCATGATAAAGAAGATTCAAAGAGAGTGAGATGCCAGCTCCTTTCATTCAGTCAGTAGCTTCAAACATTTCTGGTATATGAAAAACATGTTTTTCAATGGCAAAAATCAATGAATATTGTAAATGCACAAACAGTAATATCTCCACATTGCAAGGTGCAATTCTGAAATTTTTAGCTTTTTCCTGTTAATCCTAGCATGATAAAGAAGATTCAAAGAGAGTGAGATGCCAGCTCCTTTCATTCAGTCAGTAGCTTCAAACATTTCTGGACGTTTTTCAATGGCAAAAATCATTGAATATTGTAAATGCACAAACAGTAATATCTCCACATTGCAAGGTGCAATTCTGAAATTTTTTGCTTTTTCCTGTTAATCCTAGCATGATAAAGAAGATTCAAAGAGAGTGAGATGCCAGCTCCTTTCATGCAGTCAGTAGCTTCAAACATTTCTGGTATATGAAAAACATGTTTTTCAATGGCAAAAATCAATGAATATTGTAAATGCACAAACAGTAATATCTCCACATTGCAAGGTGCAATTCTGAAATTTTTTGCTTTTTCCTGCTAATCCTAGCATGATAAAGAAGATTCAAAGAGAGTGAGATGCCAGCTCCTTTCATTCAGTCAGTAGCTTCAAACATTTCTGGATGTTTTTCAATGGCAAAAATCAATGAATATTGTAAATGCACAAACAGTAATATCTCCACATTGCAAGGTGCAATTCTGAAATTTTTTGCTTTTTCCTGTTAATCCTAGCATGATAAAGAAGATTCAAAGAGAGTGAGATGCCAGCTCCTTTCATTCAGTCAGTAGCTTCAAACATTTCTGGTATATGAAAAACATGTTTTTCAATGGCAAAAATCAATGAATATTGTAAATGCACAAACAGTAATATCTCCACATTGCAAGGTGCAATTCTGAAATTTTTTGCTTTTTCCTGTTAATCCTAGCATGATAAAGAAGATTCAGAGTGAGATGCCAGCTCCTTTCATTCAGTCAGTAGCTTCAAACATTTCTGGTATATGAAAAACATGTTTTTCAATGGCAAAAATCAATGAATATTGTAAATGCACAAACAGTAATATCTCCACATTGCAAGGTGCAATTCTGAAATTTTTTGCTTTTTCCTGCTAATCCTAGCATGATAAAGAAGATTCAAAGAGAGTGAGATGCCAGCTCCTTTCATTCAGTCAGTAGCTTCAAACATTTCTGGTATATGAAAAACGTTTTTCAATGGCAAAAATCAATGAATATTGTAAATGCACAAACAGTAATATCTCCACAATGCAAGGTGCAATTCTGAAATTTTTTGCTTTTTCCTGTTAATCCTAGCATGATAAAGAAGATTCAAAGAGAGTGAGATGCCAGCTCCTTTCATTCAGTCAGTAGCTTCAAACATTTCTGGTATATGAAAAACATGTTTTTCAATGGCAAAAATCAATGAATATTGTAAATGCACAAACAGTAATATCTCCACATTGCAAGGTGCAATTCTGAAATTTTTTGCTTTTTCCTGTTAATCCTAGCATGATAAAGAAGATTCAAAGAGAGTGAGATGCCAGCTCCTTTCATTCAGTCAGTAGCTTCAAACATTTCTGGTATATGAAAAACATGTTTTTCAATGGCAAAAATCAATGAATATTGTAAATGCACAAACAGTAATATCTCCACATTGCAAGGTGCAATTCTGAAATTTTTTGCTTTTTCCTGCTAATCCTAGCATGATAAAGAAGATTCAAAGAGAGTGAGATGCCAGCTCCTTTCATTCAGTCAGTAGCTTCAAACATTTCTGGACGTTTTTCAATGGCAAAAATCAATGAATATTGTAAATGCACAAACAGTAATATCTCCACATTGCAAGGTGCAATTCTGAAATTTTTTGCTTTTTCCTGTTAATCCTAGCATGATAAAGAAGATTCAAAGAGAGTGAGATGCCAGCTCCTTTCATTCAGTCAGTAGCTTCAAACATTTCTGGTATATGAAAAACATGTTTTTCAATGGCAAAAATCAATGAATATTGTAAATGCACAAACAGTAATATCTCCACATTGCAAGGTGCAATTCTGAAATTTTTTGCTTTTTCCTGTTAATCCTAGCATGATAAAGAAGATTCAGAGTGAGATGCCAGCTCCTTTCATTCAGTCAGTAGCTTCAAACATTTCTGGTATATGAAAAACATGTTTTTCAATGGCAAAAATCAATGAATATTGTAAATGCACAAACAGTAATATCTCCACATTGCAAGGTGCAATTCTGAAATTTTTTGCTTTTTCCTGCTAATCCTAGCATGATAAAGAAGATTCAAAGAGAGTGAGATGCCAGCTCCTTTCATTCAGTCAGTAGCTTCAAACATTTCTGGACGTTTTTCAATGGCAAAAATCAATGAATATTGTAAATGCACAAACAGTAATATCTCCACATTGCAAGGTGCAATTCTGAAATTTTTTGCTTTTTCCTGTTAATCCTAGCATGATAAAGAAGATTCAAAGAGAGTGAGATGCCAGCTCCTTTCATTCAGTCAGTAGCTTCAAACATTTCTGGAATATGAAAAACATGTTTTTCAATGGCAAAAATCAATGAATATTGTAAATGCACAAACAGTAATATCTCCACATTGCAAGGTGCAATTCTGAAATTTTTTGATTTTTCCTGTTAATCCTAGCATGATAAAGAAGATTCAAAGAGAGTGAGATGCCAGCTCCTTTCATTCAGTCAGTAGCTTCAAACATTTCTGGACGTTTTTCAATGGCTAAAATCAATGAATATTGTAAATGCACAAACAGTAATATCTCCACATTGCAAGGTGCAATTCTGAAATTTTTTGCTTTTTCCTGTTAATCCTAGCATGATAAAGAAGATTCAAAGAGAGTGAGATGCCAGCTCCTTTCATTCAGTCAGTAGCTTCAAACATTTCTGGTATATGAAAAACATGTTTTTCAATGGCAAAAATCAATGAATATTGTAAATGCACAAACAGTAATATCTCCACATTGCAAGGTGCAATTCTGAAATTTTTTGCTTTTTCCTGCTAATCCTAGCATGATAAAGAAGATTCAAAGAGAGTGAGATGCCAGCTCCTTTCATTCAGTCAGTAGCTTCAAACATTTCTGGACGTTTTTCAATGGCAAAAATCAATGAATATTGTAAATGCACAAACAGTAATATCTCCACATTGCAAGGTGCAATTCTGAAATTTTTTGCTTTTTCCTGTTAATCCTAGCATGATAAAGAAGATTCAAAGAGAGTGAGATGCCAGCTCCTTTCATTCAGTCAGTAGCTTCAAACATTTCTGGAATATGAAAAACATGTTTTTCAATGGCAAAAATCAATGAATATTGTAAATGCACAAACAGTAATATCTCCACATTGCAAGGTGCAATTCTGAAATTTTTTGATTTTTCCTGTTAATCCTAGCATGATAAAGAAGATTCAAAGAGAGTGAGATGCCAGCTCCTTTCATTCAGTCAGTAGCTTCAAACATTTCTGGTATATGAAAAACATGTTTTTCAATGGCAAAAATCAATGAATATTGTAAATGCACAAACAGTAATATCTCCACATTGCAAGGTGCAATTCTGAAATTTTTTGCTTTTTCCTGCTAATCCTAGCATGATAAAGAAGATTCAAAGAGAGTGAGATGCCAGCTCCTTTCATTCAGTCAGTAGCTTCAAACATTTCTGGTATATGAAAAACATGTTTTTCAATGGCAAAAATCAATGAATATTGTAAATGCACAAACAGTAATATCTCCACATTGCAAGGTGCAATTCTGAAATTTTTTGCTTTTTCCTGCTAATCCTAGCATGATAAAGAAGATTCAAAGAGAGTGAGATGCCAGCTCCTTTCATTCAGTCAGTAGCTTCAAACATTTCTGGACGTTTTTCAATGGCAAAAATCAATGAATATTGTAAATGCACAAACAGTAATATCTCCACATTGCAAGGTGCAATTCTGAAATTTTTTGCTTTTTCCTGTTAATCCTAGCATGATAAAGATTCAAAGAGAGTGAGATGCCAGCTCCTTTCATTCAGTCAGTAGCTTCAAACATTTCTGGTATATGAAAAACATGTTTTTCAATGGCAAAAATCAATGAATATTGTAAATGCACAAACAGTAATATCTCCACATTGCAAGGTGCAATTCTGAAATTTTTTGCTTTTTCCTGTTAATCCTAGCATGATAAAGAAGATTCAAAGAGAGTGAGATGCCAGCTCCTTTCATTCAGTCAGTAGCTTCAAACATTTCTGGTATATGAAAAACATGTTTTTCAATAGCAAAAATCAATGAATATTGTAAATGCACAAACAGTAATATCTCCACATTGCAAGGTGCAATTCTGAAATTTTTTGCTTTTTCCTGCTAATCCTAGCATGATAAAGATTCAAAGAGAGTGAGATGCCAGCTCCTTTCATTCAGTCAGTAGCTTCAAACATTTCTGGACGTTTTTCAATGGCAAAAATCAATGAATATTGTAAATGCACAAACAGTAATATCTCCACATTGCAAGGTGCAATTCTGAAATTTTTTGCTTTTTCCTGTTAATCCTAGCATGATAAAGAAGATTCAAAGAGAGTGAGATGCCAGCTCCTTTCATTCAGTCAGTAGCTTCAAACATTTCTGGTATATGAAAAACGTTTTTCAATGGCAAAAATCAATGAATATTGTAAATGCACAAACAGTAATATCTCCACATTGCAAGGTGCAATTCTGAATTTTGCTTTTTCCTGCTAATCCTAGCATGATAAAGAAGATTCAAAGAGAGTGAGATGCCAGCTCCTTTCATTCAGTCAGTAGCTTCAAACATTTCTGGACGTTTTTCAATGGCAAAAATCAATGAATATTGTAAATGCACAAACAGTAATATCTCCACATTGCAAGGTGCAATTCTGAAATTTTTTGCTTTTTCCTGTTAATCCTGGCATGATAAAGAAGATTCAAAGAGAGTGAGATGCCAGCTCCTTTCATTCAGTCAGTAGCTTCAAACATTTCTGGAATATGAAAAACATGTTTTTCAATGGCAAAAATCAATGAATATTGTAAATGCACAAACAGTAATATCTCCACATTGCAAGGTGCAATTCTGAAATTTTTTGATTTTTCCCGTTAATCCTAGCATGATAAAGAAGATTCAAAGAGAGTGAGATGCCAGCTCCTTTCATTCAGTCAGTAGCTTCAAACATTTCTGGTATATGAAAAACATTTTTTTCAATGGCAAAAATCAATGAATATTGTAAATGCACAAACAGTAATATCTCCACATTGCAAGGTGCAATTCTGAAATTTTTTGCTTTTTCCTGCTAATCCTAGCATGATAAAGAAGATTCAAAGAGAGTGAGATGCCAGCTCCTTTCATTCAGTCAGTAGCTTCAAACATTTCTGGTATATGAAAAACATGTTTTTCAATGGCAAAAATCAATGAATATTGTAAATGCACAAACAGTAATATCTCCACATTGCAAGGTGCAATTCTGAAATTTTTTGCTTTTTCCTGCTAATCCTAGCATGATAAAGAAGATTCAAAGAGAGTGAGATGCCAGCTCCTTTCATTCAGTCAGTAGCTTCAAACATTTCTGGACGTTTTTCAATGGCAAAAATCAATGAATATTGTAAATGCACAAACAGTAATATCTCCACATTGCAAGGTGCAATTCTGAAATTTTTTGCTTTTTCCTGTTAATCCTGGCATGATAAAGAAGATTCAAAGAGAGTGAGATGCCAGCTCCTTTCATTCAGTCAGTAGCTTCAAACATTTCTGGTATATGAAAAACATGTTTTTCAATGGCAAAAATCAATGAATATTGTAAATGCACAAACAGTAATATCTCCACATTGCAAGGTGCAATTCTGAAATTTTTTGCTTTTTCCTGTTAATCCTAGCATGATAAAGAAGATTCAAAGAGAGTGAGATGCCAGCTCCTTTCATTCAGTCAGTAGCTTCAAACATTTCTGGTATATGAAAAACATGTTTTTCAATGGCAAAAATCAATGAATATTGTAAATGCACAAACAGTAATATCTCCACATTGCAAGGTGCAATTCTGAAATTTTTTGCTTTTTCCTGCTAATCCTAGCATGATAAAGAAGATTCAAAGAGTGAGATGCCAGCTCCTTTCATTCAGTCAGTAGCTTCAAACATTTCTGGTATATGAAAAACATGTTTTTCAATGGCAAAAATCAATGAATATTGTAAATGCACAAACAGTAATATCTCCACATTGCAAGGTGCAATTCTGAAATTTTTTGCTTTTTCCTGTTAATCCTAGCATGATAAAGAAGATTCAAAGAGAGTGAGATGCCAGCTCCTTTCATTCAGTCAGTAGCTTCAAACATTTCTGGTATATGAAAAACATGTTTTTCAATGGCAAAAATCAATGAATATTGTAAATGCACAAACAGTAATATCTCCACATTGCAAGGTGCAATTCGGAAATTTTTTGCTTTTTCCTGCTAATCCTAGCATGATAAAGAAGATTCAAAGAGAGTGAGATGCCAGCTCCTTTCATTCAGTCAGTAGTTTCAAACATTTCTGGTATATGAATAACATGATGTTTTTCAATGGCAAAAATCAATGAATATTGTAAATGCACAAACAGTAATATCTCCACATTGCAAGGTGCAATTCTGAAATTTTTTGCTTTTTCCTGCTAATCCTAGCATGATAAAGAAGATTCAAAGAGAGTGAGATGCCAGCTCCTTTCATTCAGTCAGTAGCTTCAAACATTTCTGGACGTTTTTCAATGGCAAAAATCAATGAATATTGTAAATGCACAAACAGTAATATCTCCACATTGCAAGGTGCAATTCTGAAATTTTTTGCTTTTTCCTGTTAATCCTAGCATGATAAAGAAGATTCAAAGAGAGTGAGATGCCAGCTCCTTTCATTCAGTCAGTAGCTTCAAACATTTCTGGTATATGAAAAACATGTTTTTCAATGGCAAAAATCAATGAATATTGTAAATGCACAAACAGTAATATCTCCACATTGCAAGGTGCAATTCGGAAATTTTTTGCTTTTTCCTGCTAATCCTAGCATGATAAAGAAGATTCAAAGAGAGTGAGATGCCAGCTCCTTTCATTCAGTCAGTAGCTTCAAACATTTCTGGTATATGAATAACATGATGTTTTTCAATGGCAAAAATCAATGAATATTGTAAATGCACAAACAGTAATATCTCCACATTGCAAGGTGCAATTCTGAAATTTTTTGCTTTTTCCTGCTAATCCTAGCATGATAAAGAAGATTCAAAGAGAGTGAGATGCCAGCTCCTTTCATTCAGTCAGTAGCTTCAAACATTTCTGGACGTTTTTCAATGGCAAAAATCAATGAATATTGTAAATGCACAAACAGTAATATCTCCACATTGCAAGGTGCAATTCTGAAATTTTTTGCTTTTTCCTGCTAATCCTAGCATGATAAAGAAGATTCAAAGAGAGTGAGATGCCAGCTCCTTTCATTCAGTCAGTAGCTTCAAACATTTCTGGTATATGAAAAACATGTTTTTCAATGGCAAAAATCAATGAATATTGTAAATGCACAAACAGTAATATCTCCACATTGCAAGGTGCAATTCTGAAATTTTTAGCTTTTTCCTGTTAATCCTAGCATGATAAAGAAGATTCAAAGAGAGTGAGATGCCAGCTCCTTTCATTCAGTCAGTAGCTTCAAACATTTCTGGTATATGAAAAACATGTTTTTCAATGGCAAAAATCAATGAATATTGTAAATGCACAAACAGTAATATCTCCACATTGCAAGGTGCAATTCTGAAATTTTTTGCTTTTTCCTGCTAATCCTAGCATGATAAAGAAGATTCAAAGAGAGTGAGATGCCAGCTCCTTTCATTCAGTCAGTAGCTTCAAACATTTCTGGTATATGAAAAACATGTTTTTCAATGGCAAAAATCAATGAATATTGTAAATGCACAAACAGTAATATCTCCACATTGCAAGGTGCAATTCGGAAATTTTTTGCTTTTTCCTGCTAATCCTAGCATGATAAAGAAGATTCAAAGAGAGTGAGATGCCAGCTCCTTTCATTCAGTCAGTAGCTTCAAACATTTCTGGTATATGAATAACATGATGTTTTTCAATGGCAAAAATCAATGAATATTGTAAATGCACAAACAGTAATATCTCCACATTGCAAGGTGCAATTCTGAAATTTTTTGCTTTTTCCTGCTAATCCTAGCATGATAAAGAAGATTCAAAGAGAGTGAGATGCCAGCTCCTTTCATTCAGTCAGTAGCTTCAAACATTTCTGGACGTTTTTCAATGGCAAAAATCAATGAATATTGTAAATGCACAAACAGTAATATCTCCACATTGCAAGGTGCAATTCTGAAATTTTTTGCTTTTTCATGTTAATCCTAGCATGATAAAGAAGATTCAAAGAGAGTGAGATGCCAGCTCCTTTCATTCAGTCAGTAGCTTCAAACATTTCTGGTATATGAAAAACATGTTTTTCAATGGCAAAAATCAATGAATATTGTAAATGCACAAACAGTAATATCTCCACATTGCAAGGTGCAATTCTGAAATTTTTTGCTTTTTCCTGCTAATCCTAGCATGATAAAGAAGATTCAAAGAGTGAGATGCCAGCTCCTTTCATTCAGTCAGTAGCTTCAAACATTTCTGGTATATGAAAAACATGTTTTTTAATGGCAAAAATCAATGAATATTGTAAATGCACAAACAGTAATATCTCCACATTGCAAGGTGCAATTCTGAAATTTTTTGCTTTTTCCTGCTAATCCTAGCATGATAAAGAAGATTCAAAGAGAGTGAGATGCCAGCTCCTTTCATTCAGTCAGTAGCTTCAAACATTTCTGGTATATGAAAAACATGTTTTTCAATGGCAAAAATCAATGAATATTGTAAATGCACAAACAGTAATATCTCCACATTGCAAGGTGCAATTCGGAAATTTTTTGCTTTTTCCTGCTAATCCTAGCATGATAAAGAAGATTCAAAGAGAGTGAGATGCCAGCTCCTTTCATTCAGTCAGTAGCTTCAAACATTTCTGGACGTTTTTCAATGGCAAAAATGAATGAATATTGTAAATGCACAAACAGTAATATCTCCACATTGCAAGGTGCAATTCTGAAATTTTTTGCTTTTTCCTGTTAATCCTAGCATGATAAAGAAGATTCAAAGAGAGTGAGATGCCAGCTCCTTTCATTCAGTCAGTAGCTTCAAACATTTCTGGTATATGAAAAACATGTTTTTCAATGGCAAAAATCAATGAATATTGTAAATGCACAAACAGTAATATCTCCACATTGCAAGGTGCAATTCTGAAATTTTTTGCTTTTTCCTGCTAATCCTAGCATGATAAAGAAGATTCAAAGAGAGTGAGATGCCAGCTCCTTTCATTCAGTCAGTAGCTTCAAACATTTCTGGTATATGAAAAACATGTTTTTCAATGGCAAAAATCAATGAATATTGTAAATGCACAAACAGTAATATCTCCACATTGCAAGGTGCAATTCTGAAATTTTTTGCTTTTTCCTGCTAATCCTAGCATGATAAAGAAGATTCAAAGAGAGTGAGATGCCAGCTCCTTTCATTCAGTCAGTAGCTTCAAACATTTCTGGTATATGAAAAACATGTTTTTCAATGGCAAAAATCAATGAATATTGTAAATGCACAAACAGTAATATCTCCACATTGCAAGGTGCAATTCTGAAATTTTTTGCTTTTTCCTGTTAATCCTAGCATGATAAAGAAGATTCAAAGAGAGTGAGATGCCAGCTCCTTTCATTCAGTCAGTAGCTTCAAACATTTCTGGACGTTTTTCAATGGCAAAAATCAATGAATATTGTAAATGCACAAACAGTAATATCTCCACATTGCAAGGTGCAATTCTGAAATTTTTTGCTTTTTCCTGTTAATCCTAGCATGATAAAGAAGATTCAAAGAGAGTGAGATGCCAGCTCCTTTCATTCAGTCAGTAGCTTCAAACATTTCTGGTATATGAAAAACATGTTTTTCAATGGCAAAAATCAATGAATATTGTAAATGCACAAACAGTAATATCTCCACATTGCAAGGTGCAATTCTGAAATTTTTTGCTTTTTCCTGCTAATCCTAGCATGATAAAGAAGATTCAAAGAGAGTGAGATGCCAGCTCCTTTCATTCAGTCAGTAGCTTCAAACATTTCTGGTATATGAAAAACATGTTTTTCAATGGCAAAAATCAATCAATATTGTAAATGCACAAACAGTAATATCTCCACATTGGAAGGTGCAATTCTGAAATTTTTAGCTTTTTCCTGTTAATCCTAGCATGATAAAGAAGATTCAAAGAGAGTGAGATGCCAGCTCCTTTCATTCAGTCAGTAGCTTCAAACATTTCTGGACGTTTTTCAATGGCAAAAATCAATGAATATTGTAAATGCACAAACAGTAATATCTCCACATTGCAAGGTGCAATTCTGAAATTTTTTGCTTTTTCCTGTTAATCCTAGCATGATAAAGAAGATTCAAAGAGAGTGAGATGCCAGCTCCTTTCATTCAGTCAGTAGCTTCAAACATTTCTGGTATATGAAAAACATGTTTTTCAATGGCAAAAATCAATGAATATTGTAAATGCACAAACAGTAATATCTCCACATTGCAAGGTGCAATTCTGAAATTTTTTGCTTTTTCCTGCTAATCCTAGCATGATAAAGAAGATTCAAAGAGAGTGAGATGCCAGCTCCTTTCATTCAGTCAGTAGCTTCAAACATTTCTGGTATATGAAAAACATGTTTTTCAATGGCAAAAATCAATGAATATTGTAAATGCACAAACAGTAATATCTCCACATTGCAAGGTGCAATTCTGAAATTTTTTGCTTTTTCCTGCTAATCCTAGCATGATAAAGAAGATTCAAAGAGAGTGAGATGCCAGCTCCTTTCATTCAGTCAGTAGCTTCAAACATTTCTGGACGTTTTTCAATGGCAAAAATCAATGAATATTGTAAATGCACAAACAGTAATATCTCCACATTGCAAGGTGCAATTCTGAAATTTTTTGCTTTTTCCTGTTAATCCTAGCATGATAAAGAAGATTCAAAGAGAGTGAGATGCCAGCTCCTTTCATTCAGTCAGTAGCTTCAAACATTTCTGGTATATGAAAAACATGTTTTTCAATGGCAAAAATCAATGAATATTGTAAATGCACAAACAGTAATATCTCCACATTGCAAGGTGCAATTCTGAAATTTTTTGCTTTTTCCTGCTAATCCTAGCATGATAAAGAAGATTCAAAGAGAGTGAGATGCCAGCTCCTTTCATTCAGTCAGTAGCTTCAAACATTTCTGGTATATGAAAAACATGTTTTTCAATGGCAAAAATCAATGAATATTGTAAATGCACAAGCAGTAATATCTCCACATTGCAAGGTGCAATTCTGAAATTTTTTGCTTTTTCCTGCTAATCCTAGCATGATAAAGAAGATTCAAAGAGAGTGAGATGCCAGCTCCTTTCATTCAGTCAGTAGCTTCAAACATTTCTGGACGTTTTTCAATGGCAAAAATCAATGAATATTGTAAATGCACAAACAGTAATATCTCCACATTGCAAGGTGCAATTCTGAAATTTTTTGCTTTTTCCTGTTAATCCTAGCATGATAAAGAAGATTCAAAGAGAGTGAGATGCCAGCTCCTTTCATTCAGTCAGTAGCTTCAAACATTTCTGGACGTTTTTCAATGGCAAAAATCAATGAATATTGTAAATGCACAAACAGTAATATCTCCACATTGCAAGGTGCAATTCTGAAATTTTTTGCTTTTTCCTGTTAATCCTAGCATGATAAAGAAGATTCAAAGAGAGTGAGATGCCAGCTCCTTTCATTCAGTCAGTAGCTTCAAACATTTCTGGTATATGAAAAACATGTTTTTCAATGGCAAAAATCAATGAATATTGTAAATGCACAAACAGTAATATCTCCACATTGCAAGGTGCAATTCTGAAATTTTTTGCTTTTTCCTGTTAATCCTAGCATGATAAAGAAGATTCAAAGAGAGTGAGATGCCAGCTCCTTTCATTCAGTCAGTAGCTTCAAACATTTCTGGTATATGAAAAACATGTTTTTCAATGGCAAAAATCAATGAATATTTTAAATGCACAAACAGTAATATCTCCACATTGCAAGGTGCAATTCTGAAATTTTTTGCTTTTTCCTGCTAATCCTAGCATGATAAAGAAGATTCAAAGAGAGTGAGATGCCAGCTCCTTTCATTCAGTCAGTAGCTTCAAACATTTCTGGACGTTTTTCAATGGCAAAAATCAATGAATATTGTAAATGCACAAACAGTAATATCTCCACATTGCAAGGTGCAATTCTGAAATTTTTTGCTTTTTCCTGTTAATCCTAGCATGATAAAGAAGATTCAAAGAGAGTGAGATGCCAGCTCCTTTCATTCAGTCAGTAGCTTCAAACATTTCTGGTATATGAAAAACATGTTTTTCAATGGCAAAAATCAATGAATATTGTAAATGCACAAACAGTAATATCTCCACATTGCAAGGTGCAATTCTGAAATTTTTTGCTTTTTCCTGTTAATCCTAGCATGATAAAGAAGATTCAAAGAGAGTGACATGCCAGCTCCTTTCATTCAGTCAGTAGCTTCAAACATTTCTGGTATATGAAAAACATGTTTTTCAATGGCAAAAATCAATGAATATTGTAAATGCACAAACAGTAATATCTCCACATTGCAAGGTGCAATTCTGAAATTTTTTGCTTTTTCCTGCTAATCCTAGCATGATAAAGAAGATTCAAAGAGAGTGAGATGCCAGCTCCTTTCATTCAGTCAGTAGCTTCAAACATTTCTGGACGTTTTTCAATGGCAAAAATCAATGAATATTGTAAATGCACAAACAGTAATATCTCCACATTGCAAGGTGCAATTCTGAAATTTTTTGCTTTTTCCTGTTAATCCTAGCATGATAAAGAAGATTCAAAGAGAGTGAGATGCCAGCTCCTTTCATTCAGTCAGTAGCTTCAAACATTTCTGGTATATGAAAAACATGTTTTTCAATGGCAAAAATCAATGAATATTGTAAATGCACAAACAGTAATATCTCCACATTGCAAGGTGCAATTCTGAAATTTTTTGCTTTTTCCTGCTAATCCTAGCATGATAAAGAAGATTCAAAGAGAGTGAGATGCCAGCTCCTTTCATTCAGTCAGTAGCTTCAAACATTTCTGGTATATGAAAAACACATGTTTTTCAATGGCAAAAATCAATGAATATTGTAAATGCACAAACAGTAATATCTCCACATTGCAAGGTGCAATTCTGAAATTTTTTGCTTTTTCCTGGCATGATAAAGAAGATTCAAAGAGAGTGAGATGCCAGCTCGTTTCATTCAGTCAGTAGCTTCAAACATTTCTGGTATATGAAAAACATGTTTTTCAATGGCAAAAATCAATGAATATTGTAAATGCACAAACAGTAATATCTCCACATTGCAAGGTGCAATTCTGAAATTTTTAGCTTTTTCCTGTTAATCCTAGCATGATAAAGAAGATTCAAAGAGAGTGAGATGCCAGCTCCTTTCATTCAGTCAGTAGCTTCAAACATTTCTGGACGTTTTTCAATGGCAAAAATCAATGAATATTGTAAATGCACAAACAGTAATATCTCCACATTGCAAGGTGCAATTCTGAAATTTTTTGCTTTTTCCTGTTAATCCTAGCATGATAAAGAAGATTCAAAGAGAGTGAGATGCCAGCTCCTTTCATTCAGTCAGTAGCTTCAAACATTTCTGGTATATGAAAAACGTTTTTCAATGGCAAAAATCAATGAATATTGTAAATGCACAAACAGTAATATCTCCACATTGCAAGGTGCAATTCTGAAATTTTTTGCTTTTTCCTGCTAATCCTAGCATGATAAAGAAGATTCAAAGAGAGTGAGATGCCAGCTCCTTTCATTCAGTCAGTAGCTTCAAACATTTCTGGTATATGAAAAACATGTTTTTCAATGGCAAAAATCAATGAATATTGTAAATGCACAAATAGTAATATCTCCACATTGCAAGGTGCAATTCTGAAATTTTTTGCTTTTTCCTGCTAATCCTAGCATGATAAAGAAGATTCAAAGAGAGTGAGATGCCAGCTCCTTTCATTCAGTCAGTAGCTTCAAACATTTCTGGACGTTTTTCAATGGCAAAAATCAATGAATATTGTAAATGCACAAACAGTAATATCTCCACATTGCAAGGTGCAATTCTGAAATTTTTTGCTTTTTCCTGTTAATCCTAGCATGATAAAGAAGATTCAAAGAGAGTGAGATGCCAGCTCCTTTCATTCAGTCAGTAGCTTCAAACATTTCTGGTATATGAAAAACATGTTTTTCAATGGCAAAAATCAATGAATATTGTAAATGCACAAACAGTAATATCTCCACATTGCAAGGTGCAATTCTGAAATTTTTTGCTTTTTCCTGCTAATCCTAGCATGATAAAGAAGATTCAAAGAGAGTGAGATGCCAGCTCCTTTCATTCAGTCAGTAGCTTCAAACATTTCTGGTATATGAAAAACATGTTTTTCAATGGCAAAAATCAATGAATATTGTAAATGCACAAACAGTAATATCTCCACATTGCAAGGTGCAATTCTGAAATTCTTTGCTTTTTCCTGCTAATCCTAGCATGATAAAGAAGATTCAAAGAGAGTGAGATGCCAGCTCCTTTCATTCAGTCAGTAGCTTCAAACATTTCTGGTATATGAAAAACATGTTTTTCAATGGCAAAAATCAATGAATATTGTAAATGCACAAACAGTAATATCTCCACATTGCAAGGTGCAGTTCTGAAATTTTTAGCTTTTTCCTGTTAATCCTAGCATGATAAAGAAGATTCAAAGAGAGTGAGATGCCAGCTCCTTTCATTCAGTCAGTAGCTTCAAACATTTCTGGACGTTTTTCAATGGCAAAAATCAATGAATATTGTAAATGCACAAACAGTAATATCTCCACATTGCAAGGTGCAATTCTGAAATTTTTTGCTTTTTCCTGTTAATCCTAGCATGATAAAGAAGATTCAAAGAGAGTGAGATGCCAGCTCCTTTCATTCAGTCAGTAGCTTCAAACATTTCTGGTATATGAAAAACATGTTTTTCAATGGCAAAAATCAATGAATATTGTAAATGCACAAACAGTAATATCTCCACATTGCAAGGTGCAATTCTGAAATTTTTTGCTTTTTCCTGCTAATCCTAGCATGATAAAGAAGATTCAAAGAGAGTGAGATGCCAGCTCCTTTCATTCAGTCAGTAGCTTCAAACATTTCTGGTATATGAAAAACATGTTTTTCAATGGCAAAAATCAATGAATATTGTAAATGCACAAGCAGTAATATCTCCACATTGCAAGGTGCAATTCTGAAATTTTTTGCTTTTTCCTGCTAATCCTAGCATGATAAAGAAGATTCAAAGAGAGTGAGATGCCAGCTCCTTTCATTCAG
Source organism: Phyllobates terribilis (assembly GCF_046119375.1). Taxonomy (NCBI): domain Eukaryota; kingdom Metazoa; phylum Chordata; class Amphibia; order Anura; family Dendrobatidae; genus Phyllobates; species Phyllobates terribilis. The sequence continues at coordinate 203,916 of NW_027363767.1, read as the reverse complement.
TCAGTAGCTTCAAACATTTCTGGACGTTTTTCAATGGCAAAAATCAATGAATATTGTAAATGCACAAACAGTAATATCTCCACATTGCAAGGTGCAATTCTGAAATTTTTTGCTTTTTCCTGTTAATCCTAGCATGATAAAGAAGATTCAAAGAGAGTGAGATGCCAGCTCCTTTCATTCAGTCAGTAGCTTCAAACATTTCTGGACGTTTTTCAATGGCAAAAATCAATGAATATTGTAAATGCACAAACAGTAATATCTCCACATTGCAAGGTGCAATTCTGAAATTTTTTGCTTTTTCCTGTTAATCCTAGCATGATAAAGAAGATTCAAAGAGAGTGAGATGCCAGCTCCTTTCATTCAGTCAGTAGCTTCAAACATTTCTGGTATATGAAAAACATGTTTTTCAATGGCAAAAATCAATGAATATTGTAAATGCACAAACAGTAATATCTCCACATTGCAAGGTGCAATTCTGAAATTTTTTGCTTTTTCCTGTTAATCCTAGCATGATAAAGAAGATTCAAAGAGAGTGAGATGCCAGCTCCTTTCATTCAGTCAGTAGCTTCAAACATTTCTGGTATATGAAAAACATGTTTTTCAATGGCAAAAATCAATGAATATTTTAAATGCACAAACAGTAATATCTCCACATTGCAAGGTGCAATTCTGAAATTTTTTGCTTTTTCCTGCTAATCCTAGCATGATAAAGAAGATTCAAAGAGAGTGAGATGCCAGCTCCTTTCATTCAGTCAGTAGCTTCAAACATTTCTGGACGTTTTTCAATGGCAAAAATCAATGAATATTGTAAATGCACAAACAGTAATATCTCCACATTGCAAGGTGCAATTCTGAAATTTTTTGCTTTTTCCTGTTAATCCTAGCATGATAAAGAAGATTCAAAGAGAGTGAGATGCCAGCTCCTTTCATTCAGTCAGTAGCTTCAAACATTTCTGGTATATGAAAAACATGTTTTTCAATGGCAAAAATCAATGAATATTGTAAATGCACAAACAGTAATATCTCCACATTGCAAGGTGCAATTCTGAAATTTTTTGCTTTTTCCTGTTAATCCTAGCATGATAAAGAAGATTCAAAGAGAGTGACATGCCAGCTCCTTTCTTTCAGTCAGTAGCTTCAAACATTTCTGGTATATGAAAAACATGTTTTTCAATGGCAAAAATCAATGAATATTGTAAATGCACAAACAGTAATATCTCCACATTGCAAGGTGCAATTCTGAAATTTTTTGCTTTTTCCTGCTAATCCTAGCATGATAAAGAAGATTCAAAGAGAGTGAGATGCCAGCTCCTTTCATTCAGTCAGTAGCTTCAAACATTTCTGGACGTTTTTCAATGGCAAAAATCAATGAATATTGTAAATGCACAAACAGTAATATCTCCACATTGCAAGGTGCAATTCTGAAATTTTTTGCTTTTTCCTGTTAATCCTAGCATGAAAAGAAGATTCAAAGAGAGTGAGATGCCAGCTCCTTTCATTCAGTCAGTAGCTTCAAACATTTCTGGTATATGAAAAACATGCTTTTCAATGGCAAAAATCAATGAATATTGTAAATGCACAAACAGTAATATCTCCACATTGCAAGGTGCAATTCTGAAATTTTTTGCTTTTTCCTGCTAATCCTAGCATGATAAAGAAGATTCAAAGAGAGTGAGATGCCAGCTCCTTTCATTCAGTCAGTAGCTTCAAACATTTCTGGTATATGAAAAACACATGTTTTTCAATGGCAAAAATCAATGAATATTGTAAATGCACAAACAGTAATATCTCCACATTGCAAGGTGCAATTCTGAAATTTTTTGCTTTTTCCTGGCATGATAAAGAAGATTCAAAGAGAGTGAGATGCCAGCTCCTTTCATTCAGTCAGTAGCTTCAAACATTTCTGGTATATGAAAAACATGTTTTTCAATGGCAAAAATCAATGAATATTGTAAATGCACAAACAGTAATATCTCCACATTGCAAGGTGCAATTCTGAAATTTTTAGCTTTTTCCTGTTAATCCTAGCATGATAAAGAAGATTCAAAGAGAGTGAGATGCCAGCTCCTTTCATTCAGTCAGTAGCTTCAAACATTTCTGGACGTTTTTCAATGGCAAAAATCAATGAATATTGTAAATGCACAAACAGTAATATCTCCACATTGCAAGGTGCAATTCTGAAATTTTTTGCTTTTTCCTGTTAATCCTAGCATGATAAAGAAGATTCAAAGAGAGTGAGATGCCAGCTCCTTTCATTCAGTCAGTAGCTTCAAACATTTCTGGTATATGAAAAACGTTTTTCAATGGCAAAAATCAATGAATATTGTAAATGCACAAACAGTAATATCTCCACATTGCAAGGTGCAATTCTGAAATTTTTTGCTTTTTCCTGCTAATCCTAGCATGATAAAGAAGATTCAAAGAGAGTGAGATGCCAGCTCCTTTCATTCAGTCAGTAGCTTCAAACATTTCTGGTATATGAAAAACATGTTTTTCAATGGCAAAAATCAATGAATATTGTAAATGCACAAACAGTAATATCTCCACATTGCAAGGTGCAATTCTGAAATTTTTTGCTTTTTCCTGCTAATCCTAGCATGATAAAGAAGATTCAAAGAGAGTGAGATGCCAGCTCCTTTCATTCAGTCAGTAGCTTCAAACATTTCTGGATGTTTTTCAATGGCAAAAATCAATGAATATTGTAAATGCACAAACAGTAATATCTCCACATTGCAAGGTGCAATTCTGAAATTTTTTGCTTTTTCCTGTTAATCCTAGCATGATAAAGAAGATTCAAAGAGAGTGAGATGCCAGCTCCTTTCATTCAGTCAGTAGCTTCAAACATTTCTGGTATATGAAAAACGTTTTTCAAGGCAAAAATCAATGAATATTGTAAATGCACAAACAGTAATATCTCCACATTGCAAGGTGCAATTCTGAAATTTTTTGCTTTTTCCTGCTAATCCTAGCATGATAAAGAAGATTCAAAGAGAGTGAGATGCCAGCTCCTTTCATTCAGTCAGTAGCTTCAAACATTTCTGGTATATGAAAAACATGTTTTTCAATGGCAAAAATCAATGAATATTGTAAATGCACAAACAGTAATATCTCCACATTGCAAGGTGCAATTCTGAAATTTTTTGCTTTTTCCTGCTAATCCTAGCATGATAAAGAAGATTCAAAGAGAGTGAGATGCCAGCTCCTTTCATTCAGTCAGTAGCTTCAAACATTTCTGGACGTTTTTCAATGGCAAAAATCAATGAATATTGTAAATGCACAAACAGTAATATCTCCACATTGCAAGGTGCAATTCTGAAATTTTTTGCTTTTTCCTGTTAATCCTAGCATGATAAAGAAGATTCAAAGAGAGTGAGATGCCAGCTCCTTTCATTCAGTCAGTAGCTTCAAACATTTCTGGTATATGAAAAACATGTTTTTCAATGGCAAAAATCAATGAATATTGTAAATGCACAAACAGTAATATCTCCACATTGCAAGGTGCAATTCTGAAATTTTTCGCTTTTTCCTGTTAATCCTAGCATGATAAAGAAGATTCAAAGAGAGTGACATGCCAGCTCCTTTCATTCAGTCAGTAGCTTCAAACATTTCTGGTATATGAAAAACATGTTTTTCAATGGCAAAAATCAATGAATATTGTAAATGCACAAACAGTAATATCTCCACATTGCAAGGTGCAATTCTGAAATTTTTTGCTTTTTCCTGCTAATCCTAGCATGATAAAGAAGATTCAAAGAGAGTGAGATGCCAGCTCCTTTCATTCAGTCAGTAGCTTCAAACATTTCTGGACGTTTTTCAATGGCAAAAATCAATGAATATTGTAAATGCACAAACAGTAATATCTCCACATTGCAAGGTGCAATTCTGAAATTTTTTGCTTTTTCCTGTTAATCCTAGCATGATAAAGAAGATTCAAAGAGAGTGAGATGCCAGCTCCTTTCATTCAGTCAGTAGCTTCAAACATTTCTGGTATATGAAAAACATGTTTTTCAATGGCAAAAATCAATGAATATTGTAAATGCACAAACAGTAATATCTCCACATTGCAAGGTGCAATTCTGAAATTTTTTGCTTTTTCCTGCTAATCCTAGCATGATAAAGAAGATTCAAAGAGAGTGAGATGCCAGCTCCTTTCATTCAGTCAGTAGCTTCAAACATTTCTGGTATATGAAAAACATGTTTTTCAATGGCAAAAATCAATGAATATTGTAAATGCACAAACAGTAATATCTCCACATTGCAAGGTGCAATTCTGAAATTTTTAGCTTTTTCCTCTTAATCCTAGCATGGTAAAGAAGATTCAAAGAGAGTGAGATGCCAGCTCCTTTCATTCAGTCAGTAGCTTCAAACATTTCTGGACGTTTTTCAATGGCAAAAATCAATGAATATTGTAAATGCACAAACAGTAATATCTCCACATTGCAAGGTGCAATTCTGAAATTTTTTGCTTTTTCCTGTTAATCCTAGCATGATAAAGAAGATTCAAAGAGAGTGAGATGCCAGCTCCTTTCATTCAGTCAGTAGCTTCAAACATTTCTGGTATATGAAAAACGTTTTTCAAGGCAAAAATCAATGAATATTGTAAATGCACAAACAGTAATATCTCCACATTGCAAGGTGCAATTCTGAAATTTTTTGCTTTTTCCTGCTAATCCTAGCATGATAAAGAAGATTCAAAGAGAGTGAGATGCCAGCTCCTTTCATTCAGTCAGTAGCTTCAAACATTTCTGGTATATGAAAAACATGTTTTTCAATGGCAAAAATCAATGAATATTGTAAATGCACAAACAGTAATATCTCCACATTGCAAGGTGCAATTCTGAAATTTTTTGCTTTTTCCTGCTAATCCTAGCATGATAAAGAAGATTCAAAGAGAGTGAGATGCCAGCTCCTTTCATTCAGTCAGTAGCTTCAAACATTTCTGGACGTTTTTCAATGGCAAAAATCAATGAATATTGTAAATGCACAAACAGTAATATCTCCACATTGCAAGGTGCAATTCTGAAATTTTTTGCTTTTTCCTGTTAATCCTAGCATGATAAAGAAGATTCAAAGAGAGTGAGATGCCAGCTCCTTTCATTCAGTCAGTAGCTTCAAACATTTCTGGTATATGAAAAACATGTTTTTCAATGGCAAAAATCAATGAATATTGTAAATGCACAAACAGTAATATCTCCACATTGCAAGGTGCAATTCTGAAATTTTTCGCTTTTTCCTGTTAATCCTAGCATGATAAAGAAGATTCAAAGAGAGTGACATGCCAGCTCCTTTCATTCAGTCAGTAGCTTCAAACATTTCTGGTATATGAAAAACATGTTTTTCAATGGCAAAAATCAATGAATATTGTAAATGCACAAACAGTAATATCTCCACATTGCAAGGTGCAATTCTGAAATTTTTTGCTTTTTCCTGCTAATCCTAGCATGATAAAGAAGATTCAAAGAGAGTGAGATGCCAGCTCCTTTCATTCAGTCAGTAGCTTCAAACATTTCTGGACGTTTTTCAATGGCAAAAATCAATGAATATTGTAAATGCACAAACAGTAATATCTCCACATTGCAAGGTGCAATTCTGAAATTTTTTGCTTTTTCCTGTTAATCCTAGCATGATAAAGAAGATTCAAAGAGAGTGAGATGCCAGCTCCTTTCATTCAGTCAGTAGCTTCAAACATTTCTGGTATATGAAAAACATGTTTTTCAATGGCAAAAATCAATGAATATTGTAAATGCACAAACAGTAATATCTCCACATTGCAAGGTGCAATTCTGAAATTTTTTGCTTTTTCCTGCTAATCCTAGCATGATAAAGAAGATTCAAAGAGAGTGAGATGCCAGCTCCTTTCATTCAGTCAGTAGCTTCAAACATTTCTGGTATATGAAAAACACATGTTTTTCAATGGCAAAAATCAATGAATATTGTAAATGCACAAACAGTAATATCTCCACATTGCAAGGTGCAATTCTGAAATTTTTTGCTTTTTCCTGCTAATCCTAGCATGATAAAGAAGATTCAAAGAGAGTGAGATGCCAGCTCCTTTCATTCAGTCAGTAGCTTCAAACATTTCTGGTATATGAAAAACATGTTTTTCAATGGCAAAAATCAATGAATATTGTAAATGCACAAACAGTAATATCTCCACATTGCAAGGTGCAATTCTGAAATTTTTAGCTTTTTCCTCTTAATCCTAGCATGATAAAGAAGATTCAAAGAGAGTGAGATGCCAGCTCCTTTCATTCAGTCAGTAGCTTCAAACATTTCTGGACGTTTTTCAATGGCAAAAATCAATGAATATTGTAAATGCACAAACAGTAATATCTCCACATTGCAAGGTGCAATTCTGAAATTTTTTGCTTTTTCCTGTTAATCCTAGCATGATAAAGAAGATTCAAAGAGAGTGAGATGCCAGCTCCTTTCATTCAGTCAGTAGCTTCAAACATTTCTGGTATATGAAAAACATGTTTTTCAATGGCAAAAATCAATGAATATTGTAAATGCACAAACAGTAATATCTCCACATTGCAAGGTGCAATTCTGAAATTTTTTGCTTTTTCCTGCTAATCCTAGCATGATAAAGAAGATTCAAAGAGAGTGAGATGCCAGCTCCTTTCATTCAGTCAGTAGCTTCAAACATTTCTGGTATATGAAAAACACATGTTTTTCAATGGCAAAAATCAATGAATATTGTAAATGCACAAACAGTAATATCTCCACATTGCAAGGTGCAATTCTGAAATTTTTTGCTTTTTCCTGCTAATCCTAGCATGATAAAGAAGATTCAAAGAGAGTGAGATGCCAGCTCCTTTCATTCAGTCAGTAGCTTCAAACATTTCTGGTATATGAAAAACATGTTTTTCAATGGCAAAAATCAATGAATATTGTAAATGCACAAACAGTAATATCTCCACATTGCAAGGTGCAATTCTGAAATTTTTAGCTTTTTCCTCTTAATCCTAGCATGATAAAGAAGATTCAAAGAGAGTGAGATGCCAGCTCCTTTCATTCAGTCAGTAGCTTCAAACATTTCTGGACGTTTTTCAATGGCAAAAATCAATGAATATTGTAAATGCACAAACAGTAATATCTCCACATTGCAAGGTGCAATTCTGAAATTTTTTGCTTTTTCCTGTTAATCCTAGCATGATAAAGAAGATTCAAAGAGAGTGAGATGCCAGCTCCTTTCATTCAGTCAGTAGCTTCAAACATTTCTGGTATATGAAAAACGTTTTTCAATGGCAAAAATCAATGAATATTGTAAATGCACAAACAGTAATATCTCCACATTGCAAGGTGCAATTCTGAAATTTTTTGCTTTTTCCTGCTAATCCTAGCATGATAAAGAAGATTCAAAGAGAGTGAGATGCCAGCTCCTTTCATTCAGTCAGTAGCTTCAAACATTTCTGGTATATGAAAAACATGTTTTTCAATGGCAAAAATCAATGAATATTGTAAATGCACAAACAGTAATATCTCCACATTGCAAGGTGCAATTCTGAAATTTTTTGCTTTTTCCTGCTAATCCTAGCATGATAAAGAAGATTCAAAGAGAGTGAGATGCCAGCTCCTTTCATTCAGTCAGTAGCTTCAAACATTTCTGGACGTTTTTCAATGGCAAAAATCAATGAATATTGTAAATGCACAAACAGTAATATCTCCACATTGCAAGGTGAAATTCTGAAATTTTTTGCTTTTTCCTGTTAATCCTAGCATGATAAAGAAGATTCAAAGAGAGTGAGATGCCAGCTCCTTTCATTCAGTCAGTAGCTTCAAACATTTCTGGTATATGAAAAACATGTTTTTCAATGGCAAAAATCAATGAATATTGTAAATGCACAAACAGTAATATCTCCACATTGCAAGGTGAAATTCTGAAATTTTTTGCTTTTTCCTGTTAATCCTAGCATGATAAAGAAGATTCAAAGAGAGTGAGATGCCAGCTCCTTTCATTCAGTCAGTAGCTTCAAACATTTCTGGTATATGAAAAACATGTTTTTCAATGGCAAAAATCAATGAATATTGTAAATGCACAAACAGTAATATCTCCACATTGCAAGGTGCAATTCTGAAATTTTTTGCTTTTTCCTGCTAATCCTAGCATGATAAAGAAGATTCAAAGAGAGTGAGATGCCAGCTCCTTTCATTCAGTCAGTAGCTTCAATCATTTCTGGACATTTTTCAATGGCAAAAATCAATGAATATTGTAAATGCACAAACAGTAATTTCTCCGCATTGCAAGGTGCAATTCTGAATTTTTTTGCTTTTTCCTGCTCCTCTTAGCATGATAAAGAAGATTCAAAGAGAGTGAGATGCCAGCTCCTTTCATTCAGTCAGTAGCTTCAAACATTTCTGGTATATGAAAAACATGTTTTTCAATGGCAAAAATCAATGAATATTGTAAATGCACAAACAGTAATATCTCCACATTGCAAGGTGCAATTCTGAAATTCTTTGCTTTTTCCTGCTAATCCTAGCATGATAAAGAAGATTCAAAGAGAGTGAGATGCCAGCTCCTTTCATTCAGTCAGTAGCTTCAAACATTTCTGGTATATGAAAAACATGTTTTTCAATGGCAAAAATCAATGAATATTGTAAATGCACAAACAGTAATATCTCCACATTGCAAGGTGCAATTCTGAAATTTTTAGCTTTTTCCTGTTAATCCTAGCATGATAAAGAAGATTCAAAGAGAGTGAGATGCCAGCTCCTTTCATTCAGTCAGTAGCTTCAATCATTTCTGGACATTTTTCAATGGCAAAAATCAATGAATATTGTAAATGCACAAACAGTAATTTCTCCGCATTGCAAGGTGCAATTCTGAAATTTTTTGCTTTTTCCTGCTCCTCTTAGCATGATAAAGAAGATTCAAAGAGAGTGAGATGACAGCTCCTTTCATTCAGTCAGTAGCTTCAGTCATTTCTGGACGTTTTTCAATGGCAAAAATCAATGAATATTGTAAATGCACAAACAGTAATTTCTCCGCATTGCAAGGTGCAATTCTGAAATTTTTTGCTTTTTCCTGCTCCTCTTAGCATGATAAAGAAGATTCAAAGAGAGTGAGATGCCAGCTCCTTTCATTCAGTCAGTAGCTTCAAACATTTCTGGTATATGAAAAACATGTTTTTCAATGGCAAAAATCAATGAATATTGTAAATGCACAAACAGTAATATCTCCACATTGCAAGGTGCAATTCTGAAATTCTTTGCTTTTTCCTGCTAATCCTAGCATGATAAAGAAGATTCAAAGAGAGTGAGATGCCAGCTCCTTTCATTCAGTCAGTAGCTTCAAACATTTCTGGTATATGAAAAACATGTTTTTCAATGGCAAAAATCAATGAATATTGTAAATGCACAAACAGTAATATCTCCACATTGCAAGGTGCAATTCTGAAATTTTTAGCTTTTTCCTGTTAATCCTAGCATGATAAAGAAGATTCAAAGAGAGTGAGATGCCAGCTCCTTTCATTCAGTCAGTAGCTTCAAACATTTCTGGACGTTTTTCAATGGCAAAAATCAATGAATATTGTAAATGCACAAACAGTAATATCTCCACATTGCAAGGTGCAATTCTGAAATTTTTTGCTTTTTCCTGTTAATCCTAGCATGATAAAGAAGATTCAAAGAGAGTGAGATGCCAGCTCCTTTCATTCAGTCAGTAGCTTCAAACATTTCTGGTATATGAAAAACATGTTTTTCAATGGCAAAAATCAATGAATATTGTAAATGCACAAACAGTAATATCTCCACATTGCAAGGTGCAATTCTGAAATTTTTTGCTTTTTCCTGCTAATCCTAGCATGATGAAGAAGATTCAAAGAGAGTGAGATGCCAGCTCCTTTCATTCAGTCAGTAGCTTCAAACATTTCTGGTATATGAAAAACATGTTTTTCAATGGCAATAATCAATGAATATTGTAAATGCACAAACAGTAATATCTCCACATTGCAAGGTGCAATTCTGAAATTTTTTGCTTTTTCCTACTAATCCTAGCATGATAAAGAAGATTCAAAGAGAGTGAGATGCCAGCTCCTTTCATTCAGTCAGTAGCTTCAAACATTTCTGGACGTTTTTCAATGGCATAAATCAATGAATATTTTAAATGCACAAACAGTAATATCTCCACATTGCAAGGTGCAATTCTGAAATTTTTTGCTTTTTCCTGTTAATCCTAGCATGATAAAGAAGATTCAAAGAGAGTGAGATGCCAGCTCCTTTCATTCAGTCAGTAGCTTCAAACATTTCTGGACGTTTTTCAATGGCAAAAATCAATGAATATTGTAAATGCACAAACAGTAATATCTCCACATTGCAAGGTGCAATTCTGAAATTTTTTGCTTTTTCCTGTTAATCCTAGCATGATAAAGAAGATTCAAAGAGAGTGAGATGCCAGCTCCTTTCATTCAGTCAGTAGCTTCAAACATTTCTGGTATATGAAAAACATGTTTTTCAATGGCAAAAATCAATGAATATTGTAAATGCACAAACAGTAATATCTCCACATTGCAAGGTGCAATTCTGAAATTTTTTGCTTTTTCCTGTTAATCCTAGCATGATAAAGAAGATTCAAAGAGAGTGAGATGCCAGCTCCTTTCATTCAGTCAGTAGCTTCAAACATTTCTGGTATATGAAAAACATGTTTTTCAATGGCAAAAATCAATGAATATTTTAAATGCACAAACAGTAATATCTCCACATTGCAAGGTGCAATTCTGAAATTTTTTGCTTTTTCCTGCTAATCCTAGCATGATAAAGAAGATTCCAATAGAGTGAGATGCCAGCTCCTTTCATTCAGTCAGTAGCTTCAAACATTTCTGGACGTTTTTCAATGGCAAAAATCAATGAATATTGTAAATGCACAAACAGTAATATCTCCACATTGCAAGGTGCAATTCTGAAATTTTTTGCTTTTTCCTGTTAATCCTAGCATGATAAAGAAGATTCAAAGAGAGTGAGATGCCAGCTCCTTTCATTCAGTCAGTAGCTTCAAACATTTCTGGTATATGAAAAACATGTTTTTCAATGGCAAAAATCAATGAATATTGTAAATGCACAAACAGTAATATCTCCACATTGCAAGGTGCAATTCTGAAATTTTTTGCTTTTTCCTGTTAATCCTAGCATGATAAAGAAGATTCAAAGAGAGTGACATGCCAGCTCCTTTCATTCAGTCAGTAGCTTCAAACATTTCTGGTATATGAAAAACATGTTTTTCAATGGCAAAAATCAATGAATATTGTAAATGCACAAACAGTAATATCTCCACATTGCAAGGTGCAATTCTGAAATTTTTTGCTTTTTCCTGCTAATCCTAGCATGATAAAGAAGATTCAAAGAGAGTGAGATGCCAGCTCCTTTCATTCAGTCAGTAGCTTCAAACATTTCTGGACGTTTTTCAATGGCAAAAATCAATGAATATTGTAAATGCACAAACAGTAATATCTCCACATTGCAAGGTGCAATTCTGAAATTTTTTGCTTTTTCCTGTTAATCCTAGCATGATAAAGAAGATTCAAAGAGAGTGAGATGCCAGCTCCTTTCATTCAGTCAGTAGCTTCAAACATTTCTGGTATATGAAAAACATGTTTTTCAATGGCAAAAATCAATGAATATTGTAAATGCACAAACAGTAATATCTCCACATTGCAAGGTGCAATTCTGAAATTTTTTGCTTTTTCCTGCTAATCCTAGCATGATAAAGAAGATTCAAAGAGAGTGAGATGCCAGCTCCTTTCATTCAGTCAGTAGCTTTAAACATTTCTGGTATATGAAAAACACATGTTTTTCAATGGCAAAAATCAATGAATATTGTAAATGCACAAACAGTAATATCTCCACATTGCAAGGTGCAATTCTGAAATTTTTTGCTTTTTCCTGCTAATCCTAGCATGATAAAGAAGATTCAAAGAGAGTGAGATGCCAGCTCCTTTCATTCAGTCAGTAGCTTCAAACATTTCTGGTATATGAAAAACATGTTTTTCAATGGCAAAAATCAATGAATATTGTAAATGCACAAACAGTAATATCTCCACATTGCAAGGTGCAATTCTGAAATTTTTAGCTTTTTCCTGTTAATCCTAGCATGATAAAGAAGATTCAAAGAGAGTGAGATGCCAGCTCCTTTCATTCAGTCAGTAGCTTCAAACATTTCTGGACGTTTTTCAATGGCAAAAATCAATGAATATTGTAAATGCACAAACAGTAATATCTCCACATTGCAAGGTGCAATTCTGAAATTTTTTGCTTTTTCCTGTTAATCCTAGCATGATAAAGAAGATTCAAAGAGAGTGAGATGCCAGCTCCTTTCATTCAGTCAGTAGCTTCAAACATTTCTGGTATATGAAAAATGTTTTTCAATGGCAAAAATCAATGAATATTGTAAATGCACAAACAGTAATATCTCCACATTGCAAGGTGCAATTCTGAAATTTTTAGCTTTTTCCTGTTAATCCTAGCATGATAAAGAAGATTCAAAGAGAGTGAGATGCCAGCTCCTTTCATTCAGTCAGTAGCTTCAATCATTTCTGGACATTTTTCAATGGCAAAAATCAATGAATATTGTAAATGCACAAACAGTAATTTCTCCGCATTGCAAGGTGCAATTCTGAAATTTTTTGCTTTTTCCTGCTCCTCTTAGCATGATAAAGAAGATTCAAAGAGAGTGAGATGACAGCTCCTTTCATTCAGTCAGTAGCTTCAGTCATTTCTGGACGTTTTTCAATGGCAAAAATCAATGAATATTGTAAATGCACAAACAGTAATTTCTCCGCATTGCAAGGTGCAATTCTGAAATTTTTTGCTTTTTCCTGCTCCTCTTAGCATGATAAAGAAGATTCAAAGAGAGTGAGATGCCAGCTCCTTTCATTCAGTCAGTAGCTTCAAACATTTCTGGTATATGAAAAACATGTTTTTCAATGGCAAAAATCAATGAATATTGTAAATGCACAAACAGTAATATCTCCACATTGCAAGGTGCAATTCTGAAATTCTTTGCTTTTTCCTGCTAATCCTAGCATGATAAAGAAGATTCAAAGAGAGTGAGATGCCAGCTCCTTTCATTCAGTCAGTAGCTTCAAACATTTCTGGTATATGAAAAACATGTTTTTCAATGGCAAAAATCAATGAATATTGTAAATGCACAAACAGTAATATCTCCACATTGCAAGGTGCAATTCTGAAATTTTTAGCTTTTTCCTGTTAATCCTAGCATGATAAAGAAGATTCAAAGAGAGTGAGATGCCAGCTCCTTTCATTCAGTCAGTAGCTTCAAACATTTCTGGACGTTTTTCAATGGCAAAAATCAATGAATATTGTAAATGCACAAACAGTAATATCTCCACATTGCAAGGTGCAATTCTGAAATTTTTTGCTTTTTCCTGTTAATCCTAGCATGATAAAGAAGATTCAAAGAGAGTGAGATGCCAGCTCCTTTCATTCAGTCAGTAGCTTCAAACATTTCTGGTATATGAAAAACATGTTTTTCAATGGCAAAAATCAATGAATATTGTAAATGCACAAACAGTAATATCTCCACATTGCAAGGTGCAATTCTGAAATTTTTTGCTTTTTCCTGCTAATCCTAGCATGATGAAGAAGATTCAAAGAGAGTGAGATGCCAGCTCCTTTCATTCAGTCAGTAGCTTCAAACATTTCTGGTATATGAAAAACATGTTTTTCAATGGCAATAATCAATGAATATTGTAAATGCACAAACAGTAATATCTCCACATTGCAAGGTGCAATTCTGAAATTTTTTGCTTTTTCCTACTAATCCTAGCATGATAAAGAAGATTCAAAGAGAGTGAGATGCCAGCTCCTTTCATTCAGTCAGTAGCTTCAAACATTTCTGGACGTTTTTCAATGGCATAAATCAATGAATATTTTAAATGCACAAACAGTAATATCTCCACATTGCAAGGTGCAATTCTGAAATTTTTTGCTTTTTCCTGTTAATCCTAGCATGATAAAGAAGATTCAAAGAGAGTGAGATGCCAGCTCCTTTCATTCAGTCAGTAGCTTCAAACATTTCTGGACGTTTTTCAATGGCAAAAATCAATGAATATTGTAAATGCACAAACAGTAATATCTCCACATTGCAAGGTGCAATTCTGAAATTTTTTGCTTTTTCCTGTTAATCCTAGCATGATAAAGAAGATTCAAAGAGAGTGAGATGCCAGCTCCTTTCATTCAGTCAGTAGCTTCAAACATTTCTGGTATATGAAAAACATGTTTTTCAATGGCAAAAATCAATGAATATTGTAAATGCACAAACAGTAATATCTCCACATTGCAAGGTGCAATTCTGAAATTTTTTGCTTTTTCCTGTTAATCCTAGCATGATAAAGAAGATTCAAAGAGAGTGAGATGCCAGCTCCTTTCATTCAGTCAGTAGCTTCAAACATTTCTGGTATATGAAAAACATGTTTTTCAATGGCAAAAATCAATGAATATTTTAAATGCACAAACAGTAATATCTCCACATTGCAAGGTGCAATTCAGAAATTTTTTGCTTTTTCCTGCTAATCCTAGCATGATAAAGAAGATTCCAAGAGAGTGAGATGCCAGCTCCTTTCATTCAGTCAGTAGCTTCAAACATTTCTGGACGTTTTTCAATGGCAAAAATCAATGAATATTGTAAATGCACAAACAGTAATATCTCCACATTGCAAGGTGCAATTCTGAAATTTTTTGCTTTTTCCTGTTAATCCTAGCATGATAAAGAAGATTCAAAGAGAGTGAGATGCCAGCTCCTTTCATTCAGTCAGTAGCTTCAAACATTTCTGGTATATGAAAAACATGTTTTTCAATGGCAAAAATCAATGAATATTGTAAATGCACAAACAGTAATATCTCCACATTGCAAGGTGCAATTCTGAAATTTTTTGCTTTTTCCTGTTAATCCTAGCATGATAAAGAAGATTCAAAGAGAGTGACATGCCAGCTCCTTTCATTCAGTCAGTAGCTTCAAACATTTCTGGTATATGAAAAACATGTTTTTCAATGGCAAAAATCAATGAATATTGTAAATGCACAAACAGTAATATCTCCACATTGCAAGGTGCAATTCTGAAATTTTTTGCTTTTTCCTGCTAATCCTAGCATGATAAAGAAGATTCAAAGAGAGTGAGATGCCAGCTCCTTTCATTCAGTCAGTAGCTTCAAACATTTCTGGACGTTTTTCAATGGCAAAAATCAATGAATATTGTAAATGCACAAACAGTAATATCTCCACATTGCAAGGTGCAATTCTGAAATTTTTTGCTTTTTCCTGTTAATCCTAGCATGATAAAGAAGATTCAAAGAGAGTGAGATGCCAGCTCCTTTCATTCAGTCAGTAGCTTCAAACATTTCTGGTATATGAAAAACATGTTTTTCAATGGCAAAAATCAATGAATATTGTAAATGCACAAACAGTAATATCTCCACATTGCAAGGTGCAATTCTGAAATTTTTTGCTTTTTCCTGCTAATCCTAGCATGATAAAGAAGATTCAAAGAGAGTGAGATGCCAGCTCCTTTCATTCAGTCAGTAGCTTTAAACATTTCTGGTATATGAAAAACACATGTTTTTCAATGGCAAAAATCAATGAATATTGTAAATGCACAAACAGTAATATCTCCACATTGCAAGGTGCAATTCTGAAATTTTTTGCTTTTTCCTGCTAATCCTAGCATGATAAAGAAGATTCAAAGAGAGTGAGATGCCAGCTCCTTTCATTCAGTCAGTAGCTTCAAACATTTCTGGTATATGAAAAACATGTTTTTCAATGGCAAAAATCAATGAATATTGTAAATGCACAAACAGTAATATCTCCACATTGCAAGGTGCAATTCTGAAATTTTTAGCTTTTTCCTGTTAATCCTAGCATGATAAAGAAGATTCAAAGAGAGTGAGATGCCAGCTCCTTTCATTCAGTCAGTAGCTTCAAACATTTCTGGACGTTTTTCAATGGCAAAAATCAATGAATATTGTAAATGCACAAACAGTAATATCTCCACATTGCAAGGTGCAATTCTGAATTTTTTGCTTTTTCCTGTTAATCCTAGCATGATAAAGAAGATTCAAAGAGAGTGAGATGCCAGCTCCTTTCATTCAGTCAGTAGCTTCAAACATTTCTGGTATATGAAAAATGTTTTTCAATGGCAAAAATCAATGAATATTGTAAATGCACAAACAGTAATATCTCCACATTGCAAGGTGCAATTCTGAAATTTTTTGCTTTTTCCTGCTAATCCTAGCATGATAAAGAAGATTCAAAGAGAGTGAGATGCCAGCTCCTTTCATTCAGTCAGTAGCTTCAATCATTTCTGGACATTTTTCAATGGCAAAAATCAATGAATATTGTAAATGCACAAACAGTAATTTCTCCGCATTGCAAGGTGCAATTCTGAAATTTTTTGCTTTTTCCTGCTCCTCTTAGCATGATAAAGAAGATTCAAAGAGAGTGAGATGACAGCTCCTTTCATTCAGTCAGTAGCTTCAATCATTTCTGGACGTTTTTCAATGGCAAAAATCAATGAATATTGTAAATGCACAAACAGTAATTTCTCCGCATTGCAAGGTGCAATTCTGAAATTTTTTGCTTTTTCCTGCTCCTCTTAGCATGATAAAGAAGATTCAAAGAGAGTGAGGTGCCAGCTCCTTTCATTCAGTCAGGAGCTTCAAACATTTCTGGTATATGAATAACATGTTTTTCAATGGCAAAAATCAATGAATATTGTAAATGCACAAACAGTAATTTCTCCGCATTGCAAGGTGCAATTCTGAAATTTTTTGCTTTTTCCTGCTCCTCTTAGCATGATAAATAAGATTCAAAGAGAGTGAGATGCCAGCTCCTTTCATTCAGTCAGTAGCTTCAATCATTTCTGGACGTTTTTCAATGGCAAAAATCATTGAATATTGTAAATGCACAAACAGTAATTTCTCCGCATTGCAAGGTGCAATTCTGAAATTTTTTACTTTTTCCTGCTCCTCTTAGCATGATAAAGAAGATTCAAAGAGAGTGAGATGCCAGCTCCTTTCATTCAGTCAGTAGCTTCAATCATTTCTGGTATATGAATAACATGATGTTTTTCATTCGCAAAAATCAATGAATATTGTAAATGCACAAACAGTAATTTCTCCGCATTTAAAGGTGCAATTCTGAAATTTTTTGCTTTTTCCTGCTCCTCTTAGCATGATAAAGAAGATTCAAAGAGAGTGAGATGCCAGCTCCTTTCATTCAGTCAGTAGCTTCAATCATTTCTGGATGTTTTTCAATGGCAAAAATCAATGAATATTGTAAATGCACAAACAGTAATTTCTCCGCATTGCAAGGTGCAATTCTGAAATTTTTTGCTTTTTCCTGCTCCTCTTAGCATGATAAAGAAGATTCAAAGAGAGTAAGATGCCAGCTCCTTTCCTTCAGTCAGTAGCTTCAATCATTTCTGGTATATGAATAACATGATGTTTTTCAATGGCAAAAATCAATGAATTTTGTAAATGCACAAACAGTAATTTCTCCGCATTGCAAGGCGCAATTCTGAAATTTTTTGCTTTTTCCTGCTCCTCTTAGCATGATAAAGAAGATTCAAAGAGAGTGAGATGCCAGCTCCTTTCATTCAGTCAGTAGCTTCAATCATTTCTGGACATTTTTCAATGGCAAAAATCAATGAATATTGTAAATGCACAAACAGTAATTTCTCCGCATTGCAAGGTGCAATTCTGAAATTTTTTGCTTTTTCCTGCTCCTCTTAGCATGATAAAGAAGATTCAAAGAGAGTGAGATGCCAGCTCCTTTCATTCAGTCAGTAGCTTCAATCATTTCTGGACGTTTTTCAATGGCAAAAATCAATGAATATTGTAAATGCACAAACAGTAATTTCTCCGCATTGCAAGGTGCAATTCTGAAATTTTTTGCTTTTTCCTGCTCCTCTTAGCATGATAAAGAAGATTCAAAGAGAGTGAGATGCCAGCTCCTTTCATTCAGTCAGTACCTTCAATCATTTCTGGACGTTTTTCAATGGCAAAAATCAATGAATATTGTAAATGCACAAACAGTAATTTCTCCGCATTGCAAGGTGCAATTCTGAAATTTTTTGCTTTTTCCTGCTCCTCTTAGCATGATAAAGAAGATTCAAAGAGAGTGAGATGCCAGCTCCTTTCATTCAGTCAGTAGCTTCAATCATTTCTGGACGTTTTTCAATGGCAAAAATCAATGAATATTGTAAATGCACAAACTGTAATTTCTCCGCATTGCAAGGTGCATTTCTGAAATTTTTTGCTTTTTCCTGCTCCTCTTAGCATGATAAAGAAGATTCAAAGAGAGCGAGATGCCAGCTCCTTTCATTCTGTCAGTAGCTTCAATCATTTCTGGTATATGAATAACATGATGTTTTTCAATAGCAAAAATCAATGAATATTGTAAATGCACAAACAGTAATTTCTCCGCATTGCAAGGTGCAATTCTGAAATTTTTTGCTTTTTCCTGCTCCTCTTAGCATGATAAAGAAGATTCAAAGAGAGTGAGATGCCAGCTCCTTTCATTCAGTCAGTAGCTTCAATAATTTCTGGACATTTTTCAATGGCAAAAATCAATGAATATTGTAAATGCACAAACAGTAATTTCTCCGCATTGCAAGGTGCAATTCTGAAATTTTTTGCTTTTTCCTGCTCCTCTTAGCATGATAAACAAGATTCAAAGAGAGTGAGATGCCATCTCCTTTCATTCAGTCAGTAGCTTCAATCATTTCTGGACGTTTTTCAATGGCAAAAATCAATGAATATTGTAAATGCACAAACAGTAATTTCTCCGCATTGCAAGGTGCAATTCTGAAATTTTTTGCTTTTTCCTGCTCCTCTTAGCATGATAAAGAAGATTCAAAGAGAGTGAGATGCCAGCTCCTTTCATTCAGTCAGTAGCTTCAATCATTTCTGGTATATGAATAACATGATGTTTTTCAATGGCAAAAATCAATGAATATTGTAAATGCACAAACAGTAATTTCTCCGCATTGCAAGGTGCAATTCTGAAATTTTTTGCTTTTTCCTGCTCCTCTTAGCATGATAAAGAAGATTCAAAGAGAGTGAGATGCCAGCTCCTTTCATTCAGTCAGTAGCTTCAATCATTTCTGGACGTTTTTCAATGGCAAAAATCAATGAATATTGTAAATGCACAAACAGTAATTTCTCCGCATTGCAAGGTGCAATTCTGAAATTTTTTGCTTTTTCCTGCTCCTCTTAGCATGATAAACAAGATTCAAAGAGAGTGAGATGCCAGCTCCTTTCATTCAGTCAGTAGCTTCAATCATTTCTGGACGTTTTTCAATGGCAAAAATCATTGAATATTGTAAATGCACAAACAGTAATTTCTCCGCATTGCAAGGTGCAATTCTGAAATTTTTTACTTTTTCCTGCTCCTCTTAGCATGATAAAGAAGATTCAAAGAGAGTGAGATGCCAGCTCCTTTCATTCAGTCAGTAGCTTCAATCATTTCTGGTATATGAATAACATGATGTTTTTCAATCGCAAAAATCAATGAATATTGTAAATGCACAAACAGTAATTTCTCCGCATTGCAAGGTGCAATTCTGAAATTTTTTGCTTTTTCCTGCTCCTCTTAGCATGATAAAGAAGATTCAAAGAGAGTGAGATGCCAGCTCCTTTCATTCAGTCAGTAGCTACAATCATTTCTGGATGTTTTTCAATGGCAAAAATCAATGAATATTGTAAATGCACAAACAGTAATTTCTCCGCATTGCAAGGTGCAATTCTGAAATTTTTTGCTTTTTCCTGCTCCTCTTAGCATGATAAAGAAGATTCAAAGAGAGTGAGATGCCAGCTCCTTTCCTTCAGTCAGTAGCTTCAATCATTTCTGGTATATGAATAACATGATGTTTTTCAATGGCAAAAATCAATGAATTTTGTAAATGCACAAACAGTAATTTCTCCGCATTGCAAGGCGCAATTCTGAAATTTTTTGCTTTTTCCTGCTCCTCTTAGCATGATAAAGAAGATTCAAAGAGAGTGAGATGCCAGCTCCTTTCATTCAGTCAGTAGCTTCAATCATTTCTGGACATTTTTCAATGGCAAAAATCAATGAATATTGTAAATGCACAAACAGTAATTTCTCCGCATTGCAAGGTGCAATTCTGAAATTTTTTGCTTTTTCCTGCTCCTCTTAGCATGATAAAGAAGATTCAAAGAGAGTGAGATGCCAGCTCCTTTCATTCAGTCAGTAGCTTCAATCATTTCTGGACGTTTTTCAATGGCAAAAATCAATGAATATTGTAAATGCACAAACAGTAATTTCTCCGCATTGCAAGGTGCAATTCTGAAATTTTTTGCTTTTTCCTGCTCCTCTTAGCATGATAAAGAAGATTCAAAGAGAGTGATATGCCAGCTCCTTTCATTCAGTCAGTACCTTCAATCATTTCTGGACGTTTTTCAATGGCAAAAATCAATGAATATTGTAAATGCACAAACAGTAATTTCTCCGCATTGCAAGGTGCAATTCTGAAATTTTTTGCTTTTTCCTGCTCCTCTTAGCATGATAAAGAAGATTCAAAGAGAGTGAGATGCCAGCTCCTTTCATTCAGTCAGTAGCTTCAATCATTTCTGGACGTTTTTCAATGGCAAAAATCAATGAATATTGTAAATGCACAAACTGTAATTTCTCCGCATTGCAAGGTGCAATTCTGAAATTTTTTGCTTTTTCCTGCTCCTCTTAGCATGATAAAGAAGATTCAAAGAGATTGAGATGCCAGCTCCTTTCATTCAGTCAGTAGCTTCAATCATTTCTGGTATATGAATGACATGATGTTTTTCAATAGCAAAAATCAATGAATATTGTAAATGCACAAACAGTAATTTCTCCGCATTGCAAGGTGCAATTCTGAAATTTTTTGCTTTTTCCTGCTCCTCTTAGCATGATAAAGAAGATTCAAAGAGAGTGAGATGCCAGCTCCTTTCATTCAGTCAGTAGCTTCAATCATTTCTGGACGTTTTTCAATGGCAAAAATCAATGAATATTGTAAATGCACAAACAGTAATTTCTCCACATTGCAAGGTGCAATTCTGAAATTTTTTGCTTTTTCCTGCTCCTCTTAGCATGATAAACAAGATTCAAAGAGAGTGAGATGCCAGCTCCTTTCATTCAGTCAGTAGCTTCAATCATTTCTGGACGTTTTTCAATGGCAAAAATCATTGAATATTGTAAATGCACAAACAGTAATTTCTCCGCATTGCAAGGTGCAATTCTGAAATTTTTTACTTTTTCCTGCTCCTCTTAGCATGATAAAGAAGATTCAAAGAGAGTGAGATGCCAGCTCCTTTCATTCAGTCAGTAGCTTCAATCATTTCTGGACGTTTTTCAATGGCAAAAATCAATGAATATTGTAAATGCACAAACAGTAATTTCTCCGCATTGCAAGGTGCAATTCTGAAATTTTTTGCTTTTTCCTGCTCCTCTTAGCATGATAAAGAAGATTCAAAGAGAGTGAGATGCCAGCTCCTTTCCTTCAGTCAGTAGCTTCAATCATTTCTGGTATATGAATAACATGATGTTTTTCAATGGCAAAAATCAATGAATTTTGAAAATGCACAAACAGTAATTTCTCCGCATTGCAAGGCGCAATTCTGAAATTTTTTGCTTTTTCCTGCTCCTCTTAGCATGATAAAGAAGATTCAAAGAGAGTGAGATGCCAGCTCCTTTCATTCAGTCAGTAGCTTCAATCATTTCTGGACATTTTTCAATGGCAAAAATCAATGAATATTGTAAATGCACAAACAGTAATTTCTCCGCATTGCAAGGTGCAATTCTGAAATTTTTTGCTTTTTCCTGCTCCTCTTAGCATGATAAAGAAGATTCAAAGAGAGTGAGATGCCAGCTCCTTTCATTCAGTCAGTAGCTTCAATCATTTCTGGTATATGAATAACATGATGTTTTTCAATGGCAAAAATCAATGAATATTGTAAATGCACAAACAGTAATTTCTCCGCATTGCAAGGTGCAATTCTGAAATTTTTTGCTTTTTCCTGCTCCTCTTAGCATGATAAAGAAGATTCAAAGAGATTGAGATGCCAGCTCCTTTCATTCAGTCAGTAGCTTCAATCATTTCTGGACGTTTTTCAATGGCAAAAATCAATGAATATTGTAAATGCACAAACAGTAATTTCTCCGCATTGCAAGGTGCAATTCTGAAATTTTTTGCTTTTTCCTGCTCCTCTTAGCATGATAAACAAGATTCAAAGAGAGTGAGATGCCAGCTCCTTTCATTCAGTCAGTAGCTTCAATCATTTCTGGACGTTTTTCAATGGCAAAAATCATTGAATATTGTAAATGCACAAACAGTAATTTCTCCGCATTGCAAGGTGCAATTCTGAAATTTTTTACTTTTTCCTGCTCCTCTTAGCATGATAAAGAAGATTCAAAGAGAGTGAGATGCCAGCTCCTTTCATTCAGTCAGTAGCTTCAATCATTTCTGGTATATGAATAACATGATGTTTTTCAATCGCAAAAATCAATGAATATTGTAAATGCACAAACAGTAATTTCTCCGCATTGCAAGGTGCAATTCTGAAATTTTTTGCTTTTTCCTGCTCCTCTTAGCATGATAAAGAAGATTCAAAGAGAGTGAGATGCCAGCTCCTTTCATTCAGTCAGTAGCTACAATCATTTCTGGATGTTTTTCAATGGCAAAAATCAATGAATATTGTAAATGCACAAACAGTAATTTCTCCGCATTGCAAGGTGCAATTCTGAAATTTTTTGCTTTTTCCTGCTCCTCTTAGCATGATAAAGAAGATTCAAAGAGAGTGAGATGCCAGCTCCTTTCCTTCAGTCTGTAGCTTCAATCATTTCTGGTATATGAATAACATGATGTTTTTCAATGGCAAAAATCAATGAATTTTGTAAATGCACAAACAGTAATTTCTCCGCATTGCAAGGCGCAATTCTGAAATTTTTTGCTTTTTCCTGCTCCTCTTAGCATGATAAAGAAGATTCAAAGAGAGTGAGATGCCAGCTCCTTTCATTCAGTCAGTAGCTTCAATCATTTCTGGACATTTTTCAATGGCAAAAATCAATGAATATTGTAAATGCACAAACAGTAATTTCTCCGCATTGCAAGGTGCAATTCTGAAATTTTTTGCTTTTTCCTGCTCCTCTTAGCATGATAAAGAAGATTCAAAGAGAGTGAGATGCCAGCTCCTTTCATTCAGTCAGTAGCTTCAATCATTTCTGGACGTTTTTCAATGGCAAAAATCAATGAATATTGTAAATGCACAAACAGTAATTTCTCCGCATTGCAAGGTGCAATTCTGAAATTTTTTGCTTTTTCCTGCTCCTCTTAGCATGATAAAGAAGATTCAAAGAGAGTGATATGCCAGCTCCTTTCATTCAGTCAGTACCTTCAATCATTTCTGGACGTTTTTCAATGGAAAAAATCAATGAATATTGTAAATGCACAAACAGTAATTTCTCCGCATTGCAAGGTGCAATTCTGAAATTTTTTGCTTTTTCCTGCTCCTCTTAGCATGATAAAGAAGATTCAAAGAGAGTGAGATGCCAGCTCCTTTCATTCAGTCAGTAGCTTCAATCATTTCTGGACGTTTTTCAATGGCAAAAATCAATGAATATTGTAAATGCACAAACTGTAATTTCTCCGCATTGCAAGGTGCAATTCTGAAATTTTTTGCTTTTTCCTGCTCCTCTTAGCATGATAAAGAAGATTCAAAGAGATTGAGATGCCAGCTCCTTTCATTCAGTCAGTAGCTTCAATCATTTCTGGTATATGAATAACATGATGTTTTTCAATAGCAAAAATCAATGAATATTGTAAATGCACAAACAGTAATTTCTCCGCATTGCAAGGTGCAATTCTGAAATTTTTTGCTTTTTCCTGCTCCTCTTAGCATGATAAAGAAGATTCAAAGAGAGTGAGATGCCAGCTCCTTTCATTCAGTCAGTAGCTTCAATCATTTCTGGACGTTTTTCAATGGCAAAAATCAATGAATATTGTAAATGCACAAACAGTAATTTCTCCACATTGCAAGGTGCAATTCTGAAATTTTTTGCTTTTTCCTGCTCCTCTTAGCATGATAAACAAGATTCAAAGAGAGTGAGATGCCAGCTCCTTTCATTCAGTCAGTAGCTTCAATCATTTCTGGACGTTTTTCAATGGCAAAAATCATTGAATATTGTAAATGCACAAACAGTAATTTCTCCGCATTGCAAGGTGCAATTCTGAAATTTTTTACTTTTTCCTGCTCCTCTTAGCATGATAAAGAAGATTCAAAGAGAGTGAGATGCCAGCTCCTTTCATTCAGTCAGTAGCTTCAATCATTTCTGGACGTTTTTCAATGGCAAAAATCAATGAATATTGTAAATGCACAAACAGTAATTTCTCCGCATTGCAAGGTGCAATTCTGAAATTTTTTCTTTTTCCTGCTCCTCTTAGCATGATAAAGAAGATTCAAAGAGAGTGAGATGCCAGCTCCTTTCCTTCAGTCAGTAGCTTCAATCATTTCTGGTATATGAATAACATGATGTTTTTCAATGGCAAAAATCAATGAATTTTGTAAATGCACAAACAGTAATTTCTCCGCATTGCAAGGCGCAATTCTGAAATTTTTTGCTTTTTCCTGCTCCTTTTAGCATGATAAAGAAGATTCAAAGAGAGTGAGATGCCAGCTCCTTTCATTCAGTCAGTAGCTTCAATCATTTCTGGACATTTTTCAATGGCAAAAATCAATGAATATTGTAAATGCACAAACAGTAATTTCTCCGCATTGCAAGGTGCAATTCTGAAATTTTTTGCTTTTTCCTGCTCCTCTTAGCATGATAAAGAAGATTCAAAGAGAGTGAGATGCCAGCTCCTTTCATTCAGTCAGTAGCTTCAATCATTTCTGGACGTTTTTCAATGGCAAAAATCAATGAATATTGTAAATGCACAAACAGTAATTTCTCCGCATTGCAAGGTGCAATTCTGAAATTTTTTGCTTTTTCCTGCTCCTCTTAGCATGATAAAGAAGATTCAAAGAGAGTGAGGTGCCAGCTCCTTTCATTCAGTCAGGAGCTTCAAACATTTCTGGTATATGAATAACATGTTTTTCAATGGCAAAAATCAATGAATATTGTAAATGCACAAACAGTAATTTCTCCGCATTGCAAGGTGCAATTCTGAAATTTTTTGCTTTTTCCTGCTCCTCTTAGCATGATAAAGAAGATTCAAAGAGAGTGAGATGCCAGCTCCTTTCATTCAGTCAGTAGCTTCAATCATTTCTGGACGTTTTTCAATGGCAAAAATCAATGAATATTGTAAATGCACAAACTGTAATTTCTCCGCATTGCAAGGTGCAATTCTGAAATTTTTTGCTTTTTCCTGCTCCTCTTAGCATGATAAAGAAGATTCAAAGAGAGTGAGATGCCAGCTCCTTTCATTCAGTCAGTAGCTTCAATCATTTCTGGACGTTTTTCAATGGCAAAAATCAACGAATATTGTAAATGCACAAACAGTAATTTCTCCGCATTGCAAGGTGCAATTCTGAAATTTTTTGCTTTTTCCTGCTCCTCTTAGCATGATAAAGAAGATTCAAAGAGAGTGAGATGCCAGCTCCTTTCATTCAGTCAGTAGCTTCAATCATTTCTGGACGTTTTTCAATGGCAAAAATCAATGAATATTGTAAATGCACAAACTGTAATTTCTCCGCATTGCAAGGTGCAATTCTGAAATTTTTTGCTTTTTCCTGCTCCTCTTAGCATGATAAAGAAGATTCAAAGAGAGTGAGATGCCAGCTCCTTTCATTCAGTCAGTAGCTTCAATCATTTCTGGACGTTTTTCAATGGCAAAAATCAATGAATATTGTAAATGCACAAACAGTAATTTCTCCGCATTGCAAGGTGCAATTCTGAAATTTTTTGCTTTTTCCTGCTCCTCTTAGCATGATAAAGAAGATTCAAAGAGAGTGAGATGCCAGCTCCTTTCATTCAGTCAGTACCTTCAATCATTTCTGGACGTTTTTCAATGGCAAAAATCAATGAATATTGTAAATGCACAAACAGTAATTTCTCCGCATTGCAAGGTGCAATTCTGAAATTTTTTGCTTTTTCCTGCTCCTC
This sequence comes from Phyllobates terribilis, assembly GCF_046119375.1. Lineage (NCBI taxonomy): Eukaryota > Metazoa > Chordata > Amphibia > Anura > Dendrobatidae > Phyllobates > Phyllobates terribilis. Next base: position 177,809 of record NW_027363767.1, on the reverse strand, counting down.
TTAGCATGATAAAGAAGATTCAAAGAGAGTGAGATGCCAGCTCCTTTCATTCAGTCAGTAGCTTCAAACATTTCTGGTATATGAATAACATGATGTTTTTCAATGGCAAAAATCAATGAATATTGTAAATGCACAAACAGTAATTTCTCCGCATTGCAAGGTGCAAGTCTGAAATTTTTTGCTTTTTCCTGCTCCTCTTAGCATGATAAAGAAGATTCAAAGAGAGTGAGATGCCAGCTCCTTTCATTCAGTCAGTAGCTTCAAACATTTCTGGTATATGAATAACATGATGTTTTTCAATGGCAAAAATCAATGAATATTGTAAATGCACAAACAGTAATTTCTCCGCATTGCAAGGTGCAAGTCTGAAATTTTTTGCTTTATCCTGCTCCTCTTAGCATGATAAAGAAGATTCAAAGAGAGTGAGATGCCAGCTCCTTTCATTCAGTCAGTAGCTTCAATCATTTCTGGTATATGAATAACATGATGTTTTTCAATGGCAAAAATCAATGAATATTGTAAATGCACAAACAGTAATTTCTCCGCATTGCAAGGTGCAATTCTGAAATTTTTTGCTTTTTCCTGCTCCTCTTAGCATGATAAAGAAGATTCAAAGAGAGTGAGATGCCAGCTCCTTTCATTCAGTCAGTAGCTTCAAACATTTCTGGTATATGAATAACATGATGTTTTTCAATGGCAAAAATCAATGAATATTGTAAATGCACAAACAGTAATTTCTCCGCATTGCAAGGTGCAATTCTGAAATTTTTTGCTTTTTCCTGCTCCTCTTAGCATGATAAAGAAGATTCAAAGAGAGTGAGATGCCAGCTCCTTTCATTCAGTCAGTAGCTTCAATCATTTCTGGACGTTTTTCAATGGCAAAAATCAATGAATATTGTAAATGCACAAACAGTAATTTCTCCGCATTGCAAGGTGCAATTCTGAAAATTTTTGCTTTTTCCTGCTCCTCTTAGCATGATAAAGAAGTTTCAAAGAGAGTGAGATGCCAGCTCCTTTCATTCAGTCAGTAGCTTCAATAATTTCTGGACGTTTTTCAATGGCAAAAATCAATGAATATTGTAAATGCACAAACAGTAATTTCTCCGCATTGCAAGGTGCAATTCTGAAATTTTTTGCTTTTTCCTGCTCCTCTTAGCTTGATAAACAAGATTCAAAGAGAGTGAGATGCCAGCTCCTTTCATTCAGTCAGTAGCTTCAATCATTTCTGGACATTTTTCAATGGCAAAAATCAATGAATATTATAAATGCACAAACAGTAATTTATCCGCATTGCAAGGTGCAATTCTGAAATTTTTTGCTTTTTCCTGCTCCTCTTAGCATGATAAAGAAGATTCAAAGAGAGTGAGATGCCAGCTCCTTTCATTCAGTCAGTAGCTTCAAACATTTCTGGTATATGAATAACATGATGTTTTTCAATGGCAAAAATCAATGAATATTGTAAATGCACAAACAGTAATTTCTCCGCATTGCAAGGTGCAATTCTGAAATTTTTTTTCTTTTTCCTGCTCCTCTTAGCATGATAAAGAAGATTCAAAGAGAGTGAGATGCCAGCTCCTTTCATTCAGTCAGTAGCTTCAATCATTTCTGGACGTTTTTCAATGGCAAAAATCAATGAATATTGTAAATGCACAAACAGTAATTTCTCCGCATTGCAAGGTGCAATTCTGAAATTTTTTGCTTTTTCCTGCTCCTCTTAGCATTATGAAGAAGATTCAAAGAGAGTGAGATGCCAGCTCCTTTCATTCAGTCAGTAGCTTCAAACATTTCTGGTATATGAATAACATGATGTTTTTCAATGGCAAAAATCAATGAATATTGTAAATGCACAAACAGTAATTTCTCCGCATTGCAAGGTGCAATTCTGAAATTTTTTGCTTTTTCCTGCTCCTCTTAGCATGATAAAGAAGATTCAAAGAGAGTGAGATGCCAGCTCCTTTCGTTCAGTCAGTAGCTTCAATCATTTCTGGACGTTTTTCAATGGCAAAAATCATTGAATATTGTAAATGCACAAACAGTAATTTCTCCGCATTGCAAGGTGCAATTCTGAAATTTTTTACTTTTTCCTGCTCCTCTTAGCATGATAAAGAAGATTCAAAGAGTGTGAGATGCCAGCTCCTTTCATTCAGTCAGTAGCTTCAATCATTTCTGGTATATGAATAACATGATGTTTTTCAATGGCAAAAATCAATGAATATTGTAAATGCACAAACAGTAATTTCTCCGCATTGCAAGGTGCAATTCTGAAATTTTTTGCTTTTTCCTGCTCCTCTTAGCATGATAAACAAGATTCAAAGAGAGTGAGATAACAGCTCCTTTCATTCAGTCAGTAGCTTCAATCATTTCTGGACGTTTTTCAATGGCAAAAATCAATGAATATTGTAAATGCACAAACAGTAATTTCTCCGCATTGCAAGGTGCAATTCTGAAATTTTTTGCTTTTTCCTGCTCCTCTTAACATGATAAAGAAGATTCAAAGAGAGTGAGATGCCAGCTCCTTTCATTCAGTCAGTAGCTTCAATCATTTCTGGACGTTTTTCAATTGCAAAAATCAATGAATATTGTAAATGCACAAACAGTAATTTCTCCGCATTGCAAGGTGCAATTCTGAAATTTTTTGCTTTTTCCTGCTCCTCTTAGCATGATAAAGAAGATTCAAAGAGAGTGAGTTGCCAGCTTCTTTCATTCAGTCAGTAGCTTCAAACATTTCTGGGATATGAATAACATGATGTTTTTCAATGGCAAAAATCAATGAATATTGTAAATGCACAAACAGTAATTTCTCCGCATTGCAAGGTGCAATTCTGAAATTTTTTGCTTTTTCCTGCTCCTCTTAGCATGATAAAGAAGATTCAAAGAGAGTGAGATGCCAGCTCCTTTCATTCAGTCAGTAGCTTCAATCATTTCTGGACGTTTTTCAATGGCAAAAATCAATGAATATTGTAAATGCACAAACAGTAATTTCTCCGCATTGCAAGGTGCAATTCTGAAATTTTTTGCTTTTTCCTGCTCCTCTTAGCATGATAAAGAAGATTCAAAGAGAGTGAGATGCCAGCTCCTTTCATTCAGTCAGTAGCTTCAATCATTTCTGGACGTTTTTCAATGGCAAAAATCAATGAATATTGTAAATGCACAAACAGTAATTTCTCCGCATTGCAAGGTGCAATTCTGAAATTTTTTGCTTTTTCCTGCTCCTCTTAGCATGATAAAGAAGATTCAAAGAGAGTGAGATGCCAGCTCCTTTCATTCCGTCAGTAGCTTCAATCATTTCTGGTATATGAATAACATGATGTTTTTCAATGGCAAAAATCAATGAATATTGTAAATGCACAAACAGTAATTTCTCCGCATTGCAAGTTGCAATTCTGAAATTTTTTGCTTTTTCCTGCTCCTCTTAGCATGATAAAGAAGATTCAAAGAGAGTGAGATGCCAGCTCCTTTCATTCAGTCAGTAGCTTCAATCATTTCTGGACGTTTTTCAATGGCAAAAATCAATGAATATTGTAAATGCACAAACAGTAATTTCTCCGCATTGCAAGGTGCAATTCTGAAATTTTTTGCTTTTTCCTGCTCCTCTTAGCATGATAAAGAAGATTCAAAGAGAGTGAGATGCCAGCTCCTTTCATTCAGTCAGTAGCTTCAATCATTTCTGGACGTTTTTCAATGGCAAAAATCAATGAATATTGTAAATGCACAAACAGTAATTTCTCCACATTGCAAGGTGCAATTCTGAAATTTTTTGCTTTTTCCTGCTCCTCTTAGCATGATAAAGAAGATTCAAAGAGAGTGAGATGCCAGCTCCTTTCATTCAGTCAGTAGCTTCAATCATTTCTGGTATATGAATAACATGATGTTTTTCAATGGCAAAAATCAATGAATATTGTAAATGCACAAACAGTAATTTCTCCGCATTGCAAGGTGCAATTCTGAAATTTTTTGCTTTTTCCTGCTCCTCTTAGCATGATAAAGAAGATTCAAAGAGAGTGAGATGCCAGCTCCTTTCATTCAGTCAGTAGCTTCAAACATTTCTGGTATAAACATTTCTGGACGTTTTTCAATGGCAAAAATCAATGAATATTGTAAATGCACAAACAGTAATATCTCCACATTGCAAGGTGCAATTCTGAAATTTTTTGCTTTTTCCTGCTAATCCTAGCATGATAAAGAAGATTCAAATAGAGTGAGATGCCAGCTCCTTTCATTCAGTCAGTAGCTTCAAACATTTCTGGACGTTTTTCAATGGCAAAAATCAATGAATATTGTAAATGCACAAACAGTAATATCTCCACATTGCAAGGTGCAATTCTGAAATTTTTTGCTTTTTCCTGCTAATCCTAGCATGATAAAGAAGATTCAAAGAGAGTGAGATGCCAGCTCCTTTCATTCAGTCAGTAGCTTCAAACATTTCTGGACGTTTTTCAATGGCATAAATCAATGAATATTGTAAATGCACAAACAGTAATATCTCCACATTGCAAGGTGCAATTCTGAAATTTTTTGCTTTTTCCTGCTACTCCTAGCATGATAAAGAAGATTCAAAGAGAGTGAGATGCCTGCTCCTTTCATTCAGTCAGTAGCTTCAAACATTTCTGGACGTTTTTCAATGGCAAAAATCAATGAATATTGTAAATGCACAAACAGTAATATCTCCACATTGCAAGGTGCAATTCTGAAATTTTTTGCTTTTTCCTGCTAATCCTAGCATGATAAAGAAGATTCAAAGAGAGTAAGATGCCAGCTCCTTTCATTCAGTCAGTAGCTTCAAACATTTCTGGACGTTTTTCAATGGCAAAAATCAATGAATATTGTAAATGCACAAACAGTAATTTCTTCGCATTGCAAGGTGCAATTCTGAAATTTTTTGCTTTTTCCTGCTCCTCTTAGCATGATAAAGAAGATTCAAAGAGAGTGAGATGCCAGCTCCTTTCATTCAGTCAGTAGCTTCAATCATTTCTGGACGTTTTTCAATGGCAAAAATCAATGAATATTGTAAATGCACAAACAGTAATTTCTCCGCATTGTAAGGTGCAATTCTGAAATTTTTTGCTTTTTCCTGCTCCTCTTAGCATGATAAAGAAGATTCAAAGATAGTGAGATGCCAGCTTCTTTCATTCAGTCAGTAGCTTCAAACATTTCTGGTATATGAATAACATGATGTTTTTCAATGGCAAAAATCAATGAATATTGTAAATGCACAAACAGTAATTTCTCCGCATTGCAAGTTGCAATTCTGAAATTTTTTGCTTTTTCCTGCTCCTCTTACCATGATAAAGAAGATTCAAAGAGAGTGAGATGCCAGCTCCTTTCATTCAGTCAGGAGCTTCAATCATTTCTGGACGTTTTTCAATGGCAAAAATCAATGAATATTGTAAATGCACAAACAGTAATTTCTCCGCATTGCAAGGTGCAATTCTGAAATTTTTTGCTTTTTCCTGCTCCTCTTAGCATGATAAAGAAGATTCAAAAAGAGTGAGATGCCAGCTCCTTTCATTCAGTCAGTAGCTTCAATCATTTCTGGACGTTTTTCAATGGCAAAAATCAATGAATATTGTAAATGCACAAACAGTAATTTCTCCGCATTGCAAGGTGCAATTCTGAAATTTTTTGCTTTTTCCTGCTCCTCTTAGCATGATAAAGAAGATTCAAAGAGAGTGAGATGCCAGCTCCTTTCATTCAGTCAGTAGCTTCAATCATTTCTGGTATATGAATAACATGATGTTTTTCAATGGCAAAAATCAATGAATATTGTAAATGCACAAACAGTAATTTCTCCGCATTGCAAGGTGCAATTCTGAAATTTTTTGCTTTTTCCTGCTCCTCTTAGCATGATAAAGAAGATTCAAAGAGAGTGAGATGCCAGCTCCTTTCATTCAGTCAGTAGCTTCAATCATTTCTGGACGTTTTTCAATGGCAAAAATCAATGAATATTGTAAATGCACAAACAGTAATTTCTCTGCATTGCAAGGTGCAATTCTGAAATTTTTTGCTTTTTCCTGCTCCTCTTAGCATCATAAAGAAGATTCAAAGAGAGTGAGATGCCAGCTCCTTTCATTCAGTCAGTAGCTTCAATCATTTCTGGACGTTTTTCAATGGCAAAAATCAATGAATATTGTAAATGCACAAACAGTAATTTCTCCGCATTGCAAGGTGCAATTCTGAAATTTTTTGCTTTTTCCTGCTCCTCTTAGCATGATAAAGAAGATTCAAAGAGAGTGAGATGCCAGCTCCTTTCATTCAGTCAGTAGCTTCAATTATTTCTGGTATATGAATAACATGATGTTTTTCAATGTCAAAAATCAATGAATATTGTAAATGCACAAACAGTAATTTCTCCGCATTGCAAGGTGCAATTCTGAAATTTTTTGCTTTTTCCTGCTCCTCTTAGCATGGTAAAGAAGATTCAAAGAGAGTGAGATGCCAACTCCTTTCATTCAGTCAGTAGCTTCAATCATTTCTGGACGTTTTTCAATGGCAAAAATCAATGAATATTGTAAATGCACAAACAGTAATTTCTCCGCATTGCAAGGTGCAATTCTGAAATTTTTTGCTTTTTCCTGCTCCTCTTAGCATGATAAAGAAGATTCAAAGAGAGTGAGATGCCAGCTCCTTTCATTCAGTCAGTAGCTTCAATCATTTCTGGACGTTTTTCAATGGCAAAAATCAATGAATATTGTAAATGCACAAACAGTAATTTCTCCGCATTGCAAGGTGCAATTCTGAATTTTTTTGCTTTTTCCTGCTCCTCTTAGCATGATAAAGAAGATTCAAAGAGAGTGAGATGCCAGCTCCTTTCATTCAGTCAGTAGCTTCAATCATTTCTGGGTATGAATAACATGATGTTTTTCAATGGCAAAAATCAATGAATATTGTAAATGCACAAACAGTAATTTCTCCGCATTGCAAGGTGCAATTCTGAAATTTTTTGCTTTTTCCTGCTCCTCTTAGCATGATAAAGAAGATTCAAAGAGAGTGAGATGCCAGCTCCTTTCATTCAGTCAGTAGCTTCAATCATTTCTGGACGTTTTTCAATGGCAAAAATCAATGAATATTGTAAATGCACAAACAGTAATTTCTCCGCATTGCAAGGTGCAATTCTGAAATTTTTTGCTTTTTCCTGCTCCTCTTAGCATGATAAAGAAGATTCAAAGAGAGTGAGATGCCAGCTCCTTTCATTCAGTCAGTAGTTTCAATCATTTCTGGACGTTTTTCAATGGCAAAAATCAATGAATATTGTAAATGCACAAACAGTAATTTCTCCGCATTGCAAGGTGCAATTCTGAATTTTTTTGCTTTTTCCTGCTCCTCTTAGCATGATAAAGAAGATTCAAAGAGAGTGAGATGCCAGCTCCTTTCATTCAGTCAGTAGCTTCAAACATTTCTGGTATAAACATTTCTGGACGTTTTTCAATGGCAAAAATCAATGAATATTGTAAATGCACAAACAGTAATATCTCCACATTGCAAGGTGCAATTCTGAAATTTTTTGCTTTTTCCTGCTAATCCTAGCATGATAAAGAAGATTCAAATAGAGTGAGATGCCAGCTCCTTTCATTCAGTCAGTAGCTTCAAACATTTCTGGACGTTTTTCAATGGCAAAAATCAATGAATATTGTAAATGCACAAACAGTAATATCTCCACATTGCAAGGTGCAATTCTGAAATTTTTTGCTTTTTCCTGCTAATCCTAGCATGATAAAGAAGATTCAAAGAGAGTGAAATGCCAGCTCCTTTCATTCAGTCAGTAGCTTCAAACATTTCTGGTATATGAATAACATGATGTTTTTCAATGGCAAAAATCAATGAATATTGTAAATGCACAAACAGTAATATCTCCACATTGCAAGGTGCAATTCTGAAATTTTTTGCTTTTTCCTGCTAATCCTAGCATGATAAAGAAGATTCAAAGAGAGTGAGATGCCAGCTCCTTTCATTCAGTCAGTAGCTTCAAATATTTCTGGACGTTTTTCAATGGAAAAAATCAATGAATATTGTAAATGCACAAACAGTAATATCTCCACATTGCAAGGTGCAATTCTGAAATTTTTTGCTTTTTCCTGCTACTCCTAGCATGATAAAGAAGATTCAAAGAGAGTGATATGCCAGCTCCTTTCATTCAGTCAGTAGCTTCAAACATTTCTGGACGTTTTTCAATGGCAAAAATCAATGAATATTGTAAATGCACAAACAGTAATATCTCCACATTGCAAGGTGCAATTCTGAAATTTTTTGCTTTTTCCTGCTAATCCTAGCATGATAAAGAAGATTCAAAGAGAGTGAGATGCCAGCTCCTTTCATTCAGTCAGTAGCTTCAAACATTTCTGGACGTTTTTCAATGGCAAAAATCAATGAATATTGTAAATGCACAAACAGTAATATCTCCACATTGCAAGGTGCAATTCTGAAATTTTTTGCTTTTTCCTGCTAATCCTAGCATGATAAAGAAGATTCAAAGAGAGTGAGATGCCAGCTCCTTTCATTCAGTCAGTAGCTTCAATCATTTCTGGTATATGAATAACATGATGTTTTTCAATGGCAAAAATCAATGAATATTGTAAATGCACAAACAATAATTTCTCCGCATTGCAAGGTGCAATTCTGAATTTTTTTGCTTTTTCCTGCTCCTCTTAGCATGATAAAGAAGATTCAAAGAGAGTGAGATGCCAGCTCCTTTCATTCAGTCAGTAGCTTCAAACATTTCTGGTATAAACATTTCTGGACTTTTTTCAATGGCAAAAATCAATGAATATTGTAAATGCACAAACAGTAATATCTCCACATTGCAAGGTGCAATTCTGAAATTTTTTGCTTTTTCCTGCTAATCCTATCATGATAAAGAAGATTCAAAGAGAGTGAGATGCCAGCTCCTTTCATTCAGTCAGTAGCTTCAAACATTTCTGGACGTGTTTCAATGGCAAAAATCAATGAATATTGTAAATGCACAAACAGTAATTTCTCCGCATTGCAAGGTGCAATTCTGAATTTTTTTGCTTTTTCCTGCTCCTCTTAGCATAATAAAGAAGATTCAAAGAGAGTGAGATGCCAGCTCCTTTCATTCAGTCAGTAGCTTCAAACATTTCTGGTATAAACATTTCTGGACGTTTTTCAATGGCAAAAATCAATGAATATTGTAAATGCACAAACAGTAATATCTCCACATTGCAAGGTGCAATTCTGAAATTTTTTGCTTTTTCCTGCTAATCCTAGCATGATAAAGAAGATTCAAATAGAGTGAGATGCCAGCTCCTTTCATTCAGTCAGTAGCTTCAAACATTTCTGGACGTTTTTCAATGGCAAAAATCAATGAATATTGTAAATGCACAAACAGTAATATCTCCACATTGCAAGGTGCAATTCTGAAATTTTTTGCTTTTTCCTGCTAATCCTAGCATGATAAAGAAGATTCAAAGAGAGTGAGATGCCAGCTCCTTTCATTCAGTCAGTAGCTTCAAACATTTCTGGTATATGAATAACATGATGTTTTTCAATGGCAAAAATCAATGAATATTGTAAATGCACAAACAGTAATATCTCCACATTGCAAGGTGCAATTCTGAAATTTTTTGCTTTTTCCTGCTAATCCTAGCATGATAAAGAAGATTCAAAGAGAGTGAGATGCCAGCTCCTTTCATTCAGTCAGTAGCTTCAAACATTTCTGGTATAAACATTTCTGGACGTTTTTCAATGGCAAAAATCAATGAATATTGTAAATGCACAAACAGTAATATCTCCACATTGCAAGGTGCAATTCTGAAATTTTTTGCTTTTTCCTGCTAATCCTAGCATGATAAAGAAGATTCAAATAGAGTGAGATGCCAGCTCCTTTCATTCAGTCAGTAGCTTCAAACATTTCTGGACGTTTTTCAATGGCAAAAATCAATGAATATTGTAAATGCACAAACAGTAATATCTCCACATTGCAAGGTGCAATTCTGAAATTTTTTGCTTTTTCCTGCTAATCCTAGCATGATAAAGAAGATTCAAAGAGAGTGAAATGCCAGCTCCTTTCATTCAGTCAGTAGCTTCAAACATTTCTGGTATATGAATAACATGATGTTTTTCAATGGCAAAAATCAATGAATATTGTAAATGCACAAACAGTAATATCTCCACATTGCAAGGTGCAATTCTGAAATTTTTTGCTTTTTCCTGCTAATCCTAGCATGATAAAGAAGATTCAAAGAGAGTGAGATGCCAGCTCCTTTCATTCAGTCAGTAGCTTCAAATATTTCTGGACGTTTTTCAATGGAAAAAATCAATGAATATTGTAAATGCACAAACAGTAATATCTCCACATTGCAAGGTGCAATTCTGAAATTTTTTGCTTTTTCCTGCTACTCCTAGCATGATAAAGAAGATTCAAAGAGAGTGATATGCCAGCTCCTTTCATTCAGTCAGTAGCTTCAAACATTTCTGGACGTTTTTCAATGGCAAAAATCAATGAATATTGTAAATGCACAAACAGTAATATCTCCACATTGCAAGGTGCAATTCTGAAATTTTTTGCTTTTTCCTGCTAATCCTAGCATGATAAAGAAGATTCAAAGAGAGTGAGATGCCAGCTCCTTTCATTCAGTCAGTAGCTTCAAACATTTCTGGACGTTTTTCAATGGCAAAAATCAATGAATATTGTAAATGCACAAACAGTAATATCTCCACATTGCAAGGTGCAATTCTGAAATTTTTTGCTTTTTCCTGCTAATCCTAGCATGATAAAGAAGATTCAAAGAGAGTGAGATGCCAGCTCCTTTCATTCAGTCAGTAGCTTCAATCATTTCTGGTATATGAATAACATGATGTTTTTCAATGGCAAAAATCAATGAATATTGTAAATGCACAAACAGTAATTTCTCCGCATTGCAAGGTGCAATTCTGAATTTTTTTGCTTTTTCCTGCTCCTCTTAGCATGATAAAGAAGATTCAAAGAGAGTGAGATGCCAGCTCCTTTCATTCAGTCAGTAGCTTCAAACATTTCTGGTATAAACATTTCTGGACGTTTTTCAATGGCAAAAATCAATGAATATTGTAAATGCACAAACAGTAATATCTCCACATTGCAAGGTGCAATTCTGAAATTTTTTGCTTTTTCCTGCTAATCCTATCATGATAAAGAAGATTCAAAGAGAGTGAGATGCCAGCTCCTTTCATTCAGTCAGTAGCTTCAAACATTTCTGGACGTGTTTCAATGGCAAAAATCAATGAATATTGTAAATGCACAAACAGTAATTTCTCCGCATTGCAAGGTGCAATTCTGAATTTTTTTGCTTTTTCCTGCTCCTCTTAGCATAATAAAGAAGATTCAAAGAGAGTGAGATGCCAGCTCCTTTCATTCAGTCAGTAGCTTCAAACATTTCTGGTATAAACATTTCTGGACGTTTTTCAATGGCAAAAATCAATGAATATTGTAAATGCACAAACAGTAATATCTCCACATTGCAAGGTGCAATTCTGAAATTTTTTGCTTTTTCCTGCTAATCCTAGCATGATAAAGAAGATTCAAATAGAGTGAGATGCCAGCTCCTTTCATTCAGTCAGTAGCTTCAAACATTTCTGGACGTTTTTCAATGGCAAAAATCAATGAATATTGTAAATGCACAAACAGTAATATCTCCACATTGCAAGGTGCAATTCTGAAATTTTTTGCTTTTTCCTGCTAATCCTAGCATGATAAAGAAGATTCAAAGAGAGTGAGATGCCAGCTCCTTTCATTCAGTCAGTAGCTTCAAACGTTTCTGGTATATGAATAACATGATGTTTTTCAATGGCAAAAATCAATGAATATTGTAAATGCACAAACAGTAATATCTCCACATTGCAAGGTGCAATTCTGAAATTTTTTGCTTTTTCCTGCTAATCCTAGCATGATAAAGAAGATTCAAAGAGAGTGAGATGCCAGCTCCTTTCATTCAGTCAGTAGCTTCAAACATTTCTGGACGTTTTTCAATGGAAAAAATCAATGAATATTGTAAATGCACAAACTGTAATATCTCCACATTGCAAGGTGCAATTCTGAAATTTTTTGCTTTTTCCTGCTACTCCTAGCATGATAAAGAAGATTCAAAGAGAGTGAGATGCCAGCTCCTTTCGTTCAGTCAGTAGCTTCAAACATTTCTGGACGTTTTTCAATGGCAAAAATCAATGAATATTGTAAATGCACAAACAGTAATATCTCCACATTGCAAGGTGCAATTCTGAAATTTTTTGCTTTTTCCTGCTAATCCTAGCATGATAAAGAAGATTCAAAGAGAGTGAGATGCCAGCTCCTTTCATTCAGTCAGTAGCTTCAAACATTTCTGGACGTTTTTCAATGGCAAAAATCAATGAATATTGTAAATGCACAAACAGTAACATCTCCACATTTCAAGGTGCAATTCTGAAATTTTTTGCTTTTTCCTGCTAATCCTAGCATGATAAAGAAGATTCAAAGAGAGTGAGATGCCAGCTCCTTTCATTCAGTCAGTAGCTTCAATCATTTCTGGTATATGAATAACATGATGTTTTTCAATGGCAAAAATCAATGAATATTGTAAATGCACAAACAGTAATTTCTCCGCATTGCAAGGTGCAATTCTGAATTTTTTTGCTTTTTCCTGCTCCTCTTAGCATGGTAAATAAGATTCAAAGAGAGTGAGATGCCAGCTCCTTTCATTCAGTCAGTAGCTTCAAACATTTCTGGTATAAACATTTCTGGACGTTTTTCAATGGCAAAAATCAATGAATATTGTAAATGCACAAACAGTAATATCTCCACATTGCAAGGTGCAATTCTGAAATTTTTTGCTTTTTCCTGCTAATCCTATCATGATAAAGAAGATTCAAAGAGAGTGAGATGCCAGCTCCTTTCATTCAGTCAGTAGCTTCAAACATTTCTGGACGTGTTTCAATGGCAAAAATCAATAAATATTGTAAATGCACAAACAGTAATTTCTCCGCATTGCAAGATGCAATTCTGAATTTTTTTGCTTTATCCTGCTCCTCTTAGCATGATAAAGAAGATTCAAAGAGAGTGAGATGCCAGCTCCTTTCATTCAGTCAGTAGCTTCAATCATTTCTGGACGTTTTTCAATGGCAAAAATCAATGAATATTGTAAATGCACAAGCAGTAATTTCTCCGCATTGCAAGGTGCAATTCTGAAATTTTTTGCTTTTTCCTGCTCCTCTTAGCATGATAAAGAAGATTCAAAGAGAGTGAGATGCCAGCTCCTTTCATTCAGTCAGTGGCTTCAATCATTTCTGGATGTTTTTCAATGGCAAAAATCAATGAATATTGTAAATGCACAAACAGTAATTTCTCCGCATTGCAAGATGCAATTCTGAAATTTTTTGCTTTTTCCTGCTCCTCTTAGCATGAAAAAGAAGATTCAAAGAGAGTGAGATGCCAGCTCCTTTCATTCAGTCAGTAGCTTCAATCATTTCTGGTATATGAATAACATGATGTTTTTCAATGGCAAAAATCAATGAATATTGTAAATGCACAAACAGTAATTTCTCCGCATTGCAAGGTGCAATTCTGAATTTTTTTGCTTTTTCCTGCTCCTCTTAGCATGATAAAGAAGATTCAAAGAGAGTGAGATGCCAGCTCCTTTCATTCAGTCAGTAGCTTCAATCATTTCTGGACGTTTTTCAATGGCAAAAATCAATGAATATTGTAAATGCACAAACAGTAATTTCTCCGCATTGCAAGGTGCAATTCTGAAATTTTTTGCTTTTTCCTGCTCCTCTTAGCATGATAAAGAAGATTCAAAGAGAGTGAGATGCCAGCTCCTTTCATTCAGTCAGTAGCTTCAATCATTTCTGGACGTTTTTCAATGGCAAAAATCAATGAATATTGTAAATGCACAAACAGTAATTTCTCCGCATTGCAAGGTGCAATTCTGAAATTTTTTGCTTTTTCCTGCTCCTCTTAGCATGATAAAGAAGATTCAAAGAGAGTGAGATGCCAGCTCCTTTCATTCAGTCAGTAGCTTCAAACATTTCTGGTATATGAATAACATGATGTTTTTCAATGGCAAAAATCAATGAATATTGTAAATGCACAAACAGCAATTTCTCCGCATTGCAAGGTGCAATTCTGAAATTTTTTGCTTTTTCCTGCTCCTCTTAGCATGATAAAGAAGATTCAAAGAGAGTGAGATGCCAGCTCCTTTCATTCAGTCAGTAGCTTCAATCATTTCTGGACGTTTTTCAATGGCAAAAATCAATGAATATTGTAAATGCACAAACAGTAATTTCTCCGCATTGCAAGGTTTCAGAATTGCACCTTGCAATGTGGAGATCTTACTGTTTGTGCATTTACAGTATTCATTGATTTTTGCCATTGAAAAACGTCCAGAAATGTTTGAAGCTACTGACTGAATGAAGGGAGCTGGCATCTCACTCACTTTGAATGTTCTTTATCATGCTAGGATTAGCAGGAAAAAGCAAAAAATTTCAGAATTGCACCTTGCAATGTGGAGATATTACTGTTTGTGCATTTACAATATTCATTGATTTTTGCCATTGAAAAACATCATGTTATTCATATACCAGAAATGTTTGAAGCTACTGACTGAATGAAAGGATCTGGCATCTCACTATCTTTGAATCTTCTTTATCATGCTAGGATTAGCAGGAAAAAGCAAAAAATTTCAGAATTGCACCTTGCAATGTTTAGATATTACTGTTTGTGCATTTACAATATTCATTGATTTTTGCCATTGAAAAACGTCCAGAAATGTTTGAAGCTACTGACTGAATGAAAGGAGCTGGCATCTCACTCTATTTGAATCTTCTTTATCATGCTAGGATTAGCAGGAAAAAGCAAAAAATTTCAGAATTGCACCTTGCAATGTGGAGATATTACTGTTTGTGCATTTACAATATTCATTGATTTTTGCCATTGAAAAACGTCCAGAAATGTTTGAAGCTACTGACTGAATGAAAGGAGCTGGCATCTCACTCTCTTTGAATCTTCTTTATCATGCTAGGAGTAGCAGGAAAAAGCAAAAAATTTCAGAATTGCACCTTGCAATGTGGAGATATTACTGTTTGTGCATTTACAATATTCATTGATTTTTGCCATTGAAAAACGTCCAGAAATGTTTGAAGCTACTGACTGAATGAAAGGAGCTGGCATCTCACTCTCTTTGAATCTTCTTTATCATGCTAGGATTAGCAGGAAAAAGCAAAAAATTTCAGAATTGCACCTTGCAATGTGGAGATATTACTGTTTGTGCATTTACAATATTCATTGATTTTTGCCATTGAAAAACATCATGTTATTCATATACCAGAAATGTTTGAGGCTACTGACTGAATGAAAGGACCTGGCATCTCACTCTCTTTGAATCTTCTTTATCATGCTAGGATTAGCAGGAAAAAGCAAAAAATTTCAGAATTGCACCTTGCAATGTGGAGATATTACTGTTTGTGCATTTACAATATTCATTGATTTTTGCCATTGAAAAACGTCCAGAAATGTTTGAAGCTACTGACTGAATGAAAGGAGCTGGCATCTCACTCTATTTGAATATTCTTTATCATGCTAGGATTAGCAGGAAAAAGCAAAAAATTTCAGAATTGCACCTTGCAATGTGGAGATATTACTGTTTGTGCATTTACAATATTCATTGATTTTTGCCATTGAAAAACGTCCAGAAATGTTTATACCAGAAATGTTTGAAGCTACTGACTGAATGAAAGGAGCTGGCATCTCACTCTCTTTGAATCTTCTTTATCATGCTAAGAGGAGCAGGAAAAAGCAAAAAAATTCAGAATTGCACCTTGCAATGCGGAGAAATTACTGTTTGTGCATTTACAATATTCATTGATTTTTGCCATTGAAAAATGTCCAGAAATGATTGAAGCTACTGACTGAATGAAAGGAGCTGGCATCTCACTCACTTTGAATCTTCTTTATCATGCTAAGAGGAGCAGGAAAAAGCAAAAAATTTCAGAATTGCACCTTGCAATGCGGAGAAATTACTGTTTGTGCATTTACAATATTCATTGATTTTTGCCATTGAAAAACGTCCAGAAATTATTGAAGCTACTGACTGAATGAAAGGAGCTGGCATCTCACTCTCTTTGAATCTTCTTTATCATGCTAAGAGGAGCAGGAAAAAGCAAAAAATTTCAGAATTGCACCTTGCAATGTGGAGAAATTACTGTTTGTGCATTTACAATATTCATTGATTTTTGCCATTGAAAAACATCATGTTATTCATACCCAGAAATGATTGAAGCTACTAACTGAATGAAAGGAGCTGGCATCTCACTCTCTTTGAATCTTCTTTATCATGCTAAGAGGAGCAGGAAAAAGCAAAACATTTCAGAATTGCACCTTGCAATGCGGAGAAATTACTGTTTGTGCATTTACAATATTCATTGATTTTTGCCATTGAAAAACGTCCAGAAATGATTGAAGCTACTGACTGAATGAAAGGAGCTGGCATCTCACTCTCTTTGAATCTTCTTTATCATGCTAAGAGGAGCAGGAAAAAGCAAAAAATTTCAGAATTGCAACTTGCAATGCGGAGAAATTACTGTTTGTGCATTTACAATATTCATTGATTTTTGCCATTGAAAAACGTCCAGAAATGATTGAAGCTACTGACTGAATGAAAGGAGCTGGCATCTCACTCTCTTTGAATCTTCTTTACCATGCTAAGAGGAGCAGGAAAAAGCAAAAAATTTCAGAATTGCACCTTGCAATGCGGAGAAATTACTGTTTGTGCATTTACAATATTCATTGATTTTTGCCATTGAAAAACATCATGTTATTCATATACCAGAAATGATTGAAGCTACTGACTGAATGAAAGGAGCTGGCATCTCACTCTCTTTGAATCTTCTTTATCATGCTAGGATTAGCAGGAAAAAGCAAAAAATTTCAGAATTGCACCTTGCAATGTGGAGATATTACTGTTTGTGCATTTACAATATTCATTGATTTTTGCCATTGAAAAACGTCCAGAAATGTTTATACCAGAAATGTTTGAAGCTACTGACTGAATGAAAGGAGCTGGCATCTCACTCTCTTTGAATCTTCTTTATCATGCTAAGAGGAGCAGGAAAAAGCAAAAAAATTCAGAATTGCACCTTGCAATGCTGAGAAATTACTGTTTGTGCATTTACAATATTCATTGATTTTTGCCATTGAAAAATGTCCAGAAATGATTGAAGCTACTGACTGAATGAAAGGAGCTGGCATCTCACTCTCTTTGAATCTTCTTTATCATGCTAAGAGGAGCAGGAAAAAGCAAAAAATTTCAGAATTGCACCTTGCAATGCGGAGAAATTACTGTTTGTGCATTTACAATATTCATTGATTTTTGCCATTGAAAAACGTCCAGAAATGATTGAAGCTACTGACTGAATGAAAGGAGCTGGCATCTCACTCTCTTTGAATCTTCTTTATCATGCTAAGAGGAGCAGGAAAAAGCAAAAAATTTCAGAATTGCACCTTGCAATGTGGAGAAATTACTGTTTGTGCATTTACAATATTCATTGATTTTTGCCATTGAAAAACATCATGTTATTCATACCCAGAAATGATTGAAGCTACTGACTGAATGAAAGGAGCTGGCATCTCACTCTCTTTGAATCTTCTTTATCATGCTAAGAGGAGCAGGAAAAAGCAAAACATTTCAGAATTGCACCTTGCAATGCGGAGAAATTACTGTTTGTGCATTTACAATATTCATTGATTTTTGCCATTGAAAAACGTCCAGAAATGATTGAAGCTACTGACTGAATGAAAGGAGCTGGCATCTCACTCTCTTTGAATCTTCTTTATCATGCTAAGAGGAGCAGGAAAAAGCAAAAAATTTCAGAATTGCACCTTGCAATGCGGAGAAATTACTGTTTGTGCATTTACAATATTCATTGATTTTTGCCATTGAAAAACGTCCAGAAATGATTGAAGCTACTGACTGAATGAAAGGAGCTGGCATCTCACTTTCTTTGAATCTTCTTTACCATGCTAAGAGGAGCAGGAAAAAGCAAAAAATTTCAGAATTGCACCGTGCAATGCGGAGAAATTACTGTTTGTGCATTTACAATATTCATTGATTTTTGCCATTGAAAAACATCATGTTATTCATATACCAGAAATGATTGAAGCTACTGACTGAATGAAAGGAGCTGGCATCTCACTCTCTTTGAATCTTCTTTATCATGCTAAGAGGAGCAGGAAAAAGCAAAAAATTTCAGAATTGCACCTTGCAATGCGGAGAAATTACTGTTTGTGCATTTACAATATTCATTGATTTTTGCCATTGAAAAACGTCCAGAAGTGATTGAAGCTACTGACTGAATGAAAGGAGCTGGCATCTCACTCTCTTTGAATCTTCTTTATCATGCTAAGAGGAGCAGGAAAAAGCAAAAAAATTCAGAATTGCACCTTGCAATGCGGAGAAATTACTGTTTGTGCATTTACAATATTCATTGATTTTTGCCATTGAAAAACGTCCAGAAATGATTGAAGCTACTGACTGAATGAAAGGAGCTGGCATCTCACTCTCTTTGAATCTTCTTTACCATGCTAAGAGGAGCAGGAAAAAGCAAAAAATTTCAGAATTGCACCTTGCAATGCGGAGAAATTACTGTTTGTGCAGTTACAATATTCATTGATTTTTGCCATTGAAAAACATCATGTTATTCATATACCAGAAATGATTGAAGCTACTGACTGAATGAAAGGAGCTGGCATCTCACTCTCTTTGAATCTTCTTTATCATGCTAAGAGGAGCAGGAAAAAGCAAAAAATTTCAGAATTGCACCTTGCAATGCGGAGAAATTACTGTTTGTGCATTTACAATATTCATTGATTTTTGCCATTGAAAAACGTCCAGAAATGATTGAAGCTACTGACTGAATGAAAGGAGCTGGCATCTCACTCTCTTTGAATCTTCTTTATCATGCTAAGAGGAGCAGGAAAAAGCAAAAAATTTCAGAATTGCACCTTGCAATGCGGAGAAATTACTGTTTGTGCATTTACAATATTCATTGATTTTTGCCATTGAAAAACGTCCAGAAATGATTGAAGCTACTGACTGAATGAAAGGAGCTGGCATGTAACTCTCTTTGAGTCTTCTTTATCATGCTAAGAGGAGCAGGAAAAAGCAAAAAATTTCAGAATTGCACCTTGCAATGCGGAGAAATTACTCTTTGTGCATTTACAATATTCATTGATTTTTGCCATTGAAAAACATCATGTTATTCATTTACCAGAAATGTTTGAAGCTACTGACTGAATGAAAGAAGCTGGCATCTCACTATCTTTGAATCTTCTTTATCATGCTAAGAGGAGCAGGAAAAAGCAAAAAATTTCAGAATTCCACCTTACAATGCGGAGAAATTACTGTTTGTGCATATACAATATTCATTGATTTTTGCCATTGAAAAACGTCCAGAAATGTTTGAAGCTACTGACTGAATGAAAGGAGCTGGCATCTCACTCTATTTGAATATTCTTTATCATGCTAGGATTAGCAGGAAAAAGCAAAAAATTTCAGAATTGCACCTTGCAATGTGGAGATATTACTGTTTGTGCATTTACAATATTCATTGATTTTTGCCATTGAAAAACGTCCAGAAATGTTTATACCAGAAATGTTTGAAGCTACTGACTGAATGAAAGGAGCTGGCATCTCACTCTCTTTGAATCTTCTTTATCATGCTAAGAGGAGCAGGAAAAAGCAAAAAAATTCAGAATTGCACCTTGCAATGCGGAGAAATTACTGTTTGTGCATTTACAATATTCATTGATTTTTGCCATTGAAAAATGTCCAGAAATGATTGAAGCTACTGACTGAATGAAAGGAGCTGGCATCTCACTCTCTTTGAATCTTCTTTATCATGCTAAGAGGAGCAGGAAAAAGCAAAAAATTTCAGAATTGCACCTTGCAATGCGGAGAAATTACTGTTTGTGCATTTACAATATTCATTGATTTTTGCCATTGAAAAACGTCCAGAAATGATTGAAGCTACTGACTGAATGAAAGGAGCTGGCATCTCACTCTCTTTGAATCTTCTTTATCATGCTAAGAGGAGCAGGAAAAAGCAAAAAATTTCAGAATTGCACCTTGCAATGTGGAGAAATTACTGTTTGTGCATTTACAATATTCATTGATTTTTGCCATTGAAAAACATCATGTTATTCATACCCAGAAATGATTGAAGCTACTGACTGAATGAAAGGAGCTGGCATCTCACTCTCTTTGAATCTTCTTTATCATGCTAAGAGGAGCAGGAAAAAGCAAAACATTTCAGAATTGCACCTTGCAATGCGGAGAAATTACTGTTTGTGCATTTACAATATTCATTGATTTTTGCCATTGAAAAACGTCCAGAAATGATTGAAGCTACTGACTGAATGAAAGGAGCTGGCATCTCACTCTCTTTGAATCTTCTTTATCATGCTAAGAGGAGCAGGAAAAAGCAAAAAAATTTCAGAATTGCACCTTGCAATGCGGAGAAATTACTGTTTGTGCATTTACAATATTCATTGATTTTTGCCATTGAAAAACGTCCAGAAATGATTGAAGCTACTGACTGAATGAAAGGAGCTGGCATCTCACTCTCTTTGAATCTTCTTTACCATGCTAAGAGGAGCAGGAAAAAGCAAAAAATTTCAGAATTGCACCTTGCAATGCGGAGAAATTACTGTTTGTGCATTTACAATATTCATTGATTTTTGCCATTGAAAAACATCATGTTATTCATATACCAGAAATGATTGAAGCTACTGACTGAATGAAAGGAGCTGGCATCTCACTCTCTTTGAATCTTCTTTATCATGCTAAGAGGAGCAGGAAAAAGCAAAAAATTTCAGAATTGCACCTTGCAATGCGGAGAAATTACTGTTTGTGCATTTACAATATTCATTGATTATTGCCATTGAAAAACATCCAGAAATGATTGAAGCTACTGACTGAATGAAAGGAGCTGGCATCTCAATCTCTTTGAATCTTCTTTATCATGCTAAGAGGAGCAGGAAAAAGCAAAAAATTTCAGAATTGCACCTTGCAATGCGGAGAAATTACTGTTTGTGCATTTACAATATTCATTGATTTTTGCCATTGAAAAACGTCCAGAAATGATTGAAGCTACTGACTGAATGAAAGGAGCTGGCATCTCACTCTCTTTGAATCTTCTTTACCATGCTAAGAGGAGCAGGAAAAAGCAAAAAATTTCAGAATTGCACCTTGCAATGCGGAGAAATTACTGTTTGTGCAGTTACAATATTCATTGATTTTTGCCATTGAAAAACATCATGTTATTCATATACCAGAAATGATTGAAGCTACTTACTGAATGAAAGGAGCTGGCATCTCACTCTCTTTGAATCTTCTTTATCATGCTAAGAGGAGCAGGAAAAAGCAAAAAATTTCAGAATTGCACCTTGCAATGCGGAGAAATTACTGTTTGTGCATTTACAATATTCATTGATTTTTGCCATTGAAAAACGTCCAGAAATGATTGAAGCTACTGACTGAATGAAAGGAGCTGGCATCTCACTCTCTTTGAATCTTCTTTATCATGCTAAGAGGAGCAGGAAAAAGCAAAAAATTTCAGAATTGCACCTTGCAATGCGGAGAAATTACTGTTTGTGCATTTACAATATTCATTGATTTTTGCCATTGAAAAACGTCCAGAAATGATTGAAGCTACTGACTGAATGAAAGGAGCTGGCATGTAACTCTCTTTGAGTCTTCTTTATCATGCTAAGAGGAGCAGGAAAAAGCAAAAAATTTCAGAATTGCACCTTGCAATGCGGAGAAATTACTCTTTGTGCATTTACAATATTCATTGATTTTTGCCATTGAAAAACATCATGTTATTCATTTACCAGAAATGTTTGAAGCTACTGACTGAATGAAAGAAGCTGGCATCTCACTATCTTTGAATCTTCTTTATCATGCTAAGAGGAGCAGGAAAAAGCAAAAAATTTCAGAATTCCACCTTACAATGCGGAGAAATTACTGTTTGTGCATATACAATATTCATTGATTTTTGCCATTGAAAAACGTCCAGAAAAGATTGAAGCTACTGACTGAATGAAAGGAGCTGGCATCTCACTCTCTTTGAATCTTCTTTATCATGCTAAGAGGAGCAGGAAAAAGCAAAAAATTTCAGAATTGCACCTTGCAATGCGGAGAAATTACTGTTTGTGCATTTACAATATTCATTGATTTTTGCCATTGAAAAACATCATGTTATTCATATACCAGAAATGTTTGAAGCTACTGACTGAATGAAAGGAGCTGGCATCTCACTCTCTTTGAATCTTCTTTATCATGCTAAGAGGAGCAGGAAAAAGCAAAAAATTTCAGAATTGCACCTTGCAATGCGGAGAAATTACTGTTTGTGCATTTACAATATTCATTGATTTTTGCCATTGAAAAACGTCCAGAAATGATTGAAGCTACTGACTGAATGAAAGGAGCTGGCATCTCACTCTCTTTGAATCTTCTTTATCATGCTAAGAGGAGCAGGAAAAAGCAAAAAAATTCAGAATTGCACCTTGCAATGCGGAGAAATTACTGTTTGTGCATTTACAATATTCATTGATTTTTGCCATTGAAAAACATCATGTTATTCATATACCAGAAATGATTGAAGCTACTGACTGAATGAAAGGAGCGGGCATCTCACTCTCTTTGAATCTTCTTTATCATGCTAAGAGGAGCAGGAAAAAGCAAAAAATTTCAGAATTGCACGTTGCAATGCGGAGAAATTACTGTTTGTGCATTTACAATATTCATTGATTTTTGCCATTGAAAAACGTCCAGAAATGATTGAAGCTACTGACTGAATGAAAGGAGCTGGCATCTCACTCTCTTTGAATCTTCTTTATCATGCTAGGATTAGCAGGAAAAAGCAAAAAATTTCAGAATTGCACCTTGCAATATGGAGATATTACTGTTTGTGCATTTACAATATTCATTGATTTTTGCCATTGAAAAACGTCCAGAAATGTTTGAAGCTACTGACTGAATGAAAGGAGCTGGCATCTCACTCTCTTTGAATCTTCTTTATCATGCTAGGATTAGCAGGAAAAAGCAAAAAATTTCAGAATTGCACCTTGCAATGTGGAGATATTACTGTTTGTGCATTTACAATATTCATTGATTTTTGCCATTGAAAAACGTACAGAAATGTTTGAAGCTACTGACTGAATGAAAGGAGCTGGCATCTCACTCTCTTTGAATCTTCTTTATCATGCTAGGAGTAGCAGGAAAAAGCAAAAAATTTCAGAATTGCACCTTGCAATGTGGAGATATTACTGTTTGTGCATTTACAATATTCATTGATTTTTGCCATTGAAAAACGTCCAGAAATGTTTGAAGCTACTGACTGAATGAAAGGAGCTGGCATCTCACTCTCTTTGAATCTTCTTTATCATGCTAGGATTAGCAGGAAAAAGCAAAAAATTTCAGAATTGCACCTTGCAATGTGGAGATATTACTGTTTGTGCATTTACAATATTCATTGATTTTTGCCATTAAAAAACATCATGTTATTCATATACCAGAAATGTTTGAGGCTACTGACTGAATGAAAGGACCTGGCATCTCACTCTCTTTGAATCTTCTTTATCATGCTAGGATTAGCAGGAAAAAGCAAAAAATTTCAGAATTGCACCTTGCAATGTGGAGATATTACTGTTTGTGCATTTACAATATTCATTGATTTTTGCCATTGAAAAACGTCCAGAAATGTTTGAAGCTACTGACTGAATGAAAGGAGCTGGCATCTCACTCTATTTGAATATTCTTTATCATGCTAGGATTAGCAGGAAAAAGCAAAAAATTTCAGAATTGCACCTTGCAATGTGGAGATATTACTGTTTGTGCATTTACAATATTCATTGATTTTTGCCATTGAAAAACGTCCAGAAATGTTTATACCAGAAATGTTTGAAGTTACTGACTGAATGAAAGGAGCTGGCATCTCACTCTCTTTGAATCTTCTTTATCATGCTAAGAGGAGCAGGAAAAAGCAAAAAAATTCAGAATTGCACCTTGCAATGCGGAGAAATTACTGTTTGTGCATTTTCAATATTCATTGATTTTTGCCATTGAAAAACGTCCAGAAATGATTGAAGCTACTGACTGAATGAAAGGAGCTGGCATCTCACTCTCTTTGAATCTTCTTTATCATGCTAAGAGGAGCAGGAAAAAGCAAAAAATTTCAGAATTGCACCTTGCAATGCGGAGAAATTACTGTTTGTGCATTTACAATATTCATTGATTTTTGCCATTGAAAAACGTCCAGAAATGATTGAAGCTACTGACTGAATGAAAGGAGCTGGCATCTCACTCTCTTTGAATCTTCTTTATCATGCTAAGAGGAGCAGGAAAAAGCAAAAAATTTCAGAATTGCACCTTGCAATGTGGAGAAATTACTGTTTGTGCATTTACAATATTCATTGATTTTTGCCATTGAAAAACATCATGTTATTCATACCCAGAAATGATTGAAGCTACTGACTGAATGAAAGGAGCTGGCATCTCACTCTCTTTGAATCTTCTTTATCATGCTAAGAGGAGCAGGAAAAAGCAAAAAATTTCAGAATTGCACCTTGCAATGCGGAGAAATTACTGTTTGTGCATTTACAATATTCATTGATTTTTGCCATTGAAAAACGTCCAGAAATGATTGAAGCTACTGACTGAATGAAAGGAGCTGGCATCTCACTCTCTTTGAATCTTCTTTACCATGCTAAGAGGAGCAGGAAAAGGAAAAAATTTCAGAATTGCACCTTGCAATGCGGAGAAATTACTGTTTGTGCATGTACAATATTCATTGATTTTTGCCATTGAAAAACATCATGTTATTCATATACCAGAAATGATTGAAGCTACTGACTGAATGAAAGGAGCTGGCATCTCACTCTCTTTGAATCTTCTTTATCATGCTAAGAGGAGCAGGAAAAAGCAAAAAATTTCAGAATTGCACCTTGCAATGCGGAGAAATTACTGATTGTGCATTTACAATATTCATTGATTTTTGCCATTGAAAAACGTCCAGAAAAGATTGAAGCTACTGACTGAATGAAAGGAGCTGGCATCTCACTCTCTTTGAATCTTCTTTATCATGCTAAGAGGAGCAGGAAAAAGCAAAAAAATTCAGAATTGCACCTTGCAATGCGGAGAAATTACTGTTTGTGCATTTACAATATTCATTGATTTTTGCCATTGAAAAACATCATGTTATTCATATACCAGAAATGATTGAAGCTACTGACTGAATGAAAGGAGCGGGCATCTCATTCTCTTTGAATCTTCTTTTTCATGCTAAGAGGAGCAGGAAAAAGCAAAAAATTTCAGAATTGCACCTTGCAATGCGGAGAAATTACTGTTTGTGCATTTACAATATTCATTGATTTTTGCCATTGAAAAACGTCCAGAAATGATTGAAGCTACTGACTGAATGAAAGGAGCTGGCATCTCACTCTCTTTGAATCTTCTTTATCATGCTAAGAGGAGCAGGAAAAAGCAAAAAATTTCAGAATTGCACCTTGCAATGCGGAGAAATTACTGCTTGTGCATTTACAATATTCATTGATTTTTGCCATTGAAAAACGTCCAGAAATGATTGAAGCTACTGACTGAATGAAAGGAGCTGGCATCTCACTCTCTTTGAATCTTTATCATGCTAAGAGGAGCAGGAAAAAGCAAAAAATTTCAGAATTGCACCTTGCAATGCGGAGAAATTACTGTTTGTGCATTTACAATATTCATAGATTTTTGCCATTGAAAAACGTCCAGAAATGTTTGAAGCTACTGACTGAATGAAAGGAGCTGGCATCTCACTCTCTTTGAATCTTCTTTATCATGCTAGGATTAGCAGGAAAAAGCAAAAAATTTCAGAATTGCACCTTGCAATGTGGAGATATTACTGTTTGTGCATTTACAATATTCATTGATTTTTGCCATTGAAAAACGTCCAGAAATGTTTGAAGCTACTGACTGAATGAAAGGAGCTGGCATCTCACTCTCTTTGAATCTTCTTTATCATGCTAGGAGTAGCAGGAAAAAGCAAAAAATTTCAGAATTGCACCTTGCAATGTGGAGATATTACTGTTTGTGCATTTACAATATTCATTGATTTTTGCCATTGAAAAACGTCCAGAAATGTTTGAAGCTACTGACTGAATGAAAGGAGCTGGCATCTCACTCTCTTTGAATCTTCTTTATCATGCTAGGATTAGCAGGAAAAAGCAAAAAATTTCAGAATTGCACCTTGCAATATGGAGATATTACTGTTTGTGCATTTACAATATTCATTGATTTTTGCCATTGAAAAACATCATGTTATTCATATACCAGAAATGTTTGAAGCTACTGACTGAATGAAAGGAGCTGGCATCTCATTCTCTTTGAATCTTCTTTATCATGCTAGGATTAGCAGGAAAAAGCAAAAAATTTCAGAATTGAACCTTGCAATGTGGAGATATTACTGTTTGTGCATTTACAATATTCATTGATTTTTGCCATTGAAAAACGTCCAGAAATGTTTGAAGCTACTGACTGAATGAAAGGAGCTGGCATCTCACTCTATTTGAATCTTCTTTATCATGCTAGGATTAGCAGGAAAAAGCAAAAAATTTCAGAATTGCACCTTGCAATGTGGAGATATTACTGTTTGTGCATTTACAATATTCATTGATTTTTGCCATTGAAAAACGTCCAGAAATGTTTATACCAGAAATGTTTGAAGCTACTGACTGAATGAAAGGAGCTGGCATCTCACTCTCTTTGAATCTTCTTTATCATGCTAAGAGGAGCAGGAAAAAGCAAAGAATTTCAGAATTGCACCTTGCAATGCGGAGAAATTACTGTTTGTGCATTTACAATATTCATTGATTTTTGCCATTGAAAAACGTCCAGAAATGACTGAAGCTACTGACTGAATGAAAGGAGCTGGCATCTCACTCTCTTTGAATCTTCTTTATCATGCTAAGAGGAGCAGGAAAAAGCAAAAAATTTCAGAATTGCACCTTGCAATGCGGAGAAATTACTGTTTGTGCATTTACAATATTCATTGATTTTTGCCATTGAAAAACGTCCAGAAATGATTGAAGCTACTGACTGAATGAAAAGAGCTGGCATCTCACTCTCTTTGAATCTTCTTTATCATGCTAAGAGGAGCAGGAAAAAGCAAAAAATTTCAGAATTGCACCTTGCAATGCGGAGAAATTACTGTTTGTGCATTTACAATATTCATTGATTTTTGCCATTGAAAAACATCATGTTATTCATATACCAGAAATGATTGAAGCTACTGACTGAATGAAAGGAGCTGGCATCTCACTCTCTTTGAATCTTCTTTATCATGCTAAGAGGAGCAGGAAAAAGCAAAAAATTTCAGAATTGCACCTTGCAATGCGGAGAAATTACTGTTTGTGCATTTACAATATTCATTGATTTTTGCCATTGAAAAACGTCCAGAAATGATTGAAGCTACTGACTGAATGAAAGGAGCTGGCATCTCACTCTCTTTGAATCTTCTTTATCATGCTAAGAGGAGCAGGAAAAAGCAAAAAATTTCAGAATTGCACCTTGCAATGTGGAGATATTACTGTTTGTGCATTTACAATATTCATTGATTTTTGCCATTGAAAAACGTCCAGAAATGTTTATACCAGAAATGTTTGAAGCTACTGACTGAATGAAAGGAGCTGGCATCTCACTCTCTTTGAATCTTCTTTATCATGCTAAGAGGAGCAGGAAAAAGCAAAAAATTTCAGAATTGCACCTTGCAATGCGGAGAAATTACTGTTTGTGCATTTACAATATTCATTGATTTTTGCCATTGAAAAACGTCCAGAAATGACTGAAGCTACTGACTGAATGAAAGGAGCTGGCATCTCACTCTCTGAATCTTCTTTATCATGCTAAGAGGAGCAGGAAAAAGCAAAAAATTTCAGAATTGCACCTTGCAATGCGGAGAAATTACTGTTTGTGCATTTACAATATTCATTGATTTTTGCCATTGAAAAACATCCAGAAATGATTGAAGCTACTGACTGAATGAAAGGAGCTGGCATCTCACTCTCTTTGAATCTTCTTTATCATGCTAAGAGGAGCAGGAAAAAGCAAAAAATTTCAGAATTGCACCTTGCAATGCGGAGAAATTACTGTTTGTGCATTTACAATATTCATTGATTTTTGCCATTGAAAAACATCATGTTATTCATATACCAGAAATGATTGAAGCTACTGACAGAATGAAAGGAGCTGGCATCTCATTCTCTTTGAATCTTCTTTATCATGCTAAGAGGAGCAGGAAAAAGCAAAAAATTTCAGAATTGCACCTTGCAATGCGGAGAAATTACTGTTTGTGCATTTACAATATTCATTGATTTTTGCCATTGAAAAACGTCCAGAAATGATTGAAGCTACTGACTGAATGAAAGGAGCTGGCATCTCACTCTCTTTGAATCTTCTTTATCATGCTAAGATGAGCAGGAAAAAGCAAAAAATTTCAGAATTGCAATTTGCAATGCGGAGAAATTACTGTTTGTGCATTTACAATATTCATTGATTTTTGCCATTGAAAAACGTCCAGAAAAGATTGAAGCTACTGACTGAATGAAAGGAGCTGGCATCTCACTCTCTTTTAATCTTCTTTATCATGCTAAGAGGAGCAGGAAAAAGCAAAAAATTTCAGAATTGCACCTTGCAATGCGGAGAAATTACTGTTTGTGCATTTACAATATTCATTGATTTTTGCCATTGAAAAACGTCCAGAAATGATTGAAGCTACTGACTGAATGAAAGGAGCTGGCATCTCACTCTCTTTGAATCTTCTTTATCATGCTAAGAGGAGCAGGAAAAAGCAAAAAATTTCAGAATTGCACCTTGCAATGCGGAGAAATTACTGTTTGTGCATTTACAATCTTCATTGATTTTTGCCATTGAAAAACGTCCAGAAATGACTGAAGCTACTGACTGAATGAAAGGAGCTGGCATCTCACTCTCCTTGAATCTTCTTTATCATGCTAAGAGGAGCAGGAAAAAGCAAAAAATTTCAGAATTGCACCTTGCAATGCGGAGAAATTACTGTTTGTGCATTTACAATATTCATTGATTTTTGCCATTGAAAAACGTCCAGAAATGATTGAAGCTACTGACTGAATGAAAGGAGCTGGCATCTCACTCTCTTTGAATCTTCTTTATCATGCTAAGAGGAGCAGGAAAAAGCAAAAAATTTCAGAATTGCACCTTGCAATGCGGAGAAATTACTGTTTGTGCATTTACAATATTCATTGATTTTTGCCATTGAAAAACATCATGTTATTCATATACCAGAAATGATTGAAGCTACTGACTGAATGAAAGGAGCTGGCATCTCACTCTCTTTGAATCTTCTTTATCATGCTAAGAGGAGCAGGAAAAAGCAAAAAATTTCAGAATTGCACCTTGCAATGCGGAGAAATTACTGTTTGTGCATTTACAATATTCATTGATTTTTGCCATTGAAAAACGTCCAGAAATGATTGAAGCTACTGACTGAATGAAAGGAGCTGGCATCTCACTCTCTTTGAATCTTCTTTATCATGCTAAGAGGAGCAGGAAAAAGCAAAAAATTTCAGAATTGCACCTTGCAATGCGGAGAAATTACTGTTTGTGCATTTACAATATTCATTGATTTTTGCCATTGAAAAACGTCCAGAAATGATTGAAGCTACTGACTGAATGAAAGGAGCTGGCATCTCACTCTCTTTGAATCTTCTTTATCATGCT
This sequence comes from Phyllobates terribilis, assembly GCF_046119375.1. NCBI lineage: Eukaryota > Metazoa > Chordata > Amphibia > Anura > Dendrobatidae > Phyllobates > Phyllobates terribilis. The sequence goes on along the minus strand of NW_027363767.1, from coordinate 148,056 downwards.
AGGATTAGCAGGAAAAAGCAAAAAATTTCAGAATTGCACCTTGCAATGTGGAGATATTACTGTTTGTGCATTTACAATATTCATTGAATTTTGCCACTGAAAAACGTCCAGAAATGTTTGAAGCTACTGACTGAATGAAAGGAGCTGGCATCTCACTCTATTTGAATCTTCTTTATCATGCTAGGATTAGCAGGAAAAAGCAAAAAATTTCAGAATTGCACCTTGCAATGTGGAGATATTACTGTTTGTGCATTTACAATATTCATTGATTTTTGCCATTGAAAAACGTCCAGAAATGTTTATACCAGAAATGTTTGAAGCTACTGACTGAATGAAAGGAGCTGGCATCTCACTCTCTTTGAATCTTCTTTATCATGCTAAGAGGAGCAGGAAAAAGCAAAAAATTTCAGAATTGCACCTTGCAATGCGGAGAAATTACTGTTTGTGCATTTACAATATTCATTGATTTTTGCCATTGAAAAACGTCCAGAAATGAATGAAGCTACTGACTGAATGAAAGGAGCTGGCATCTCACTCTCTTTGAATCTTCTTTATCATGCTAAGAGGAGCAGGAAAAAGCAAAAAATTTCAGAATTGCACCTTGCAATGCGGAGAAATTACTGTTTGTGCATTTACAATATTCATTGATTTTTGCCATTGAAAAACATCCAGAAATGATTGAAGCTACTGACTGAATGAAAGGAGCTGGCATCTCACTCTCTTTGAATCTTCTTTATCATGCTAAGAGGAGCAGGAAAAAGCAAAAAATTTCAGAATTGCACCTTGCAATGCGGAGAAATTACTGTTTGTGCATTTACAATATTCATTGATTTTTGCCATTGAAAAACATCATGTTATTCATATACCAGAAATGATTGAAGCTACTGACTGAATGAAAGGAACTGGCATCTCACTCTCTTTGAATCTTCTTTATCATGCTAAGAGGATCAGGAAAAAGCAAAAAAATTCAGAATTGCACCTTGCAATGCGGAGAAATTACTGTTTGTGCATTTACAATATTCATTGATTTTTGCCATTGAAAAACGTCCAGAAATGATTGAAGCTACTGACTGAATGAAAGGAGCTGGCATCTCACTCTCTTAGAATCTTCTTTATCATGCTAAGAGGAGCAGGAAAAAGCAAAAAATTTCAGAATTGCACCTTGCAATGCGGAGAAATTACTGTTTGTGCATTTACAATATTCATTGATTTTTGCCATTGAAAAACGTCCAGAAATGATTGAAGCTACTGACTGAATGAAAGGAGCTGGCATCTCACTCTCTTTGAATCTTCTTTATCATGCTAAGAGGAGCAGGAAAAAGCAAAAAATTTCAGAATTGCACCTTGCAATGCGGAGAAATTACTGTTTGTGCATTTACAATATTCATTGATTTTTGCCATTGAAAAACATCATGTTATTCATATACCAGAAATGATTGAAGCTACTGACTGAATGAAAGGAGCTGGCATCTCACTCTCTTTGAATCTTCTTTATCATGCTAAGAGGAGCAGGAAAAAGCAAAAAATTTCAGAATTGCACCTTGCAATGCGGAGAAATTACTGTTTGTGCATTTACAATATTCATTGATTTTTGCCATTGAAAAACGTCCAGAAATGATTGAAGCTACTGACTGAATGAAAGGAGCTGGCATCTCACTCTCTTTGAATCTTCTTTATCATGCTAAGAGGAGCAGGAAAAAGCAAAAAATTTCAGAATTGCACCTTGCAATGCGGAGAAATTACTGTTTGTGCATTTACAATATTCATTGATTTTTGCCATTGAAAAACGTCCAGAAATGATTGAAGCTACTGACTGAATGAAAGGAGCTGGCATCTCACTCTCTTTGAATCTTCTTTATCATGCTAGGATTAGCAGGAAAAAGCAAAAAATTTCAGAATTGCACCTTGCAATGTGGAGATATTACTGTTTGTGCATTTACAATATTCATTGAATTTTGCCATTGAAAAACGTCCAGAAATGTTTGAAGCTACTGACTGAATGAAAGGAGCTGGCATCTCACTCTATTTGAATCTTCTTTATCATGCTAGGATTAGCAGGAAAAAGCAAAAAATTTCAGAATTGCACCTTGCAATGTGGAGATATTACTGTTTGTGCATTTACAATATTCATTGATTTTTGCCATTGAAAAACGTCCAGAAATGTTTATACCAGAAATGTTTGAAGCTACTGACTGAATGAAAGGAGCTGGCATCTCACTCTCTTTGAATCTTCTTTATCATGCTAAGAGGAGCAGGAAAAAGCAAAAAATTTCAGAATTGCACGTTGCAATGCGGAGAAATTACTGTTTGTGCATTTACAATATTCATTGATTTTTGCCATTGAAAAACGTCCAGAAATGACTGAAGCTACTGACTGAATGAAAGGAGCTGGCATCTCACTCTCTTTGAATCTTCTTTATCATGCTAAGAGGAGCAGGAAAAAGCAAAAAATTTCAGAATTGCACCTTGCAATGCGGAGAAATTACTGTTTGTGCATTTACAATATTCATTGATTTTTGCCATTGAAAAACATCCAGAAATGATTGAAGCTACTGACTGAATGAAAGGAGCTGGCATCTCACGCTCTTTGAATCTTCTTTATCATGCTAAGAGGAGCAGGAAAAAGCAAAAAATTTCAGAATTGCACCTTGCAATGCGGAGAAATTACTGTTTGTGCATTTACAATATTCATTGATTTTTACCATTGAAAAACATCATGTTATTCATATACCAGAAATGATTGAAGCTACTGACTGAATGAAAGGAGCTGGCATCTCACTCTCTTTGAATCTTCTTTATCATGCTAAGAGGAGCAGGAAAAAGCAAAAAATTTCAGAATTGCACCTTGCAATGCGGAGAAATTACTGTTTGTGCATTTACAATATTCATTGATTTTTGCCATTGAAAAACGTCCAGAAATGATTGAAGCTACTGACTGAATGAAAGGAGCTGGCATCTCACTCTCTTTGAATCTTCTTTATCATGCTAAGAGGAGCAGGAAAAAGCAAAAAATTTCAGAATTGCACCTTGCAATGCGGAGAAATTACTGTTTGTGCATTTACAATATTCATTGATTTTTGCCATTGAAAAACGTCCAGAAATGATTGAAGCTACTGACTGAATGAAAGGAGCTGGCATCTCACTCTCTTTGAATCTTCTTTATCATGCTAAGAGGAGCAGGAAAAAGCAAAAAATTTCAGAATTGCACCTTGCAATGCGGAGAAATTACTGTTTGTGCATTTACAATATTCATTGATTTTTGCCATTGAAAAACGTCCAGAAATGATTGAAGCTACTGACTGAATGAAAGGAGCTGGCATCTCACTCTCTTTGAATCTTCTTTATCATGCTAAGAGGAGCAGGAAAAAGCAAAAAATTTCAGAATTGCACCTTGCAATGCGGAGAAATTACTGTTTGTGCATTTACAATATTCATTGATTTTTGCCATTGAAAAACGTCCAGAAATGATTGAAGCTACTGACTGAATGAAAGGAGCTGGCATCTCACTCTCTTAGAATCTTCTTTATCATGCTAAGAGGAGCAGGAAAAAGCAAAAAATTTCAGAATTGCACCTTGCAATGCGGAGAAATTACTGTTTGTGCATTTACAATATTCATTGATTTTTGCCATTGAAAAACGTCCAGAAATGATTGAAGCTACTGACTGAATGAAAGGAGCTGGCATCTCACTCTCTTTGAATCTTCTTTATCATGCTAAGAGGAGCAGGAAAAAGCAAAAAATTTCAGAATTGCACCTTGCAATGCGGAGAAATTACTGTTTGTGCATTTACAATATTCATTGATTTTTGCCATTGAAAAACATCATGTTATTCATATACCAGAAATGATTGAAGCTACTGACTGAATGAAAGGAGCTGGCATCTCACTCTCTTTGAATCTTCTTTATCATGCTAAGAGGAGCAGGAAAAAGCAAAAAATTTCAGAATTGCACCTTGCAATGCGGAGAAATTACTGTTTGTGCATTTACAATATTCATTGATTTTTGCCATTGAAAAACGTCCAGAAATGATTGAAGCTACTGACTGAATGAAAGGAGCTGGCATCTCACTCTCTTTGAATCTTCTTTATCATGCTAAGAGGAGCAGGAAAAAGCAAAAAATTTCAGAATTGCACCTTGCAATGCGGAGAAATTACTGTTTGTGCATTTACAATATTCATTGATTTTTGCCATTGAAAAACGTCCAGAAATGATTGAAGCTACTGACTGAATGAAAGGAGCTGGCATCTCACTCTCTTTGAATCTTCTTTATCATGCTAGGATTAGCAGGAAAAAGCAAAAAATTTCAGAATTGCACCTTGCAATGTGGAGATATTACTGTTTGTGCATTTACAATATTCATTGAATTTTGCCATTGAAAAACGTCCAGAAATGTTTGAAGCTACTGACTGAATGAAAGGAGCTGGCATCTCACTCTATTTGAATCTTCTTTATCATGCTAGGATTAGCAGGAAAAAGCAAAAAATTTCAGAATTGCACCTTGCAATGTGGAGATATTACTGTTTGTGCATTTACAATATTCATTGATTTTTGCCATTGAAAAACGTCCAGAAATGTTTATACCAGAAATGTTTGAAGCTACTGACTGAATGAAAGGAGCTGGCATCTCACTCTCTTTGAATCTTCTTTATCATGCTAAGAGGAGCAGGAAAAAGCAAAAAATTTCAGAATTGCACGTTGCAATGCGGAGAAATTACTGTTTGTGCATTTACAATATTCATTGATTTTTGCCATTGAAAAACGTCCAGAAATGACTGAAGCTACTGACTGAATGAAAGGAGCTGGCATCTCACTCTCTTTGAATCTTCTTTATCATGCTAAGAGGAGCAGGAAAAAGCAAAAAATTTCAGAATTGCACCTTGCAATGCGGAGAAATTACTGTTTGTGCATTTACAATATTCATTGATTTTTGCCATTGAAAAACATCCAGAAATGATTGAAGCTACTGACTGAATGAAAGGAGCTGGCATCTCACGCTCTTTGAATCTTCTTTATCATGCTAAGAGGAGCAGGAAAAAGCAAAAAATTTCAGAATTGCACCTTGCAATGCGGAGAAATTACTGTTTGTGCATTTACAATATTCATTGATTTTTGCCATTGAAAAACATCATGTTATTCATATACCAGAAATGATTGAAGCTACTGACTGAATGAAAGGAGCTGGCATCTCACTCTCTTTGAATCTTCTTTATCATGCTAAGAGGAGCAGGAAAAAGCAAAAAATTTCAGAATTGCACCTTGCAATGCGGAGAAATTACTGTTTGTGCATTTACAATATTCATTGATTTTTGCCATTGAAAAACGTCCAGAAATGATTGAAGCTACTGACTGAATGAAAGGAGCTGGCATCTCACTCTCTTTGAATCTTCTTTATCATGCTAAGAGGAGCAGGAAAAAGCAAAAAATTTCAGAATTGCACCTTGCAATGCGGAGAAATTACTGTTTGTGCATTTACAATATTCATTGATTTTTGCCATTGAAAAACGTCCAGAAATGATTGAAGCTACTGACTGAATGAAAGGAGCTGGCATCTCACTCTCTTTGAATCTTCTTTATCATGCTAAGAGGAGCTGGAAAAAGCAAAAAATTTCAGAATTGCACCTTGCAATGCGGAGAAATTACTGTTTGTGCATTTACAATATTCATTGATTTTTGCCATTGAAAAACGTCCAGAAATGATTGAAGCTACTGACTGAATGAAAGGAGCTGGCATCTCACTCTCTTTGAATCTTCTTTATCATGCTAAGAGGAGCAGGATAAAGCAAAAAATTTCAGAATTGCAACTTGCAATGCGGAGAAATTACTGTTTGTGCATTTACAATATTCATTGATTTTTGCCATTGAAAAACATCATGTTATTCATATACCAGAAATGATTGAAGCTACTGACTGAATGAAAGGAGCTGGCATCTCACTCTCTTTGAATCTTCATTATCATGCTAAGAGGAGCAGGAAAACGCAAAAAATTTCAGAATTGCACCTTGCAATGCGGAGAAATTACTGTTTGTGCATTTACAATATTCATTGATTTTTGCCATTGAAAAACGTCCAGAAATGATTGAAGCTACTGACTGAATGAAAGGAGCTGGCATCTCACTCTCTTTGAATCTTCTTTATCATGCTAGGAGTAGCAGGAAAAAGCAAAAAATTTCAGAATTGCACCTTGCAATGTGGAGATATTACTGTTTGTGCATTTACAATATTCATTGATTTTTGCCATTGAAAAACGTCCAGAAATGTTTGAAGCTACTGACTGAATGAAAGGAGCTGGCATCTCACTCTCTTTGAATCTTCTTTATCATGCTAGGATTAGCAGGAAAAAGCAAAAAATTTCAGAATTGCACCTTGCAATGTGGAGATATTACTGTTTGTGCATTTACAATATTCATTGATTTTTGCCATTGAAAAACATCATGTTATTCATATACCAGAAATGTTTGAAGCTACTGACTGAATGAAAGGAGCTGACATCTCACTCTCTTTGAATCTTCTTTATCATGCTAGGATTAGCAGGAAAAAGCAAAAAATTTCAGAATTGCACCTTGCAATGTGGAGATATTACTGTTTGTGCATTTACAATATTCATTGATTTTTGCCATTGAAAAACGTCCAGAAATGTTTGAAGCTACTGACTGAATGAAAGGAGCTGGCATCTCACTCTATTTGAATCTTCTTTATCATCCTAGGATTAGCAGGAAAAAGCAAAAAATTTCAGCATTGCACCTTGCAATGTGGAGATATTACTGTTTGTGCATTTACAATATTCATTGATTTTTGCCATTGAAAAACATCCAGAAATGTTTATACCAGAAATGTTTGAAGCTACTGACTGAATGAAAGGAGCTGGCATCTCACTCTCTTTGAATCTTCTTTATCATGCTAAGAGGAGCAGGAAAAAGCAAAAAATTTCAGAATTGCACTTTGCAATGCGGAGAAATTACTGTTTGTGCATTTACAATATTCATTGATTTTTGCCATTGAAAAACGTCCAGAAATGACTGAAGCTACTGACTGAATGAAAGGAGCTGGCATCTCACTCTCTTTGAATCTTCTTTATCATGCTAAGAGGAGCAGGAAAAAGCAAAAAATTTCAGAATTGCATCTTGCAATGCGGAGAAATTACTGTTTGTGCATTTACAATATTCATTGATTTTTGCCATTGAAAAACGTCCAGAAATGATTGAAGCTACTGACTGAATGAAAGGAGCTGGCATCTCACTCTCTTTGAATCTTCTTTATCATGCTAAGAGGAGCAGGAAAAAGCAAAAAATTTCAGAATTGCACCTTGCAATGCGGAGAAATTACTGTTTGTGCATTTACAATATTCATTGATTTTTGCCATTGAAAAACATCATGTTATTCATATACCAGAAATGATTGAAGCTACTGACTGAATGAAAGATGCTGGCATCTCACTCTCTTTGAATCTTCTTTATCATGCTAAGAGGAGCAGGAAAAAGCAAAAAATTTCAGAATTGCACCTTGCAATGCGGAGAAATTACTGTTTGTGCATTTACAATATTCATTGATTTTTGCCATTGAAAAACATCCAGAAATGATTGAAGCTACTGACTGAATGAAAGGAGCTGGCATCTCACTCTCTTTGAATCTTCTTTATCATGCTAAGAGGAGCAGGAAAAAGCAAAAAATTTCAGAATTGCACCTTGCAATGCGGAGAAATTACTGTTTGTGCATTTACAATATTCATTGATTTTTGCCATTGAAAAACGTCCAGAAATGATTGAAGCTACTGACTGAATGAAAGGAGCTGGCATCTCACTCTCTTTGAATCTTCTTTATCATGCTAGGAGTAGCAGGAAAAAGCAAAAAATTTCAGAATTGCACCTTGCAATGTGGAGATATTACTGTTTGTGCATTTACAATATTCATTGATTTTTGCCATTGAAAAACGTCCAGAAATGTTTGAAGCTACTGACTGAATGAAAGGAGCTGGCATCTCACTCTCTTTGAATCTTCTTTATCATGCTAGGATTAGCAGGAAAAAGCAAAAAATTTCAGAATTGCACCTTGCAATGTGGAGATATTACTGTTTGTGCATTTACAATATTCATTGATTTTTGCCATTGAAAAACATCATGTTATTCATATACCAGAAATGTTTGAAGCTACTGACTGAATGAAAGGAGCTGACATCTCACTCTCTTTGAATCTTCTTTATCATGCTAGGATTAGCAGGAAAAAGCAAAAAATTTCAGAATTGCACCTTGCAATGTGGAGATATTACTGTTTGTGCATTTACAATATTCATTGATTTTTGCCATTGAAAAACGTCCAGAAATGTTTGAAGCTACTGACTGAATGAAAGGAGCTGGCATCTCACTCTATTTGAATCTTCTTTATCATGCTAGGATTAGCAGGAAAAAGCAAAAAAAATTTCAGCATTGCACCTTGCAATGTGGAGATATTACTCTTTGTGCATTTACAATATTCATTGATTTTTGCCATTGAAAAACGTCCAGAAATGTTTATACCAGAAATGTTTGAAGCTACTGACTGAATGAAAGGAGCTGGCATCTCACTCTCTTTGAATCTTCTTTATCATGCTAAGAGGAGCAGGAAAAAGCAAAAAATTTCAGAATTGCACCTTGCAATGCGGAGAAATTACTGTTTGTGCATTTACAATATTCATTGATTTTTGCCATTGAAAAACGTCCAGAAATGATTGAAGCTACTGACTGAATGAAAGGAGCTGGCATCTCACTCTCTTTGAATCTTCTTTATCATGCTAAGAGGAGCAGGAAAAAGCAAAAAATTTCAGAATTTCATCTTGCAATGCGGAGAAATTACTGTTTGTGCATTTACAATATTCATTGATTTTTGCCATTGAAAAACGTCCAGAAATGATTAAAGCTACTGACTGAATGAAAGGAGCTGGCATCTCACTCTCTTTGAATCTTCTTTATCATGCTAAGAGGAGCAGGAAAAAGCAAACAATTTCAGAATTGCACCTTGCAATGCGGAGAAATTACTGTTTGTGCATTTACAATATTCATTGATTTTTGCCATTGAAAAACGTCCAGAAATGATTGAAGCTACTGACTGAATGAAAGGAGCCGGAATCTCACTCTCTTTGAATCTTCTTTATCATGCTAAGAGGAGCAGGAAAAAGCAAAAAATTTCAGAATTGCAACTTGCAATGCGGAGAAATTACTGTTTGTGCATTTACAATATTCATTGATTTTTGCCATTGAAAAACATCATGTTATTCATATACCAGAAATGATTGAAGCTACTGACTGAATGAAAGGAGCTGGCATCTCACTCTCTTTGAATCTTCTTTATCATGCTAAGAGGAGCAGGAAAAAGCAAAAAATTTCAGAATTGCACCTTGCAATGCGGAGAAATTACTGTTTGTGCATTTACAATATTCATTGATTTTTGCCATTGAAAAACGTCCAGAAATGATTGAAGCTACTGACTGAATGAAAGGAGCTGGCATCTCACTCTCTTTGAATCTTCTTTATCATGCTAAGAGGAGCAGGAAAAAGCAAAAAATTTCAGAATTGCACCTTGCAATGCGGAGAAATTACTGTTTGTGCATTTACAATATTCATTGATTTTTGCCATTGAAAAACGTCCAGAAATGATTGAAGCTACTGACTGAATGAAAGGAGCTGGCATCTCACTCTCTTTGAATCTTCTTTATCATGCTAAGAGGAGCAGGAAAAAGCAAAAAATTTCAGAATTGCACCTTGCAATGCGGAGAAATTACTGTTTGTGCATTTACAATATTCATTAATTTTTGCCATTGAAAAACATCATGTTATTCATATCCCAGAAATGTTTGAAGCTACTGACAATGAAAGAAGCTGGCATCTCACTCTCTTTGAATCTTCTTTATCATGCTAATAGGAGCAGGAAAAAGCAAAAAATTTCAGAATTGCACCTTGCAATGCGGAGAAATTACTGTTTGTGCATTTACAATATTCATTGATTTTTGCCATTGAAAAACGTCCAGAAATGATTGAAGCTACTGACTGAATGAAAGGAGCTGGCATCTCACTCTCTTTGAATCTTCTTTATCATGCTAAGAGGAGCAGGAAAAAGCAAAAAATTTCAGAATTGCACCTTGCAATGCGGAGAAATTACTGTTTGTGCATTTACAATATTCATTGATTTTTGCCATTGAAAAACATCATGTTATTCATATACCAGAAATGTTTGAAGCTACTGACTGAATGAAAGGAGCTGGCATCTCACTCTCTTTGAATCTTCTTTATCATGCTAAGAGGAGCAGGAAAAAGCAAAAAATTTCAGAATTGCACCTTGCAATGCGGAGAAATTACTGTTTGTGCATTTACAATATTCATTGATTTTTGCCATTGAAAAACGTCCAGAAATGATTGAAGCTACTGACTGAATGAAAGGAGCTGGCATCTCACTCTCTTTGAATCTTCTTTATCATGCTAAGAGGAGCAGGAAAATGCAAGAAATTTCAGAATTGCACCTTGCAATGCGGAGAAATTACTGTTTGTGCATTTATAATATTCATTGATTTTTGCCATTGAAAAACATCCAGAAATGATTGAAGCTACTGACTGAATGAAAGGAGCTGGCATCTCACTCTCTTTGAATCTTCTTTATCATGCTAAGAGGAGCAGGAAAAAGCAAAAAATTTCAGAATTGCACCTTGCAATGCGGAGAAATTACTGTTTGTGCATTTACAATATTCATTGATTTTTGCCATTGAAAAACATCATGTTATTCATATACCAGAAATGATTGAAGCTACTGACTGAATGAAAGGAGCTGGCATCTCACTCTCTTTGAATCTTCTTTATCATGCTAAGAGGAGCAGGAAAAAGCAAAAAATTTCAGAATTGCACCTTGCAATGCGGAGAAATTACTGTTTGTGCATTTACAATATTCATTGATTTTTGCATTGAAAAACGTCCAGAAATGACTGAAGCTACTGACTGAATGAAAGGAGCTGGCATCTCACTCTCTTTGAATCTTCTTTATCATGCTAAGAGGAGCAGGAAAAAGCAAAAAATTTCAGAATTGCATCTTGCAATGCGGAGAAATTACTGTTTGTGCATTTACAATATTCATTGATTTTTGCCATTGAAAAACGTCCAGAAATGATTGAAGCTACTTACTGAATGAAAGGAGCTGGCATCTCACTCTCTTTGAATCTTCTTTATCATGCTAAGAGGAGCAGGAAAAAGCAAAAAATTTCAGAATTGCACCTTGCAATGCGGAGAAATTACTGTTTGTGCATTTACAATATTCATTGATTTTTGCCATTGAAAAACATCATGTTATTCATATACCAGAAATGATTGAAGCTACTGACTGAATGAAAGGAGCTGGCATCTCACTCTCTTTGAATCTTCTTTATCATGCTAAGAGGAGCAGGAAAAAGCAAAAAATTTCAGAATTGCACCTTGCAATGCGGAGAAATTACTGTTTGTGTATTTACAATATTCATTGATTTTTGCCATTGAAAAACGTCCAGAAATGATTGAAGCTACTGACTGAATGAAAGGAGCTGGCATCTCAGTCTCTTTGAATCTTCTTTATCATGCTAAGAGGAGCAGGAAAAAGCAAAAAATTTCAGAATTGCACCTTGCAATGCGGAGAAATTACTGTTTGTGCATTTACAATATTCATTGATTTTTGCCATTGAAAAACGTCCAGAAATGATTGAAGCTACTGACTGAATGAAAGGAGCTGGCATCTCACTCTCTTTGAATCTTCTTTATCATGCTAGGATTAGCAGGAAAAAGCAAAAAATTTCAGAATTGCACCTGGCAATGTGGAGATATTACTGTTTGTGCATTTACAATATTCATTGAATTTTGCCATTGAAAAACGTCCAGAAATGTTTGAAGCTACTGACTGAATGAAAGGAGCTGGCATCTCACTCTATTTGAATCTTCTTTATCATGCTAGGATTAGCAGGAAAAAGCAAAAAATTTCAGAATTGCACCTTGCAATGTGGAGATATTACTGTTTGTGCATTTACAATATTCATTGATTTTTGCCATTGAAAAACGTCCAGAAATGTTTATACCAGAAATGTTTGAAGCTACTGACTGAATGAAAGGAGCTGGCATCTCACTCTCTTTGAATCTTCTTTATCATGCTAAGAGGAGCAGGAAAAAGCAAAAAATTTCAGAATTGCACCTTGCAATGCGGAGAAATTACTGTTTGTGCATTTACAATATTCATTGATTTTTGCCATTGAAAAACGTCCAGAAATGACTGAAGCTACTGACTGAATGAAAGGAGCTGGCATCTCACTCTCTTTGAATCTTCTTTATCATGCTAAGAGGAGCAGGAAAAAGCAAAAAATTTCAAAATTGCACCTTGCAATGCGGAGAAATTACTGTTTGTGCATTTACAATATTCATTGATTTTTGCCATTGAAAAACGTCCAGAAATGATTGAAGCTACTGACTGAATGAAAGGAGCTGGCATCTCACTCTCTTTGAATCTTCTTTATCATGCTAAGAGGAGCAGGAAAAAGCAAAAAATTTCAGAATTGCACCTTGCAATGCGGAGAAATTACTGTTTGTGCATTTACAATATTCATTGATTTTTGCCATTGAAAAACATCATGTTATTCATATACCAGAAATGATTGAAGCTACTGACTGAATGAAAGGAGCTGGCATCTCACTCTCTTTGAATCTTCTTTATCATGCTAAGAGGAGCAGGAAAAAGCAAAAAATTTCAGAATTGCACCTTGCAATGCGGAGAAATTACTGTTTGTGCATTTACAATATTCATTGATTTTTGCCATTGAAAAACGTCCAGAAATGATTGAAGCTACTGACTGAATGAAAGGAGCTGGCATCTCACTCTCTTTGAATCTTTTTTATCATGCTAAGAGGAGCAGGAAAAAGCAAAAAATTTCAGAATTGCATCTTGCAATGCGGAGAAATTACTGTTTGTGCATTTACAATATTCATTGATTTTTGTCATTGAAAAACGTCCAGAAATGATTGAAGCTACTGACTGAATGAAAGGAGCTGGCATCTCACTCTCTTTGAATCTTCTTTATCATGCTAAGAGGAGCAGGAAAAAGCAAAAAATTTCAGAATTGCACCTTGCAATGCGGAGAAATTACTGTTTGTGCATTTACAATATTCATTGATTTTTGCCATTGAAAAACGTCCAGAAATGATTGAAGCTACTGACTGAATGAAAGGAGCTGGAATCTCACTCTCTTTGAATCTTCTTTATCATGCTAAGAGGAGCAGGAAAAAGCAAAAAATTTCAGAATTGCAACTTGCAATGCGGAGAAATTACTGTTTGTGCATTTACAATATTCATTGATTTTTGCCATTGAAAAACATCATGTTATTCATATACCAGAAATGATTGAAGCTACTGACTGAATGAAAGGAGCTGGCATCTCACTCTCTTTGAATCTTCTTTATCATGCTAAGAGGAGCAGGAAAAAGCAAAAAATTTCAGAATTGCACCTTGCAATGCGGAGAAATTACTGTTTGTGCATTTACAATATTCATTGATTTTTGCCATTGAAAAACGTCCAGAAATGATTGAAGCTACTGACTGAATGAAAGGAGCTGGCATCTCACTCTCTTTGAATCTTCTTTATCATGCTAAGAGGAGCAGGAAAAAGCAAAAAATTTCAGAATTGCACCTTGCAATGCGGAGAAATTACTGTTTGTGCATTTACAATATTCATTGATTTTTGCCATTGAAAAACGTCCAGAAATGATTGAAGCTACTGACTGAATGAAAGGAGCTGGCATCTCACTCTCTTTGAATCTTCTTTATCATGCTAAGAGGAGCAGGAAAAAGCAAAAAATTTCAGAATTGCACCTTGCAATGCGGAGAAATTACTGTTTGTGCATTTACAATATTCATTAATTTTTGCCATTGAAAAACATCATGTTATTCATATCCCAGAAATGTTTGAAGCTACTGACTGAATGAAAGAAGCTGGCATCTCACTCTCTTTGAATCTTCTTTATCATGCTAAGAGGAGCAGGAAAAAGCAAAAAATTTCAGAATTGCACCTTGCAATGCGGAGAAATTACTGTTTGTGCATTTACAATATTCATTGATTTTTGCCATTGAAAAACGTCCAGAAATGATTGAAGCTACTGACTGAATGAAAGGAGCTGGCATCTCACTCTCTTTGAATCTTCTTTATCATGCTAAGAGGAGCAGGAAAAAGCAAAAAATTTCAGAATTGCACCTTGCAATGCGGAGAAATTACTGTTTGTGCATTTACAATATTCATTGATTTTTGCCATTGAAAAACATCATGTTATTCATATACCAGAAATGTTTGAAGCTACTGACTGAATGAAAGGAGCTGGCATCTCACTCTCTTTGAATCTTCTTTATCATGCTAAGAGGAGCAGGAAAAAGCAAAAAATTTCAGAATTGCACCTTGCAATGCGGAGAAATTACTGTTTGTGCATTTACAATATTCATTGATTTTTGCCATTGAAAAACATCCAGAAATGATTGAAGCTACTGACTGAATGAAAGGAGCTGGCATCTCACTCTCTTTGAATCTTCTTTATCATGCTAAGAGGAGCAGGAAAATGCAAGAAATTTCAGAATTGCACCTTGCAATGCGGAGAAATTACTGTTTGTGCATTTACAATATTCATTGATTTTTGCCATTGAAAAACATCCAGAAATGATTGAAGCTACTGACTGAATGAAAGGAGCTGGCATCTCACTCTCTTTGAATCTTCTTTATCATGCTAAGAGGAGCAGGAAAAAGCCAAAAATTTCAGAATTGCACCTTGCAATGCGGAGAAATTACTGTTTGTGCATTTACAATATTCACTGATTTTTGCCATTGAAAAACGTCCAGAAATGATTGAAGCAACTGACTGAATGAAAGGAGCTGGCATCTCACTCTCTTTGAATCTTCTTTATCATGCTAAGAGGAGCAGGAAAAAGCAAAAAATTTCAGAATTGCACCTTGCAATGCGGAGAAATTACTGTTTGTGCATTTACAATATTCATTGATTTTTGCCATTGAAAAACGTCCAGAAATAATTGAAGCTACTGACTGAATGAAAGGAGCTGGCATCTCACTCTCTTTGAATCTTCTTTATCATGCTAAGAGGAGCAGGAAAAAGCAAAAAATTTCAGAATTGCAACTTGCAATGCGGAGAAATTACTGTTTGTGCATTTACAATATTCATTGATTTTTGCCATTGAAAAACATCATGTTATTCATATACCAGAAATGATTGAAGCTACTGACTGAATGAAAGGAGCTGGCATCTCACTCTCTTTGAATCTTCTTTATCATGCTAAGAGGAGCAGGAAAAAGCAAAAAATTTCAGAATTGCACCTTGCAATGCGGAGAAATTACTGTTTGTGCATTTACAATATTCACTGATTTTTGCCATTGAAAAACGTCCAGAAATGATTGAAGCAACTGACTGAATGAAAGGAGCTGGCATCTCACTCTCTTTGAATCTTCTTTATCATGCTAAGAGGAGCAGGAAAAAGCAAAAAATTTCAGAATTGCTCCTTGCAATGCGGAGAAATTACTGTTTGTGCATTTACAATATTCATTGATTTTTGCCATTGAAAAACGTCCAGAAATAATTGAAGCTACTGACTGAATGAAAGGAGCTGGCATCTCACTCTCTTTGAATCTTCTTTATCATGCTAAGAGGAGCAGGAAAAAGCAAAAAATTTCAGAATTGCAACTTGCAATGCGGAGAAATTACTGTTTGTGCATTTACAATATTCATTGATTTTTGCCATTGAAAAACATCATGTTATTCATATACCAGAAATGATTGAAGCTACTGACTGAATGAAAGGAGCTGGCATCTCACTCTCTTTGAATCTTCTTTATCATGCAAAGAGGAGCAGGAAAAAGCAAAAAATTTCAGAATTGCACCTTGCAATGCGGAGAAATTACTGTTTGTGCATTTACAATATTCATTGATTTTTGCCATTGAAAAACGTCCAGAAATGATTGAAGCTACTGACTGAATGAAAGGAGCTGGCATCTCACTCTCTTTGAATCTTCTTTATCATGCTAAGAGGAGCAGGAAAAAGCCAAAAATTTCAGAATTGCACCTTGCAATGCGGAGAAATTACTGTTTGTGCATTTACAATATTCACTGATTTTTGCCATTGAAAAACGTCCAGAAATGATTGAAGCAACTGACTGAATGAAAGGAGCTGGCATCTCACTCTCTTTGAATCTTCTTTATCATGCTAAGAGGAGCAGGAAAAAGCAAAAAATTTCAGAATTGCACCTTGCAATGCGGAGAAATTACTGTTTGTGCATTTACAATATTCATTGATTTTTGCCATTGAAAAACGTCCAGAAATAATTGAAGCTACTGACTGAATGAAAGGAGCTGGCATCTCACTCTCTTTGAATCTTCTTTATCATGCTAAGAGGAGCAGGAAAAAGCAAAAAATTTCAGAATTGCAACTTGCAATGCGGAGAAATTACTGTTTGTGCATTTACAATATTCATTGATTTTTGCCATTGAAAAACATCATGTTATTCATATACCAGAAATGATTGAAGCTACTGACTGAATGAAAGGAGCTGGCATCTCACTCTCTTTGAATCTTCTTTATCATGCTAAGAGGAGCAGGAAAAAGCAAAAAATTTCAGAATTGCACCTTGCAATGCGGAGAAATTACTGTTTGTGCATTTACAATATTCATTGATTTTTGCCATTGAAAAACGTCCAGAAATGATTGAAGCTACTGACTGAATGAAAGGAGCTGGCATCTCACTCTCTTTGAATCTTCTTTATCATGCTAAGAGGAGCAGGAAAAAGCAAAAAATTTCAGAATTGCACCTTGCAATGCGGAGAAATTACTGTTTGTGCTTTTACAATATTCATTGATTTTTGCCATTGAAAAACATCATGTTATTCATATACCAGAAATGTTTGAAGCTACTGACTGAATGAAAGGAGCTGGCATCTCACTCTCTTTGAATCTTCTTTATCATGCTAAGAGGAGCAGGAAAAAGCAAAAAATTTCAGAATTGCACCTTGCAATGCGGAGAAATTACTGTTTGTGCATTTACAATATTCATTGATTTTTGCCATTGAAAAATGTCCAGAAATGATTGAAGCTGCTGACTGAATGAAAGGAGCTGGCATCTCACTCTCTTTGAATCTTCTTTATCATGCTAAGAGGAGCAGGAAAAAGCAAAAAATTTCAGAATTGCACCTTGCAATGCGGAGAAATTACTGTTTGTGCATTTACAATATTCATTGATTTTTGCCATTGAAAAACGTCCAGAAATGATTGAAGCTACTGACTGAATGAAAGGAGCTGGCATCTCACTCTCTTTGAATCTTCTTTATCATGCTAAGAGGAGCAGGAAAAAGCAAAAAATTTCAGAATTGCACCTTGCAATGCGGAGAAATTACTGTTTGTGCATTTACAATATTCATTGATTTTTGCCATTGAAAAACGTCCAGAAATGATTGAAGCTACTGACTGAATGAAAGGAGCTGGCATCTCACTCTCTTTGAATCTTCTTTATCATGCTAAGAGGAGCAGGAAAAAGCAAAAAATTTCAGAATTGCACCTTGCAATGCGGAGAAATTACTGTTTGTGCATTTACAATATTCATTGATTTTTGCCATTGAAAAACATCATGTTATTCATATACTAGAAATGTTTGAAGCTACTGACTGAATGAAAGGAGCTGGCATCTCACTCTCTTTGAATCTTCTTTATCATGCTAAGAGGAGCAGGAGAAAGCAAAAAATTTCAGAATTGCACCTTGCTTTGCGGAGAAATTACTGTTTGTGCATTTACAATATTCATTGATTTTTGCCATTGAAAAACGTCCAGAAATGATTGAAGCTACTGACTGAATGAAAGGAGCTGGCATCTCACTCTCTTTGAATCTTCTTTATCATGCTAAGAGGAGCAGGAAAAAGCAAAAAATTTCAGAATTGCACCTTGCAATGCGGAGAAATTACTGTTTGTGCATTTACAATATTCATTGATTTTTGCCATTGAAAAACATCATGTTATTCATATACCAGAAATGATTGAAGCTACTGACTGAATGAAAGGAGCTGGCATCTCGCTCTCTTTGAATCTTCTTTATCATGCTAAGAGGAGCAGGAAAAAGCAAAAAATTTCAGAATTGCACCTTGCAATGCGGAGAAATTACTGTTTGTGCATTTACAATATTCATTGATTTTTGCCATTGAAAAACGTCCAGAAATGATTGAAGCTACTGACTGAATGAAAGGAGCTGGCATCTCACTCTCTTTGAATCTTCTTTATCATGCTAAGAGGAGCAGGAAAAAGCAAAAAATTTCAGAATTGCACCTTGCAATGTGGAGAAATTACTGTTTGTGCATTTACAATATTCATTGATTTTTGCCATTGAAAAACATCATGTTATTCATATACCAGAAATGATTGAAGCTACTGACTGAATGAAAGGAGCTGGCATCTCACTCTCTTTGAATCTTCTTTATCATGCTAAGAGGAGCAGGAAAAAGCAAAAAATTTCAGAATTGCACCTTGCAATGCGGAGAAATTACTGTTTGTGCATTTACAATATTCATTGATTTTTGCCATTGAAAAACGTCCAGAAATAATTGAAGCTACTGACTGAATGAAAGGAGCTGGCATCTCACTCTCTTTGAATCTTCTTTATCATGCTAAGAGGAGCAGGAAAAAGCAAAAAATTTCAGAATTGCAACTTGCAATGCGGAGAAATTACTGTTTGTGCATTTACAATATTCATTGATTTTTGCCATTGAAAAACATCATGTTATTCATATACCAGAAATGATTGAAGCTACTGACTGAATGAAAGGAGCTGGCATCTCACTCTCTTTGAATCTTCTTTATCATGCTAAGAGGAGCAGGAAAAAGCAAAAAATTTCAGAATTGCACCTTGCAATGCGGAGAAATTACTGTTTGTGCATTTACAATATTCATTGATTTTTGCCATTGAAAAACGTCCAGAAATGATTGAAGCTACTGACTGAATGAAAGGAGCTGGCATCTCACTCTCTTTGAATCTTCTTTATCATGCTAAGAGGAGCAGGAAAAAGCAAAAAATTTCAGAATTGCACCTTGCAATGCGGAGAAATTACTGTTTGTGCTTTTACAATATTCATTGATTTTTGCCATTGAAAAACATCATGTTATTCATATACCAGAAATGTTTGAAGCTACTGACTGAATGAAAGGAGCTGGCATCTCACTCTCTTTGAATCTTCTTTATCATGCTAAGAGGAGCAGGAAAAAGCAAAAAATTTCAGAATTGCACCTTGCAATGCGGAGAAATTACTGTTTGTGCATTTACAATATTCATTGATTTTTGCCATTGAAAAATGTCCAGAAATGATTGAAGCTGCTGACTGAATGAAAGGAGCTGGCATCTCACTCTCTTTGAATCTTCTTTATCATGCTAAGAGGAGCAGGAAAAAGCAAAAAATTTCAGAATTGCACCTTGCAATGCGGAGAAATTACTGTTTGTGCATTTACAATATTCATTGATTTTTGCCATTGAAAAACGTCCAGAAATGATTGAAGCTACTGACTGAATGAAAGGAGCTGGCATCTCACTCTCTTTGAATCTTCTTTATCATGCTAAGAGGAGCAGGAAAAAGCAAAAAATTTCAGAATTGCACCTTGCAATGCGGAGAAATTACTGTTTGTGCATTTACAATATTCATTGATTTTTGCCATTGAAAAACGTCCAGAAATGATTGAAGCTACTGACTGAATGAAAGGAGCTGGCATCTCACTCTCTTTGAATCTTCTTTATCATGCTAAGAGGAGCAGGAAAAAGCAAAAAATTTCAGAATTGCACCTTGCAATGCGGAGAAATTACTGTTTGTGCATTTACAATATTCATTGATTTTTGCCATTGAAAAACATCATGTTATTCATATACTAGAAATGTTTGAAGCTACTGACTGAATGAAAGGAGCTGGCATCTCACTCTCTTTGAATCTTCTTTATCATGCTAAGAGGAGCAGGAAAAAGCAAAAAATTTCAGAATTGCACCTTGCTTTGCGGAGAAATTACTGTTTGTGCATTTACAATATTCATTGATTTTTGCCATTGAAAAACGTCCAGAAATGATTGAAGCTACTGACTGAATGAAAGGAGCTGGCATCTCACTCTCTTTGAATCTTCTTTATCATGCTAAGAGGAGCAGGAAAAAGCAAAAAATTTCAGAATTGCACCTTGCAATGCGGAGAAATTACTGTTTGTGCATTTACAATATTCATTGATTTTTGCCATTGAAAAACATCATGTTATTCATATACCAGAAATGATTGAAGCTACTGACTGAATGAAAGGAGCTGGCATCTCGCTCTCTTTGAATCTTCTTTATCATGCTAAGAGGAGCAGGAAAAAGCAAAAAATTTCAGAATTGCACCTTGCAATGCGGAGAAATTACTGTTTGTGCATTTACAATATTCATTGATTTTTGCCATTGAAAAACGTCCAGAAATGATTGAAGCTACTGACTGAATGAAAGGAGCTGGCATCTCACTCTCTTTGAATCTTCTTTATCATGCTAAGAGGAGCAGGAAAAAGCAAAAAATTTCAGAATTGCACCTTGCAATGTGGAGAAATTACTGTTTGTGCATTTACAATATTCATTGATTTTTGCCATTGAAAAACATCATGTTATTCATATACCAGAAATGATTGAAGCTACTGACTGAATGAAAGGAGCTGGCATCTCACTCTCTTTGAATCTTCTTTATCATGCTAAGAGGAGCAGGAAAAAGCAAAAAATTTCAGAATTGCACCTTGCAATGCGGAGAAATTACTGTTTGTGCATTTACAATATTCATTGATTTTTGCCATTGAAAAACGTCCAGAAATGATTGAAGCTACTGACTGAATGAAAGGAGCTGGCATCTCACTCTCTTTGAATCTTCTTTATCATGCTAAGAGGAGCAGGAAAAAGCAAAAAATTTCAGAATTGCACCTTGCAATGCGGAGAAATTACTGTTTGTGCTTTTACAATATTCATTGATTTTTGCCATTGAAAAACATCATGTTATTCATATACCAGAAATGTTTGAAGCTACTGACTGAATGAAAGGAGCTGGCATCTCACTCTCTTTGAATCTTCTTTATCATGCTAAGAGGAGCAGGAAAAAGCAAAAAATTTCAGAATTGCACCTTGCAATGCGGAGAAATTACTGTTTGTGCATTTACAATATTCATTGATTTTTGCCATTGAAAAACGTCCAGAAATGATTGAAGCTACTGACTGAATGAAAGGAGCTGGCATCTCACTCTCTTTGAATCTTCTTTATCATGCTAAGAGGAGCAGGAAAAAGCAAAAAATTTCAGAATTGCACCTTGCAATGCGGAGAAATTACTGTTTGTGCATTTACAATATTCATTGATTTTTGCCATTGAAAAACGTCCAGAAATGATTGAATCTACTGACTGAATGAAAGGAGCTGGCATCTCACTCTCTTTGAATCTTCTTTATCATGCTAAGAGGAGCAGGAAAAAGCAAAAAATTTCAGAATTGCAACTTGCAATGCGGAGAAATTACTGTTTGTGCATTTACAATATTCATTGATTTTTGCCATTGAAAAACATCATGTTATTCATATACCAGAAATGATTGAAGCTACTGACTGAATGAAAGGAGCTGGCATCTCACTCTCTTTGAATCTTCTTTATCATGCTAAGAGGAGCAGGAAAAAGCAAAAAATTTCAGAATTGCACCTTGCAATGCGGAGAAATTACTGTTTGTGCATTTACAATATTCATTGATTTTTGCCATTGAAAAACATCATGTTATTCATATACCAGAAATGTTTGAAGCTACTGACTGAATGAAAGGAGCTGGCATCTCACTCTCTTTGAATCTTCTTTATCATGCTAAGAGGAGCAAGAAAAAGCAAAAAATTTCAGAATTGCACCTTGCAATGCGGAGAAATTACTGTTGGTGCATTTACAATATTCATTGATTTTTGCCATTGAAAAACGTCCAGAAATGATTGAAGCTACTGACTGAATGAAAGGAGCTGGCATCTCACTCTCTTTGAATCTTCTTTATCATGCTAAGAGGAGCAGGAAAATGCAAGAAATTTCAGAATTGCACCTTGCAATGCGGAGAAATTACTGTTTGTGCATTTACAATATTCATTGATTTTTGCCATTGAAAAACATCCAGAAATGATTGAAGCTACTGACTGAATGAAAGGAGCTGGCATCTCACTCTCTTTGAATCTTCTTTATCATGCTAAGAGGAGCAGGAAAAAGCCAAAAATTTCAGAATTGCACCTTGCAATGCGGAGAAATTACTGTTTGTGCATTTACAATATTCATTGATTTTTGCCATTGAAAAACATCATGTTATTCATATACCAGAAATGATTGAAGCTACTGACTGAAGGAAAGGAGCTGGCATCTCACTCTCTTTGAATCTTCTTTATCATGCTAAGAGGAGCAGGAAAAAGCAAAAAATTTCAGAATTGCACCTTGCAATGCGGAGAAATTACTGTTTGTGCATTTGCAATATTCACTGATTTTTGCCATTGAAAAACGTCCAGAAATGATTGAAGCAACTGACTGAATGAAAGGAGCTGGCATCTCACTCTCTTTGAATCTTCTTTATCATGCTAAGAGGAGCAGGAAAAAGCAAAAAATTTCAGAATTGCACCTTGCAATGCGGAGAAATTACTGTTTGTGCATTTACAATATTCATTGATTTTTGCCATTGAAGAACGTCCAGAAATAATTGAAGCTACTGACTGAATGAAAGGAGCTGGCATCTCACTCTCTTTGAATCTTCTTTATCATGCTAAGAGGAGCAGGAAAAAGCAAAAAATTTCAGAATTGCAACTTGCAATGCGGAGAAATTACTGTTTGTGCATTTACAATATTCATTGATTTTTGCCATTGAAAAACATCATGTTATTCATATACCAGACATGATTGAAGCTAGTGACTGAATGAAAGGAGCTGGCATCTCACTCTCTTTGAATCTTCTTTATCATGCTAAGAGGAGCAGGAAAAAGCAAAAAATTTCAGAATTGCACCTTGCAATGCGGAGAAATTACTGTTTGTGCATTTACAATATTCATTGATTTTTGCCATTGAAAAACGTCCAGAAATGATTGAAGCTACTGACTGAATGAAAGGAGCTGGCATCTCACTCTCTTTGAATCTTCTTTATCATGCTAAGAGGAGCAGGAAAAAGCAAAAAATTTCAGAATTGCACCTTGCAATGCGGAGAAATTACTGTTTGTGCTTTTACAATATTCATTGATTTTTGCCATTGAAAAACATCATGTTATTCATATACCAGAAATGTTTGAAGCTACTGACTGAATGAAAGGAGCTGGCATCTCACTCTCTTTGAATCTTCTTTATCATGCTAAGAGGAGCAGGAAAAAGCAAAAAATTTCAGAATTGCACCTTGCAATGCGGAGAAATTACTGTTTGTGCATTTACAATATTCATTGATTTTTACCATTGAAAAATGTCCAGAAATGATTGAAGCTGCTGACTGAATGAAAGGAGCTGGCATCTCACTCTCTTTGAATCTTCTTTATCATGCTAAGAGGAGCAGGAAAAAGCAAAAAATTTCAGAATTGCACCTTGCAATGCGGAGAAATTACTGTTTGTGCATTTACAATATTCATTGATTTTTGCCATTGAAAAACATCATGTTATTCATATACCAGAAATGATTGAAGCTACTGACTGAATGAAAGGAGCTGGCATCTCACTCTCTTTGAATCTTCTTTATCATGCTAAGAGGAGCAGGAAAAAGCAAAAAATTTCAGAATTGCACCTTGCAATGCGGAGAAATTACTGTTTGTGCATTTACAATATTCATTGATTTTTGCCATTGAAAAACGTCCAGAAATGATTGAAGCTACTGACTGAATGAAAGGAGCTGGCATCTCACTCTCTTTGAATCTTCTTTATCATGCTAAGAGGAGCAGGAAAAAGGAAAAAATTTCAGAATTGCACCTTGCAATGCGGAGAAATTACTGTTTGTGCATTTACAATATTCATTGATTTTTGCCAATGAAAAACGTCCAGAAATGATTGAAGCTACTGACTGAATGAAAGGAGCTGGCATCTCACTCTCTTTGAATCTTCTTTATCATGCTAAGAGGAGCAGGAAAAAGCAAAAAATTTCAGAATTGCACCTTGCAATGCGGAGAAATTACTGTTTGTGCATTTACAATATTCATTGATTTTTGCCATTGAAAAACATCATGTTATTCATATACCAGAAATGTTTGAAGCTACTGACTGAATGAAAGGAGCTGGCATCTCACTCTCTTTGAATCTTCTTTATCATGCTAAGAGGAGCAGGAAAAAGCAAAAAATTTCAGAATTGCACCTTGCAATGCGGAGAAATTACTGTTTGTGCATTTACAATATTCATTGATTTTTGCCATTGAAAAACGTCCAGAAATGATTGAAGCTACTGACTGAATGAAAGGAGCTGGCATCTCACTCTCTTTGAATCTTCTTTATCATGCTAAGAGGAGCAGGAAAAAGCAAAAAATTTCAGAATTGCACCTTGCAATGCGGAGAAATTACTGTTTGTGCATTTACAATATTCATTGATTTTTGCCATTGAAAAACATCATGTTATTCATATACCAGAAATGATTGAAGCTACTGACTGAATGAAAGGAGCTGTCATCTCGCTCTCTTTGAATCTTCTTTATCATGCTAAGAGGAGCAGGAAAAAGCAAAAAATTTCAGAATTGCACCTTGCAATGCGGAGAAATTACTGTTTGTGCATTTACAATATTCATTGATTTTTGCCATTGAAAAACGTCCAGAAATGATTGAAGCTACTGACTGAAAGAAAGGAGCTGGCATCTCACTCTCTTTGAATCTTCTTTATCATGCTAAGAGGAGCAGGAAAAAGCAAAAAATTTCAGAATTGCACCTTGCAATGTGGAGAAATTACTGTTTGTGCATTTACAATATTCATTGATTTTTGCCATTGAAAAACATCATGTTATTCATATACCAGAAATGATTGAAGCTACTGACTGAATGAAAGGAGCTGGCATCTCACTCTCTTTGAATCTTCTTTATCATGCTAAGAGGAGCAGGAAAAAGCAAAAAATTTCAGAATTGCACCTTGCAATGCGGAGAAATTACTGTTTGTGCATTTACAATATTCATTGATTTTTGCCATTGAAAAACGTCCAGAAATGATTGAAGCTACTGACTGAATGAAAGGAGCTGGCATCTCACTCTCTTTGAATCTTCTTTATCATGCTAAGAGGAGCAGGAAAAAGCAAAAAATTTCAGAATTGCACCTTGCAATGCGGAGAAATTACTGTTTGTGCTTTTACAATATTCATTGATTTTTGCCATTGAAAAACATCATGTTATTCATATACCAGAAATGTTTGAAGCTACTGACTGAATGAAAGGAGCTGGCATCTCACTCTCTTTGAATCTTCTTTATCATGCTAAGAGGAGCAGGAAAAAGCAAAAAATTTCAGAATTGCACCTTGCAATGCGGAGAAATTACTGTTTGTGCATTTACAATATTCATTGATTTTTGCCATTGAAAAACGTCCAGAAATGATTGAAGCTACTGACTGAATGAAAGGAGCTGGCATCTCACTCTCTTTGAATCTTCTTTATCATGCTAAGAGGAGCAGGAAAAAGCAAAAAATTTCAGAATTGCACCTTGCAATGCGGAGAAATTACTGTTTGTGCATTTACAATATTCATTGATTTTTGCCATTGAAAAACGTCCAGAAATGATTGAAGCTACTGACTGAATGAAAGGAGCTGGCATCTCACTCTCTTTGAATCTTCTTTATCATGCTAAGAGGAGCAGGAAAAAGCAAAAAATTTCAGAATTGCAACTTGCAATGCGGAGAAATTACTGTTTGTGCATTTACAATATTCATTGATTTTTGCCATTGAAAAACATCATGTTATTCATATACCAGAAATGATTGAAGCTACTGACTGAATGAAAGGAGCTGGCATCTCACTCTCTTTGAATCTTCTTTATCATGCTAAGAGGAGCAGGAAAAAGCAAAAAATTTCAGAATTGCACCTTGCAATGCGGAGAAATTACTGTTTGTGCATTTACAATATTCATTGATTTTTGCCATTGAAAAACGTCCAGAAATGATTGAAGCTACTGACTGAATGAAAGGAGCTGGCATCTCACTCTCTTTGAATCTTCTTTATCATGCTAAGAGGAGCAGGAAAAAGCAAAAAATTTCAGAATTGCACCTTGCAATGCGGAGAAATTACTGTTTGTGCATTTACAATATTCATTGATTTTTGCCATTGAAAAACGTCCAGAAATGATTGAAGCTACTGACTGAATGAAAGGAGCTGGCATCTCACTCTCTTTGAATCTTCTTTATCATGCTAAGAGGAGCAGGAAAAAGCAAAAAATTTCAGAATTGCACCTTGCAATGCGGAGAAATTACTGTTTGTGCATTTACAATATTCATTAATTTTTGCCATTGAAAAACATCATGTTATTCATATCCCAGAAATGTTTGAAGCTACTGACTGAATGAAAGAAGCTGGCATCTCACTCTCTTTGAATCTTCTTTATCATGCTAAGAGGAGCAGGAAAAAGCAAAAAATTTCAGAATTGCACCTTGCAATGCGGAGAAATTACTGTTTGTGCATTTACAATATTCATTGATTTTTGCCATTGAAAAACGTCCAGAAATGATTGAAGCTACTGACTGAATGAAAGGAGCTGGCATCTCACTCTCTTTGAATCTTCTTTATCATGCTAAGAGGAGCAGGAAAAAGCAAAAAATTTCATAATTGCACCTTGCAATGCGGAGAAATTACTGTTTGTGCATTTACAATATTCATTGATTTTTGCCATTGAAAAACATCATGTTATTCATATACCAGAAATGTTTGAAGCTACTGACTGAATGAAAGGAGCTGGCATCTCACTCTCTTTGAATCTTCTTTATCATGCTAAGAGGAGCAGGAAAAAGCAAAAAATTTCAGAATTGCACCTTGCAATGCGGAGAAATTACTGTTTGTGCATTTACAATATTCATTGATTTTTGCCATTGAAAAACGTCCAGAAATGATTGAAGCTACTGACTGAATGAAAGGAGCTGGCATCTCACTCTCTTTGAATCTTCTTTATCATGCTAAGAGGAGCAGGAAAAAGCAAAAAATTTCAGAATTGCACCTTGCAATGCGGAGAAATTACTGTTTGTGCATTTACAATATTCATTGATTTTTGCCATTGAAAAACGTCCAGAAATGATTGAAGCTACTGACTGAATGAAAGGAGCTGGCATCTCACTCTCTTTGAATCTTCTTTATCATGCTAAGAGGAGCAGGAAAAAGCAAAAAATTTCAGAATTGCAACTTGCAATGCGGAGAAATTACTGTTTGTGCATTTACAATATTCATTGATTTTTGCCATTGAAAAACATCATGTTATTCATATACCAGAAATGATTGAAGCTACTGACTGAATGAAAGGAGCTGGCATCTCACTCTCTTTGAATCTTCTTTATCATGCTAAGAGGAGCAGGAAAAAGCAAAAAATTTCAGAATTGCACCTTGCAATGCGGAGAAATTACTGTTTGTGCATTTACAATATTCATTGATTTTTGCCATTGAAAAACGTCCAGAAATGATTGAAGCTACTGACTGAATGAAAGGAGCTGGCATCTCACTCTCTTTGAATCTTCTTTATCATGCTAAGAGGAGCAGGAAAAAGCAAAAAATTTCAGAATTGCACCTTGCAATGCGGAGAAATTACTGTTTGTGCATTTACAATATTCATTGATTTTTGCCATTGAAAAACGTCCAGAAATGATTGAAGCTACTGACTGAATGAAAGGAGCTGGCATCTCACTCTCTTTGAATCTTCTTTATCATGCTAAGAGGAGCAGGAAAAAGCAAAAAAATTCAGAATTGCACCTTGCAATGCGGAGAAATTACTGTTTGTGCATTTACAATATTCATTAATTTTTGCCATTGAAAAACATCATGTTATTCATATCCCAGAAATGTTTGAAGCTACTGACTGAATGAAAGAAGCTGGCATCTCACTCTCTTTGAATCTTCTTTATCATGCTAAGAGGAGCAGGAAAAAGCAAAAAATTTCAGAATTGCACCTTGCAATGCGGAGAAATTACTGTTTGTGCATTTACAATATTCATTGATTTTTGCCATTGAAAAACGTCCAGAAATGATTGAAGCTACTGACTGAATGAAAGGAGCTGGCATCTCACTCTCTTTGAATCTTCTTTATCATGCTAAGAGGAGCAGGAAAAAGCAAAAAATTTCAGAATTGCACCTTGCAATGCGGAGAAATTACTGTTTGTGCATTTACAATATTCATTGATTTTTGCCATTGAAAAACATCATGTTATTCATATACCAGAAATGTTTGAAGCTACTGACTGAATGAAAGGAGCTGGCATCTCACTCTCTTTGAATCTTCTTTATCATGCTAAGAGGAGCAGGAAAAAGCAAAAAATTTCAGAATTGCACCTTGCAATGCGGAGAAATTACTGTTTGTGCATTTACAATATTCATTGATTTTTGCCATTGAAAAACGTCCAGAAATGATTGAAGCTACTGACTGAATGAAAGGAGCTGGCATCTCACTCTCTTTGAATCTTCTTTATCATGCTAAGAGGAGCAGGAAAATGCAAGAAATTTCAGAATTGCACCTTGCAATGCGGAGAAATTACTGTTTGTGCATTTACAATATTCATTGATTTTTGCCATTGAAAAACATCCAGAAATGATTGAAGCTACTGACTGAATGAAAGGAGCTGGCATCTCACTCTCTTTGAATCTTCTTTATCATGCTAAGAGGAGCAGGAAAAAGCCAAAAATTTCAGAATTGCACCTTGCAATGCGGAGAAATTACTGTTTGTGCATTTACAATATTCATTGATTTTTGCCATTGAAAAACATCATGTTATTCATATAAAAGAAATGATTGAAGCTACTGACTGAATGAAAGGAGCTGGCATCGCACTCTCTTTGAATCTTCTTTATCATGCAAAGAGGAGCAGGAAAAAGCAAAAAATTTCAGAATTGCACCTTGCAATGCGGAGAAATTACTGTTTGTGCATTTACAATATTCATTGATTTTTGCCATTGAAGAACGTCCAGAAATAATTGAAGCTACTGACTGAATGAAAGGAGCTGGCATCTCACTCTCTTTGAATCTTCTTTATCATGCTAAGAGGAGCAGGAAAAAGCAAAAAATTTCAGAATTGCAACTTGCAATGCGGAGAAATTACTGTTTGTGCATTTACAATATTCATTGATTTTTGCCATTGAAAAACATCATGTTATTCATATACCAGACATGATTGAAGCTAGTGACTGAATGAAAGGAGCTGGCATCTCACTCTCTTTGAATCTTCTTTATCATGCTAAGAGGAGCAGGAAAAAGCAAAAAATTTCAGAATTGCACCTTGCAATGCGGAGAAATTACTGTTTGTGCATTTACAATATTCATTGATTTTTGCCATTGAAAAACGTCCAGAAATGATTGAAGCTACTGACTGAATGAAAGGAGCTGGCATCTCACTCTCTTTGAATCTTCTTTATCATGCTAAGAGGAGCAGGAAAAAGCAAAAAATTTCAGAATTGCACCTTGCAATGCGGAGAAATTACTGTTTGTGCTTTTACAATATTCATTGATTTTTGCCATTGAAAAACATCATGTTATTCATATACCAGAAATGTTTGAAGCTACTGACTGAATGAAAGGAGCTGGCATCTCACTCTCTTTGAATCTTCTTTATCATGCTAAGAGGAGCAGGAAAAAGCAAAAAATTTCAGAATTGCACCTTGCAATGCGGAGAAATTACTGTTTGTGCATTTACAATATTCATTGATTTTTACCATTGAAAAATGTCCAGAAATGATTGAAGCTGCTGACTGAATGAAAGGAGCTGGCATCTCACTCTCTTTGAATCTTCTTTATCATGCTAAGAGGAGCAGGAAAAAGCAAAAAATTTCAGAATTGCACCTTGCAATGCGGAGAAATTACTGTTTGTGCATTTACAATATTCATTGATTTTTGCCATTGAAAAACATCATGTTATTCATATACCAGAAATGATTGAAGCTACTGACTGAATGAAAGGAGCTGGCATCTCACTCTCTTTGAATCTTCTTTATCATGCTAAGAGGAGCAGGAAAAAGCAAAAAATTTCAGAATTGCACCTTGCAATGCGGAGAAATTACTGTTTGTGCATTTACAATATTCATTGATTTTTGCCATTGAAAAACGTCCAGAAATGATTGAAGCTACTGACTGAATGAAAGGAGCTGGCATCTCACTCTCTTTGAATCTTCTTTATCATGCTAAGAGGAGCAGGAAAAAGCAAAAAATTTCAGAATTGCACCTTGCAATGCGGAGAAATTACTGTTTGTGCATTTACAATATTCATTGATTTTTGCCATTGAAAAACGTCCAGAAATGATTGAAGCTACTGACTGAATGAAAGGAGCTGGCATCTCACTCTCTTTGAATCTTCTTTATCATGCTAAGAGGAGCAGGAAAAAGCAAAAAATTTCAGAATTGCACCTTGCAATGCGGAGAAATTACTGTTTGTGCATTTACAATATTCATTGATTTTTGCCATTGAAAAACATCATGTTATTCATATACCAGAAATGTTTGAAGCTACTGACTGAATGAAAGGAGCTGGCATCTCACTCTCTTTGAATCTTCTTTATCATGCTAAGAGGAGCAGGAAAAAGCAAAAAATTTCAGAATTGCACCTTGCAATGCGGAGAAATTACTGTTTGTGCATTTACAATATTCATTGATTTTTGCCATTGAAAAACGTCCAGAAATGATTGAAGCTACTGACTGAATGAAAGGAGCTGGCATCTCACTCTCTTTGAATCTTCTTTATCATGCTAAGAGGAGCAGTAAAAAGCAAAAAATTTCAGAATTGCACCTTGCAATGCGGAGAAATTACTGTTTGTGCATTTACAATATTCATTGATTTTTGCCATTGAAAAACATCATGTTATTCATATACCAGAAATGATTGAAGCTACTGACTGAATGAAAGGAGCTGGCATCTCGCTCTCTTTGAATCTTCTTTATCATGCTAAGAGGAGCAGGAAAAAGCAAAAAATTTCAGAATTGCACCTTGCAATGCGGAGAAATTACTGTTTGTGCATTTACAATATTCATTGATTTTTGCCATTGAAAAACGTCCAGAAATGATTGAAGCTACTGACTGAAAGAAAGGAGCTGGCATCTCACTCTCTTTGAATCTTCTTTATCATGCTAAGAGGAGCAGGAAAAAGCAAAAAATTTCAGAATTGCACCTTGCAATGTGGAGAAATTACTGTTTGTGCATTTACAATATTCATTGATTTTTGCCATTGAAAAACATCATGTTATTCATATACCAGAAATGATTGAAGCTACTGACTGAATGAAAGGAGCTGGCATCTCACTCTCTTTGAATCTTCTTTATCATGCTAAGAGGAGCAGGAAAAAGCAAAAAATTTCAGAATTGCACCTTGCAATGCGGAGAAATTACTGTTTGTGCATTTACAATATTCATTGATTTTTGCCATTGAAAAACGTCCAGAAATGATTGAAGCTACTGACTGAATGAAAGGAGCTGGCATCTCACTCTCTTTGAATCTTCTTTATCATGCTAAGAGGAGCAGGAAAAAGCAAAAAATTTCAGAATTGCACCTTGCAATGCGGAGAAATTACTGTTTGTGCTTTTACAATATTCATTGATTTTTGCCATTGAAAAACATCATGTTATTCATATACCAGAAATGTTTGAAGCTACTGACTGAATGAAAGGAGCTGGCATCTCACTCTCTTTGAATCTTCTTTATCATGCTAAGAGGAGCAGGAAAAAGCAAAAAATTTCAGAATTGCACCTTGCAATGCGGAGAAATTACTGTTTGTGCATTTACAATATTCATTGATTTTTGCCATTGAAAAACGTCCAGAAATGATTGAAGCTACTGACTGAATGAAAGGAGCTGGCATCTCACTCTCTTTGAATCTTCTTTATCATGCTAAGAGGAGCAGGAAAAAGCAAAAAATTTCAGAATTGCACCTTGCAATGCGGAGAAATTACTGTTTGTGCATTTACAATATTCATTGATTTTTGCCATTGAAAAACGTCCAGAAATGATTGAAGCTACTGACTGAATGAAAGGAGCTGGCATCTCACTCTCTTTGAATCTTCTTTATCATGCTAAGAGGAGCAGGAAAAAGCAAAAAATTTCAGAATTGCAACTTGCAATGCGGAGAAATTACTGTTTGTGCATTTACAATATTCATTGATTTTTGCCATTGAAAAACATCATGTTATTCATATACCAGAAATGATTGAAGCTACTGACTGAATGAAAGGAGCTGGCATCTCACTCTCTTTGAATCTTCTTTATCATGCTAAGAGGAGCAGGAAAAAGCAAAAAATTTCAGAATTGCACCTTGCAATGCGGAGAAATTACTGTTTGTGCATTTACAATATTCATTGATTTTTGCCATTGAAAAACGTCCAGAAATGATTGAAGCTACTGACTGAATGAAAGGAGCTGGCATCTCACTCTCTTTGAATCTTCTTTATCATGCTAAGAGGAGCAGGAAAAAGCAAAAAATTTCAGAATTGCACCTTGCAATGCGGAGAAATTACTGTTTGTGCATTTACAATATTCATTGATTTTTGCCATTGAAAAACGTCCAGAAATGATTGAAGCTACTGACTGAATGAAAGGAGCTGGCATCTCACTCTCTTTGAATCTTCTTTATCATGCTAAGAGGAGCAGGAAAAAGCAAAAAATTTCAGAATTGCACCTTGCAATGCGGAGAAATTACTGTTTGTGCATTTACAATATTCATTAATTTTTGCCATTGAAAAACATCATGTTATTCATATCCCAGAAATGTTTGAAGCTACTGACTGAATGAAAGAAGCTGGCATCTCACTCTCTTTGAATCTTCTTTATCATGCTAAGAGGAGCAGGAAAAAGCAAAAAATTTCAGAATTGCACCTTGCAATGCGGAGAAATTACTGTTTGTGCATTTACAATATTCATTGATTTTTGCCATTGAAAAACGTCCAGAAATGATTGAAGCTACTGACTGAATGAAAGGAGCTGGCATCTCACTCTCTTTGAATCTTCTTTATCATGCTAAGAGGAGCAGGAAAAAGCAAAAAATTTCAGAATTGCACCTTGCAATGCGGAGAAATTACTGTTTGTGCATTTACAATATTCATTGATTTTTGCCATTGAAAAACATCATGTTATTCATATACCAGAAATGTTTGAAGCTACTGACTGAATGAAAGGAGCTGGCATCTCACTCTCTTTGAATCTTCTTTATCATGCTAAGAGGAGCAGGAAAAAGCAAAAAATTTCAGAATTGCACCTTGCAATGCGGAGAAATTACTGTTTGTGCATTTACAATATTCATTGATTTTTGCCATTGAAAAACGTCCAGAAATGATTGAAGCTACTGACTGAATGAAAGGAGCTGGCATCTCACTCTCTTTGAATCTTCTTTATCATGCTAAGAGGAGCAGGAAAAAGCAAAAAATTTCAGAATTGCACCTTGCAATGCGGAGAAATTACTGTTTGTGCATTTACAATATTCATTGATTTTTGCCATTGAAAAACGTCCAGAAATGATTGAAGCTACTGACTGAATGAAAGGAGCTGGCATCTCACTCTCTTTGAATCTTCTTTATCATGCTAAGAGGAGCAGGAAAAAGCAAAAAATTTCAGAATTGCAACTTGCAATGCGGAGAAATTACTGTTTGTGCATTTACAATATTCATTGATTTTTGCCATTGAAAAACATCATGTTATTCATATACCAGAAATGATTGAAGCTACTGACTGAATGAAAGGAGCTGGCATCTCACTCTCTTTGAATCTTCTTTATCATGCTAAGAGGAGCAGGAAAAAGCAAAAAATTTCAGAATTGCACCTTGCAATGCGGAGAAATTACTGTTTGTGCATTTACAATATTCATTGATTTTTGCCATTGAAAAACGTCCAGAAATGATTGAAGCTACTGACTGAATGAAAGGAGCTGGCATCTCACTCTCTTTGAATCTTCTTTATCATGCTAAGAGGAGCAGGAAAAAGCAAAAAATTTCAGAATTGCACCTTGCAATGCGGAGAAATTACTGTTTGTGCATTTACAATATTCATTGATTTTTGCCATTGAAAAACGTCCAGAAATGATTGAAGCTACTGACTGAATGAAAGGAGCTGGCATCTCACTCTCTTTGAATCTTCTTTATCATGCTAAGAGGAGCAGGAAAAAGCAAAAAATTTCAGAATTGCACCTTGCAATGCGGAGAAATTACTGTTTGTGCATTTACAATATTCATTAATTTTTGCCATTGAAAAACATCATGTTATTCATATCCCAGAAATGTTTGAAGCTACTGACTGAATGAAAGAAGCTGGCATCTCACTCTCTTTGAATCTTCTTTATCATGCTAAGAGGAGCAGGAAAAAGCAAAAAATTTCAGAATTGCACCTTGCAATGCGGAGAAATTACTGTTTGTGCATTTACAATATTCATTGATTTTTGCCATTGAAAAACGTCCAGAAATGATTGAAGCTACTGACTGAATGAAAGGAGCTGGCATCTCACTCTCTTTGAATCTTCTTTATCATGCTAAGAGGAGCAGGAAAAAGCAAAAAATTTCAGAATTGCACCTTGCAATGCGGAGAAATTACTGTTTGTGCATTTACAATATTCATTGATTTTTGCCATTGAAAAACATCATGTTATTCATATACCAGAAATGTTTGAAGCTACTGACTGAATGAAAGGAGCTGGCATCTCACTCTCTTTGAATCTTCTTTATCATGCTAAGAGGAGCAGGAAAAAGCAAAAAATTTCAGAATTGCACCTTGCAATGCGGAGAAATTACTGTTTGTGCATTTACAATATTCATTGATTTTTGCCATTGAAAAACGTCCAGAAATGATTGAAGCTACTGACTGAATGAAAGGAGCTGGCATCTCACTCTCTTTGAATCTTCTTTATCATGCTAAGAGGAGCAGGAAAATGCAAGAAATTTCAGAATTGCACCTTGCAATGCGGAGAAATTACTGTTTGTGCATTTACAATATTCATTGATTTTTGCCATTGAAAAACATCCAGAAATGATTGAAGCTACTGACTGAATGAAAGGAGCTGGCATCTCACTCTCTTTGAATCTTCTTTATCATGCTAAGAGGAGCAGGAAAAAGCCAAAAATTTCAGAATTGCACCTTGCAATGCGGAGAAATTACTGTTTGTGCATTTACAATATTCATTGATTTTTGCCATTGAAAAACATCATGTTATTCATATACCAGAAATGATTGAAGCTACTGACTGAATGAAAGGAGCTGGCATCTCACTCTCTTTGAATCTTCTTTATCATGCAAAGAGGAGCAGGAAAAAGCAAAAAATTTCAGAATTGCACCTTGCAATGCGGAGAAATTACTGTTTGTGCATTTACAATATTCATTGATTTTTGCCATTGAAAAACGTCCAGAAATGATTGAAGCTACTGACTGACTGAAAGGAGCTGGCATCTCACTCTCTTTGAATCTTCTTTATCATGCTAAGAGGAGCAGGAAAAAGCAAAAAATTTCAGAATTGCACCTTGCAATGCGGAGAAATTACTGTTTGTGCATTTACAATATTCATTGATTTTTGCCATTGAAAAACGTCCAGAAATGATTGAAGCAACTGACTGAATGAAAGGAGCTGGCATCTCACTCTCTTTGAATCTTCTTTATCATGCTAAGAGGAGCAGGAAAAAGCAAAAAATTTCAGAATTGCACCTTGCAATGCGGAGAAATTACTGTTTGTGCATTTACAATATTCATTGATTTTTGC
Source organism: Phyllobates terribilis (assembly GCF_046119375.1). Classification (NCBI taxonomy): domain Eukaryota; kingdom Metazoa; phylum Chordata; class Amphibia; order Anura; family Dendrobatidae; genus Phyllobates; species Phyllobates terribilis. The sequence continues at coordinate 112,181 of NW_027363767.1, read as the reverse complement.
CATTGAAAAACGTCCAGAAATAATTGAAGCTACTGACTGAATGAAAGGAGCTGGCATCTCACTCTCTTTGAATCTTCTTTATCATGCTAAGAGGAGCAGGAAAAAGCAAAAAATTTCAGAATTGCAACTTGCAATGCGGAGAAATTACTGTTTGTGCATTTACAATATTCATTGATTTTTGCCATTGAAAAACATCATGTTATTCATATACCAGAAATGATTGAAGCTACTGACTGAATGAAAGGAGCTGGCATCTCACTCTCTTTGAATCTTCTTTATCATGCTAAGAGGAGCAGGAAAAAGCAAAAAATTTCAGAATTGCACCTTGCAATGCGGAGAAATTACTGTTTGTGCATTTACAATATTCATTGATTTTTGCCATTGAAAAACGTCCAGAAATGATTGAAGCTACTGACTGAATGAAAGGAGCTGGCATCTCACTCTCTTTGAATCTTCTTTATCATGCTAAGAGGAGCAGGAAAAAGCAAAAAATTTCAGAATTGCACCTTGCAATGCGGAGAAATTACTGTTTGTGCATTTACAATATTCATTGATTTTTGCCATTGAAAAACGTCCAGAAATGATTGAAGCTACTGACTGAATGAAAGGAGCTGGCATCTCACTCTCTTTGAATCTTCTTTATCATGCTAAGAGGAGCAGGAAAAAGCAAAAAATTTCAGAATTGCACCTTGCAATGCGGAGAAATTACTGTTTGTGCATTTACAATATTCATTAATTTTTGCCATTGAAAAACATCATGTTATTCATATCCCAGAAATGTTTGAAGCTACTGACTGAATGAAAGAAGCTGGCATCTCACTCTCTTTGAATCTTCTTTATCATGCTAAGAGGAGCAGGAAAAAGCAAAAAATTTCAGAATTGCACCTTGCAATGCGGAGAAATTACTGTTTGTGCATTTACAATATTCATTGATTTTTGCCATTGAAAAACGTCCAGAAATGATTGAAGCTACTGACTGAATGAAAGGAGCTGGCATCTCACTCTCTTTGAATCTTCTTTATCATGCTAAGAGGAGCAGGAAAAAGCAAAAAATTTCAGAATTGCACCTTGCAATGCGGAGAAATTACTGTTTGTGCATTTACAATATTCATTGATTTTTGCCATTGAAAAACATCATGTTATTCATATACCAGAAATGTTTGAAGCTACTGACTGAATGAAAGGAGCTGGCATCTCACTCTCTTTGAATCTTCTTTATCATGCTAAGAGGAGCAGGAAAAAGCAAAAAATTTCAGAATTGCACCTTGCAATGCGGAGAAATTACTGTTTGTGCATTTACAATATTCATTGATTTTTGCCATTGAAAAACGTCCAGAAATGATTGAAGCTACTGACTGAATGAAAGGAGCTGGCATCTCACTCTCTTTGAATCTTCTTTATCATGCTAAGAGGAGCAGGAAAAAGCAAAAAATTTCAGAATTGCACCTTGCAATGCGGAGAAATTACTGTTTGTGCATTTACAATATTCATTGATTTTTGCCATTGAAAAACGTCCAGAAATGATTGAAGCTACTGACTGAATGAAAGGAGCTGGCATCTCACTCTCTTTGAATCTTCTTTATCATGCTAAGAGGAGCAGGAAAAAGCAAAAAATTTCAGAATTGCAACTTGCAATGCGGAGAAATTACTGTTTGTGCATTTACAATATTCATTGATTTTTGCCATTGAAAAACATCATGTTATTCATATACCAGAAATGATTGAAGCTACTGACTGAATGAAAGGAGCTGGCATCTCACTCTCTTTGAATCTTCTTTATCATGCTAAGAGGAGCAGGAAAAAGCAAAAAATTTCAGAATTGCACCTTGCAATGCGGAGAAATTACTGTTTGTGCATTTACAATATTCATTGATTTTTGCCATTGAAAAACGTCCAGAAATGATTGAAGCTACTGACTGAATGAAAGGAGCTGGCATCTCACTCTCTTTGAATCTTCTTTATCATGCTAAGAGGAGCAGGAAAAAGCAAAAAATTTCAGAATTGCACCTTGCAATGCGGAGAAATTACTGTTTGTGCATTTACAATATTCATTGATTTTTGCCATTGAAAAACGTCCAGAAATGATTGAAGCTACTGACTGAATGAAAGGAGCTGGCATCTCACTCTCTTTGAATCTTCTTTATCATGCTAAGAGGAGCAGGAAAAAGCAAAAAATTTCAGAATTGCACCTTGCAATGCGGAGAAATTACTGTTTGTGCATTTACAATATTCATTAATTTTTGCCATTGAAAAACATCATGTTATTCATATCCCAGAAATGTTTGAAGCTACTGACTGAATGAAAGAAGCTGGCATCTCACTCTCTTTGAATCTTCTTTATCATGCTAAGAGGAGCAGGAAAAAGCAAAAAATTTCAGAATTGCACCTTGCAATGCGGAGAAATTACTGTTTGTGCATTTACAATATTCATTGATTTTTGCCATTGAAAAACGTCCAGAAATGATTGAAGCTACTGACTGAATGAAAGGAGCTGGCATCTCACTCTCTTTGAATCTTCTTTATCATGCTAAGAGGAGCAGGAAAAAGCAAAAAATTTCAGAATTGCACCTTGCAATGCGGAGAAATTACTGTTTGTGCATTTACAATATTCATTGATTTTTGCCATTGAAAAACATCATGTTATTCATATACCAGAAATGTTTGAAGCTACTGACTGAATGAAAGGAGCTGGCATCTCACTCTCTTTGAATCTTCTTTATCATGCTAAGAGGAGCAGGAAAAAGCAAAAAATTTCAGAATTGCACCTTGCAATGCGGAGAAATTACTGTTTGTGCATTTACAATATTCATTGATTTTTGCCATTGAAAAACGTCCAGAAATGATTGAAGCTACTGACTGAATGAAAGGAGCTGGCATCTCACTCTCTTTGAATCTTCTTTATCATGCTAAGAGGAGCAGGAAAATGCAAGAAATTTCAGAATTGCACCTTGCAATGCGGAGAAATTACTGTTTGTGCATTTACAATATTCATTGATTTTTGCCATTGAAAAACATCCAGAAATGATTGAAGCTACTGACTGAATGAAAGGAGCTGGCATCTCACTCTCTTTGAATCTTCTTTATCATGCTAAGAGGAGCAGGAAAAAGCCAAAAATTTCAGAATTGCACCTTGCAATGCGGAGAAATTACTGTTTGTGCATTTACAATATTCATTGATTTTTGCCATTGAAAAACATCATGTTATTCATATACCAGAAATGATTGAAGCTACTGACTGAATGAAAGGAGCTGGCATCTCACTCTCTTTGAATCTTCTTTATCATGCAAAGAGGAGCAGGAAAAAGCAAAAAATTTCAGAATTGCACCTTGCAATGCGGAGAAATTACTGTTTGTGCATTTACAATATTCATTGATTTTTGCCATTGAAAAACGTCCAGAAATGATTGAAGCTACTGACTGAATGAAAGGAGCTGGCATCTCACTCTCTTTGAATCTTCTTTATCATGCTAAGAGGAGCAGGAAAAAGCAAAAAATTTCAGAATTGCACCTTGCAATGCGGAGAAATTACTGTTTGTGCATTTACAATATTCATTGATTTTTGCCATTGAAAAACGTCCAGAAATGATTGAAGCAACTGACTGAATGAAAGGAGCTGGCATCTCACTCTCTTTGAATCTTCTTTATCATGCTAAGAGGAGCAGGAAAAAGCAAAAAATTTCAGAATTGCACCTTGCAATGCGGAGAAATTACTGTTTGTGCATTTACAATATTCATTGATTTTTGCCATTGAAAAACGTCCAGAAATAATTGAAGCTACTGACTGAATGAAAGGAGCTGGCATCTCACTCTCTTTGAATCTTCTTTATCATGCTAAGAGGAGCAGGAAAAAGCAAAAAATTTCAGAATTGCAACTTGCAATGCGGAGAAATTACTGTTTGTGCATTTACAATATTCATTGATTTTTGCCATTGAAAAACATCATGTTATTCATATACCAGAAATGATTGAAGCTACTGACTGAATGAAAGGAGCTGGCATCTCACTCTCTTTGAATCTTCTTTATCATGCTAAGAGGAGCAGGAAAAAGCAAAAAATTTCAGAATTGCACCTTGCAATGCGGAGAAATTACTGTTTGTGCATTTACAATATTCATTGATTTTTGCCATTGAAAAACGTCCAGAAATGATTGAAGCTACTGACTGAATGAAAGGAGCTGGCATCTCACTCTCTTTGAATCTTCTTTATCATGCTAAGAGGAGCAGGAAAAAGCAAAAAATTTCAGAATTGCACCTTGCAATGCGGAGAAATTACTGTTTGTGCATTTACAATATTCATTGATTTTTGCCATTGAAAAACATCATGTTATTCATATACTAGAAATGTTTGAAGCTACTGACTGAATGAAAGGAGCTGGCATCTCACTCTCTTTGAATCTTCTTTATCATGCTAAGAGGAGCAGGAAAAAGCAAAAAATTTCAGAATTGCACCTTGCAATGCGGAGAAATTACTGTTTGTGCATTTACAATATTCATTGATTTTTGCCATTGAAAAACATCATGTTATTCATATACCAGAAATGTTTGAAGCTACTGACTGAATGAAAGGAGCTGGCATCTCACTCTCTTTGAATCTTCTTTATCATGCTAAGAGGAGCAGGAAAAAGCAAAAAATTTCAGAATTGCACCTTGCAATGCGGAGAAATTACTGTTTGTGCATTTACAATATTCATTGATTTTTGCCATTGAAAAACGTCCAGAAATGATTGAAGCTACTGACTGAATGAAAGGAGCTGGCATCTCACTCTCTTTGAATCTTCTTTATCATGCTAAGAGGAGCAGGAAAAAGCAAAAAATTTCAGAATTGCACCTTGCAATGCGGAGAAATTACTGTTTGTGCATTTACAATATTCATTGATTTTTGCCATTGAAAAACGTCCAGAAATGATTGAAGCTACTGACTGAATGAAAGGAGCTGGCATCTCACTCTCTTTGAATCTTCTTTATCATGCTAAGAGGAGCAGGAAAAAGCAAAAAATTTCAGAATTGCACCTTGCAATGCGGAGAAATTACTGTTTGTGCATTTACAATATTCATTGATTTTTGCCATTGAAAAACATCATGTTATTCATATACCAGAAATGATTGAAGCTACTGACTGAATGAAAGGAGCTGGCATCTCGCTCTCTTTGAATCTTCTTTGTCATGCTAAGAGGAGCAGGAAAAAGCAAAAAATTTCAGAATTGCACCTTGCAATGCGGAGAAATTACTGTTTGTGCATTTACAATATTCATTGATTTTTGCCATTGAAAAACGTCCAGAAATGATTGAAGCTACTGACTGAATGAAAGGAGCTGGCATCTCACTCTCTTTGAATCTTCTTTATCATGCTAAGAGGAGCAGGAAAAAGCAAAAAATTTCAGAATTGCACCTTGCAATGTGGAGAAATTACTGTTTGTGCATTTACAATATTCATTGATTTTTGCCATTGAAAAACATCATGTTATTCATATACCAGAAATGATTGAAGCTACTGACTGAATGAAAGGAGCTGGCATCTCACTCTCTTTGAATCTTCTTTATCATGCTAAGAGGAGCAGGAAAAAGCAAAAAATTTCAGAATTGCACCTTGCAATGCGGAGAAATTACTGTTTGTGCATTTACAATATTCATTGATTTTTGCCATTGAAAAACGTCCAGAAATGATTGAAGCTACTGACTGAATGAAAGGAGCTGGCATCTCACTCTCTTTGAATCTTCTTTATCATGCTAAGAGGAGCAGGAAAAAGCAAAAAATTTCAGAATTGCACCTTGCAATGCGGAGAAATTACTGTTTGTGCTTTTACAATATTCATTGATTTTTGCCATTGAAAAACATCATGTTATTCATATACCAGAAATGTTTGAAGCTACTGACTGAATGAAAGGAGCTGGCATCTCACTCTCTTTGAATCTTCTTTATCATGCTAAGAGGAGCAGGAAAAAGCAAAAAATTTCAGAATTGCACCTTGCAATGCGGAGAAATTACTGTTTGTGCATTTACAATATTCATTGATTTTTGCCATTGAAAAACGTCCAGAAATGATTGAAGCTACTGACTGAATGAATGGAGCTGGCATCTCACTCTCTTTGAATCTTCTTTATCATGCTAAGAGGAGCAGGAAAAAGCAAAAAATTTCAGAATTGCACCTTGCAATGCGGAGAAATTACTGTTTGTGCATTTACAATATTCATTGATTTTTGCCATTGAAAAACGTCCAGAAATGATTGAAGCTACTGACTGAATGAAAGGAGCTGGCATCTCACTCTCTTTGAATCTTCTTTATCATGCTAAGAGGAGCAGGAAAAAGCAAAAAATTTCAGAATTGCACCTTGCAATGCGGAGAAATTACTGTTTGTGCATTTACAATATTCATTGATTTTTGCCATTGAAAAACATCATGTTATTCATATACCAGAAATGTTTGAAGCTACTGACTGAATGAAAGGAGCTGGCATCTCACTCTCTTTGAATCTTCTTTATCATGCTAAGAGGAGCAGGAAAAAGCAAAAAATTTCAGAATTGCACCTTGCAATGCGGAGAAATTACTGTTTGTGCATTTACAATATTCATTGATTTTTGCCATTGAAAAACGTCCAGAAATGATTGAAGCTACTGACTGAATGAAAGGAGCTGGCATCTCACTCTCTTTGAATCTTCTTTATCATGCTAAGAGGAGCAGGAAAAAGCAAAAAATTTCAGAATTGCACCTTGCAATGCGGAGAAATTACTGTTTGTGCATTTACAATATTCATTGATTTTTGCCATTGAAAAACGTCCAGAAATGATTGAAGCTACTGACTGAATGAAAGGAGCTGGCATCTCACTCTCTTTGAATCTTCTTTATCATGCTAAGAGGAGCAGGAAAAAGCAAAAAATTTCAGAATTGCAACTTGCAATGCGGAGAAATTACTGTTTGTGCATTTACAATATTCATTGATTTTTGCCATTGAAAAACATCATGTTATTCATATACCAGAAATGATTGAAGCTACTGACTGAATGAAAGGAGCTGGCATCTCACTCTCTTTGAATCTTCTTTATCATGCTAAGAGGAGCAGGAAAAAGCAAAAAATTTCAGAATTGCACCTTGCAATGCGGAGAAATTACTGTTTGTGCATTTACAATATTCATTGATTTTTGCCATTGAAAAACGTCCAGAAATGATTGAAGCTACTGACTGAATGAAAGGAGCTGGCATCTCACTCTCTTTGAATCTTCTTTATCATGCTAAGAGGAGCAGGAAAAAGCAAAAAATTTCAGAATTGCACCTTGCAATGCGGAGAAATTACTGTTTGTGCATTTACAATATTCATTGATTTTTGCCATTGAAAAACGTCCAGAAATGATTGAAGCTACTGACTGAATGAAAGGAGCTGGCATCTCACTCTCTTTGAATCTTCTTTATCATGCTAAGAGGAGCAGGAAAAAGCAAAAAATTTCAGAATTGCACCTTGCAATGCGGAGAAATTACTGTTTGTGCATTTACAATATTCATTAATTTTTGCCATTGAAAAACATCATGTTATTCATATCCCAGAAATGTTTGAAGCTACTGACTGAATGAAAGAAGCTGGCATCTCACTCTCTTTGAATCTTCTTTATCATGCTAAGAGGAGCAGGAAAAAGCAAAAAATTTCAGAATTGCACCTTGCAATGCGGAGAAATTACTGTTTGTGCATTTACAATATTCATTGATTTTTGCCATTGAAAAACGTCCAGAAATGATTGAAGCTACTGACTGAATGAAAGGAGCTGGCATCTCACTCTCTTTGAATCTTCTTTATCATGCTAAGAGGAGCAGGAAAAAGCAAAAAATTTCAGAATTGCACCTTGCAATGCGGAGAAATTACTGTTTGTGCATTTACAATATTCATTGATTTTTGCCATTGAAAAACATCATGTTATTCATATACCAGAAATGTTTGAAGCTACTGACTGAATGAAAGGAGCTGGCATCTCACTCTCTTTGAATCTTCTTTATCATGCTAAGAGGAGCAGGAAAAAGCAAAAAATTTCAGAATTGCACCTTGCAATGCGGAGAAATTACTGTTTGTGCATTTACAATATTCATTGATTTTTGCCATTGAAAAACGTCCAGAAATGATTGAAGCTACTGACTGAATGAAAGGAGCTGGCATCTCACTCTCTTTGAATCTTCTTTATCATGCTAAGAGGAGCAGGAAAATGCAAGAAATTTCAGAATTGCACCTTGCAATGCGGAGAAATTACTGTTTGTGCATTTACAATATTCATTGATTTTTGCCATTGAAAAACATCCAGAAATGATTGAAGCTACTGACTGAATGAAAGGAGCTGGCATCTCACTCTCTTTGAATCTTCTTTATCATGCTAAGAGGAGCAGGAAAAAGCCAAAAATTTCAGAATTGCACCTTGCAATGCGGAGAAATTACTGTTTGTGCATTTACAATATTCATTGATTTTTGCCATTGAAAAACATCATGTTATTCATATACCAGAAATGATTGAAGCTACTGACTGAATGAAAGGAGCTGGCATCTCACTCTCTTTGAATCTTCTTTATCATGCAAAGAGGAGCAGGAAAAAGCAAAAAATTTCAGAATTGCACCTTGCAATGCGGAGAAATTACTGTTTGTGCATTTACAATATTCATTGATTTTTGCCATTGAAAAACGTCCAGAAATGATTGAAGCTACTGACTGAATGAAAGGAGCTGGCATCTCACTCTCTTTGAATCTTCTTTATCATGCTAAGAGGAGCAGGAAAAAGCAAAAAATTTCAGAATTGCACCTTGCAATGCGGAGAAATTACTGTTTGTGCATTTACAATATTCATTGATTTTTGCCATTGAAAAACGTCCAGAAATGATTGAAGCAACTGACTGAATGAAAGGAGCTGGCATCTCACTCTCTTTGAATCTTCTTTATCATGCTAAGAGGAGCAGGAAAAAGCAAAAAATTTCAGAATTGCACCTTGCAATGCGGAGAAATTACTGTTTGTGCATTTACAATATTCATTGATTTTTGCCATTGAAAAACGTCCAGAAATAATTGAAGCTACTGACTGAATGAAAGGAGCTGGCATCTCACTCTCTTTGAATCTTCTTTATCATGCTAAGAGGAGCAGGAAAAAGCAAAAAATTTCAGAATTGCAACTTGCAATGCGGAGAAATTACTGTTTGTGCATTTACAATATTCATTGATTTTTGCCATTGAAAAACATCATGTTATTCATATACCAGAAATGATTGAAGCTACTGACTGAATGAAAGGAGCTGGCATCTCACTCTCTTTGAATCTTCTTTATCATGCTAAGAGGAGCAGGAAAAAGCAAAAAATTTCAGAATTGCACCTTGCAATGCGGAGAAATTACTGTTTGTGCATTTACAATATTCATTGATTTTTGCCATTGAAAAACGTCCAGAAATGATTGAAGCTACTGACTGAATGAAAGGAGCTGGCATCTCACTCTCTTTGAATCTTCTTTATCATGCTAAGAGGAGCAGGAAAAAGCAAAAAATTTCAGAATTGCACCTTGCAATGCGGAGAAATTACTGTTTGTGCATTTACAATATTCATTGATTTTTGCCATTGAAAAACATCATGTTATTCATATACTAGAAATGTTTGAAGCTACTGACTGAATGAAAGGAGCTGGCATCTCACTCTCTTTGAATCTTCTTTATCATGCTAAGAGGAGCAGGAAAAAGCAAAAAATTTCAGAATTGCACCTTGCAATGCGGAGAAATTACTGTTTGTGCATTTACAATATTCATTGATTTTTGCCATTGAAAAACATCATGTTATTCATATACCAGAAATGATTGAAGCTACTGACTGAATGAAAGGAGCTGGCATCTCACTCTCTTTGAATCTTCTTTATCATGCTAAGAGGAGCAGGAAAAAGCAAAAAATTTCAGAATTGCACCTTGCAATGCGGAGAAATTACTGTTTGTGCATTTACAATATTCATTGATTTTTGCCATTGAAAAACGTCCAGAAATGATTGAAGCTACTGACTGAATGAAAGGAGCTGGCATCTCACTCTCTTTGAATCTTCTTTATCATGCTAAGAGGAGCAGGAAAAAGCAAAAAATTTCAGAATTGCACCTTGCAATGCGGAGAAATTACTGTTTGTGCATTTACAATATTCATTGATTTTTGCCATTGAAAAACGTCCAGAAATGATTGAAGCTACTGACTGAATGAAAGGAGCTGGCATCTCACTCTCTTTGAATCTTCTTTATCATGCTAAGAGGAGCAGGAAAAAGCAAAAAATTTCAGAATTGCACCTTGCAATGCGGAGAAATTACTGTTTGTGCATTTACAATATTCATTGATTTTTGCCATTGAAAAACATCATGTTATTCATATACCAGAAATGATTGAAGCTACTGACTGAATGAAAGGAGCTGGCATCTCGCTCTCTTTGAATCTTCTTTGTCATGCTAAGAGGAGCAGGAAAAAGCAAAAAATTTCAGAATTGCACCTTGCAATGCGGAGAAATTACTGTTTGTGCATTTACAATATTCATTGATTTTTGCCATTGAAAAACGTCCAGAAATGATTGAAGCTACTGACTGAATGAAAGGAGCTGGCATCTCACTCTCTTTGAATCTTCTTTATCATGCTAAGAGGAGCAGGAAAAAGCAAAAAATTTCAGAATTGCACCTTGCAATGTGGAGAAATTACTGTTTGTGCATTTACAATATTCATTGATTTTTGCCATTGAAAAACATCATGTTATTCATATACCAGAAATGATTGAAGCTACTGACTGAATGAAAGGAGCTGGCATCTCACTCTCTTTGAATCTTCTTTATCATGCTAAGAGGAGCAGGAAAAAGCAAAAAATTTCAGAATTGCACCTTGCAATGCGGAGAAATTACTGTTTGTGCATTTACAATATTCATTGATTTTTGCCATTGAAAAACGTCCAGAAATGATTGAAGCTACTGACTGAATGAAAGGAGCTGGCATCTCACTCTCTTTGAATCTTCTTTATCATGCTAAGAGGAGCAGGAAAAAGCAAAAAATTTCAGAATTGCACCTTGCAATGCGGAGAAATTACTGTTTGTGCTTTTACAATATTCATTGATTTTTGCCATTGAAAAACATCATGTTATTCATATACCAGAAATGTTTGAAGCTACTGACTGAATGAAAGGAGCTGGCATCTCACTCTCTTTGAATCTTCTTTATCATGCTAAGAGGAGCAGGAAAAAGCAAAAAATTTCAGAATTGCACCTTGCAATGCGGAGAAATTACTGTTTGTGCATTTACAATATTCATTGATTTTTGCCATTGAAAAACGTCCAGAAATGATTGAAGCTACTGACTGAATGAATGGAGCTGGCATCTCACTCTCTTTGAATCTTCTTTATCATGCTAAGAGGAGCAGGAAAAAGCAAAAAATTTCAGAATTGCACCTTGCAATGCGGAGAAATTACTGTTTGTGCATTTACAATATTCATTGATTTTTGCCATTGAAAAACGTCCAGAAATGATTGAAGCTACTGACTGAATGAAAGGAGCTGGCATCTCACTCTCTTTGAATCTTCTTTATCATGCTAAGAGGAGCAGGAAAAAGCAAAAAATTTCAGAATTGCAACTTGCAATGCGGAGAAATTACTGTTTGTGCATTTACAATATTCATTGATTTTTGCCATTGAAAAACATCATGTTATTCATATACCAGAAATGATTGAAGCTACTGACTGAATGAAAGGAGCTGGCATCTCACTCTCTTTGAATCTTCTTTATCATGCTAAGAGGAGCAGGAAAAAGCAAAAAATTTCAGAATTGCACCTTGCAATGCGGAGAAATTACTGTTTGTGCATTTACAATATTCATTGATTTTTGCCATTGAAAAACGTCCAGAAATGATTGAAGCTACTGACTGAATGAAAGGAGCTGGCATCTCACTCTCTTTGAATCTTCTTTATCATGCTAAGAGGAGCAGGAAAAAGCAAAAAATTTCAGAATTGCACCTTGCAATGCGGAGAAATTACTGTTTGTGTTTTTACAATATTCATTGAATTTTGCCATTGAAAAACATCATGTTATTCATATACCAGAAATGTTTGAAGCTACTGACTGAATGAAAGGAGCTGGCATCTCACTCTCTTTGAATCTTCTTTATCATGCTAAGAGGAGCAGGAAAAAGCAAAAAATTTCAGAATTGCACCTTGCAATGCGGAGAAATTACTGTTTGTGCATTTACAATATTCATTGATTTTTGCCATTGAAAAACGTCCAGAAATGATTGAAGCTACTGACTGAATGAAAGGAGCTGGCATCTCACTCTCTTTGAATCTTCTTTATCATGCTAAGAGGAGCAGGAAAAAGCAAAAAATTTCAGAATTGCACCTTGCAATGCGGAGAAATTACTGTTTGTGCATTTACAATATTCATTGATTTTTGCCATTGAAAAACGTCCAGAAATGATTGAAGCTACTGACTGAATGAAAGGAGCTGGCATCTCACTCTCTTTGAATCTTCTTTATCATGCTAAGAGGAGCAGGAAAAAGGAAAAATTTCAGAATTGCAACTTGCAATGCGGAGAAATTACTGTTTGTGCATTTACAATATTCATTGATTTTTGCCATTGAAAAACATCATGTTATTCATATACCAGAAATGATTGAAGCTACTGACTGAATGAAAGGAGCTGGCATCTCACTCTCTTTGAATCTTCTTTATCATGCTAAGAGGAGCAGGAAAAAGCAAAAAATTTCAGAATTGCACCTTGCAATGCGGAGAAATTACTGTTTGTGCATTTACAATATTCATTGATTTTTGCCATTGAAAAACGTCCAGAAATGATTGAAGCTACTGACTGAATGAAAGGAGCTGGCATCTCACTCTCTTTGAATCTTCTTTATCATGCTAAGAGGAGCAGGAAAAAGCAAAAAATTTCAGAATTGCACCTTGCAATGCGGAGAAATTACTGTTTGTGCTTTTACAATATTCATTGATTTTTGCCATTGAAAAACATCATGTTATTCATATACCAGAAATGTTTGAAGCTACTGACTGAATGAAAGGAGCTGGCATCTCACTCTCTTTGAATCTTCTTTATCATGCTAAGAGGAGCAGGAAAAAGCAAAAAATTTCAGAATTGCACCTTGCAATGCGGAGAAATTACTGTTTGTGCATTTACAATATTCATTGATTTTTGCCATTGAAAAACGTCCAGAAATGATTGAAGCTACTGACTGAATGAAAGGAGCTGGCATCTCACTCTCTTTGAATCTTCTTTATCATGCTAAGAGGAGCAGGAAAAAGCAAAAAATTTCAGAATTGCACCTTGCAATGCGGAGAAATTACTGTTTGTGCATTTACAATATTCATTGATTTTTGCCATTGAAAAACATCCAGAAATGATTGAAGCTACTGACTGAATGAAAGGAGCTGGCATCTCACTCTCTTTGAATCTTCTTTATCATGCTAAGAGGAGCAGGAAAAAGCAAAAAATTTCAGAATTGCACCTTGCAATGTGGAGAAATTACTGTTTGTGCATTTACAATATTCATTGATTTTTGCCATTGAAAAACATCATGTTATTCATATACCAGAAATGATTGAAGCTACTGACTGAATGAAAGGAGCTGGCATCTTACTCTCTTTGAATCTTCTTTGTCATGCTAAGAGGAGCAGGAAAAAGCAAAAAATTTCAGAATTGCACCTTGCAATGCGGAGAAATTACTGTTTGTGCATTTACAATATTCATTGATTTTTGCCATTGAAAAACGTCCAGAAATGATTGAAGCTACTGACTGAATGAAAGGAGCTGGCATCTCACTCTCTTTGAATCTTCTTTATCATGCTAAGAGGAGCAGGAAAAAGCAAAAAATTTCAGAATTGCACCTTGCAATGCGGAGAAATTACTGTTTGTGCATTTACAATATTCATTGATTTTTGCCATTGAAAAACGTCCAGAAATGATTGAAGCTACTGACTGAATGAAAGGAGCTGGCATCTCACTCTCTTTGAATCTTCTTTATCATGCTAAGAGGAGCAGGAAAAAGCAAAAAATTTCAGAATTGCACCTTGCAATGCGGAGAAATTACTGTTTGTGCATTTACAATATTCATTGATTTTTGCCATTGAAAAACATCATGTTATTCATATACCAGAAATGTTTGAAGCTACTGACTGAATGAAAGGAGCTGGCATCTCACTCTCTTTGAATCTTCTTTATCATGCTAAGAGGAGCAGGAAAAAGCAAAAAATTTCAGAATTGCACCTTGCAATGCGGAGAAATTACTGTTTGTGCATTTACAATATTCATTGATTTTTGCCATTGAAAAACGTCCAGAAATGATTGAAGCTACTGACTGAATGAAAGGAGCTGGCATCTCACTCTCTTTGAATCTTCTTTATCATGCTAAGAGGAGCAGGAAAAAGCAAAAAATTTCAGAATTGCACCTTGCAATGCGGAGAAATTACTCTTTGTGCATTTACAATATTCATTGATTTTTGCCATTGAAAAACGTCCAGAAATGATTGAAGCTACTGACTGAATGAAAGGAGCTGGCATCTCACTCTCTTTGAATCTTCTTTATCATGCTAAGAGGAGCAGGAAAAAGCAAAAAATTTCAGAATTGCACCTTGCAATGCGGAGAAATTACTCTTTGTGCATTTACAATATTCATTGATTTTTGCCATTGAAAAACATCATGTTATTCATATACCAGAAATGTTTGAAGCTACTGACTGAATGAAAGGAGCTGGCATCTCACTCTCTTTGAATCTTCTTTATCATGCTAAGAGGAGCAGGAAAAAGCAAAAAATTTCAGAATTGCACCTTGCAATGCGGAGAAATTACTGTTTGTGCATTTACAATATTCATTGATTTTTGCCATTGAAAAACATCATGTTATTCATATACCAGAAATGTTTGAAGCTACTGACTGAATGAAAGGAGCTGGCATCTCACTCTCTTTGAATCTTCTTTATCATGCTAAGAGGAGCAGGAAAAAGCAAAAAATTTCAGAATTGCACCTTGCAATGCGGAGAAATTACTGTTTGTGCATTTACAATATTCATTGATTTTTACCATTGAAAAACGTCCAGAAATGATTGAAGCTACTGACTGAATGAAAGTAGCTGGCATCTCACTCTCTTTGAATCTTCTTTATCATGCTAAGAGGAGCAGGAAAAAGCAAAAAATTTCAGACTTGCACCTTGCAATGCGGAGAAATTACTGTTTGTGCATTTACAATATTCATTGATTTTTGCCATTGAAAAACATCATGTTATTCATATACCAGAAATGTTTGAAGCTACTGACTGAATGAAAGGAGCTGGCATCTCACTCTCTTTGAATCTTCTTTATCATGCTAAGAGGAGCAGGAAAAAGCAAAAAATTTCAGAATTGCACCTTGCAATGCGGAGAAATTACTGTTTGTGCATTTACAATATTCATTGATTTTTGCCATTGAAAAACGTCCAGAAATGATTGAAGCTACTGACTGAATGAAAGGAGCTGGCATCTCACTCTCTTTGAATCTTCTTTATCATGCTAAGAGGAGCAGGAAAAAGCAAAAAATTTCAGAATTGCACCTTGCAATGCGGAGAAATTACTGTTTGTGCATTTACAATATTCATTGATTTTTGCCATTGAAAAACGTCCAGAAATGATTGAAGCTACTGACTGAATGAAAGGAGCTGGCATCTCACTCTCTTTGAATCTTCTTTATCATGCTAAGAGGAGCAGGAAAAATCAAAAAATTTCAGAATTGCACCTTGCAATGCGGAGAAATTACTGTTTGTGCATTTACAATATTCAATGATTTTTGCCATTGAAAAACATGTTATTCATATACCAGAAATGTTTGAAGCTACTGACTGAATGAAAGGAGCTGGCACCTCACTCTCTTTGAATCTTCTTTATCATGCTAAGAGGAGCGGGAAAAAGCAAAAAATTTCAGAATTGCACCTTGCAATGCGGAGAAATTACTGTTTGTGCATTTACAATATTCATTGATTTTTGCCATTGAAAAACATCCAGAAATGATTGAAGGTACTGACTGAATGAAAGGAGCTGGCTTCTCACTCTCTTTGAATCTTCTTTATCATGCTAAGAGGAGCAGGAAAAAGCAAAAAATTTCAGAATTGCACCTTGCAATGCGGAGAAATTACTGTTTGTGCATTTACAATATTCATTGATTTTTGCCATTGAAAAACGTCCAGAAATGATTGAAGCTACTGACTGAATGAAAGGAGCTGGCATCTCACTCTCTTTGAATCTTCTTTATCATGCTAAGAGGAGCAGGAAAAAGCAAAAAATTTCAGAATTGCACCTTGCAATGCGGAGAAATTACAGTTTGTGCATTTACAATATTCATTGATTTTTGCCATTGAAAAACATCCAGAAATGATTGAAGCTACTGACTGAATGAAAGGAGCTGGCATCTCACTCTCTTTGAATCTTCTTTATCATGCTAAGAGGAGCAGGAAAAAGCAAAAAATTTCAGAATTGCACCTTGCAATGCGGAGAAATTACTGTTTGTGCATTTACAATATTCATTGATTTTTGCCATTGAAAAACGTCCAGAAATGATTGAAGCTACTGACTGAATGAAAGGAGCTGGCATCTCACTCTCTTTGAATCTTCTTTATCATGCTAAGAGGAGCAGGAAAAAGCAAAAAATTTCAGAATTGCACCTTGCAATGCGGAGAAATTACTGTTTGTGCATTTACAATATTCATTGATTTTTGCCATTGAAAAACATCATGTTATTCATATACCAGAAATGATAGAAGCTACTGACTGAATGAAAGGAGATGGCATCTTACTCTCTTTGAATCTTCTTTGTCATGCTAAGAGGAGCAGGAAAAAGCAAAAAATTTCAGAATTGCACCTTGCAATGCGGAGAAATTACTGTTTGTGCATTTACAATATTCATTGATTTTTGCCATTGAAAAACGTCCAGAAATGAATGAAGCTACTGACTGAATGAAAGGAGCTGGCATCTCACTCTCTTTGAATCTTCTTTATCATGCTAAGTGGAGCAGGAAAAAGCAAAAAATTTCAGAATTGCACCTTGCAATGCGGAGAAATTACTGTTTGTGCATTTACAATATTCATTGATTTTTGCCATTGAAAAACATCATGTTATTCATATACCAGAAAGGTTTGAAGATACTGACTGAATGAAAGGAGCTGGCATCTCACTCTCTTTGAATCTTCTTTATCATGCTAAGAGGAGCAGGAAAAAGCAAAAAATTTCAGAATTGCACCTTGCAATGTGGAGAAATTACTGTTTGTGCATTTACAATATTCATTGATTTTTACCATTGAAAAACGTCCAGAAATGATTGAAGCTACTGACTGAATGAAAGTAGCTGGCATCTCACTCTCTTTGAATCTTCTTTATCATGCTAAGAGGAGCAGGAAAAAGCAAAAAATTTCAGAATTGCACCTTGCAATCCAGAGAAATTACTGTTTGTGCATTTACAATATTCATTGATTTTTGCCATTGAAAAACATCATGTTATTCATATACCAGAAATGTTTGAAGCTACTGACTGAATGAAAGGAGCTGGCATCTCACTCTCTTTGAATCTTCTTTATCATGCTAAGAGGAGCAGGAAAAAGCAAAAAATTTCAGAATTGCACCTTGCAATGTGGAGAAATTACTGTTTGTGCATTTACAATATTCATTGATTTTTACCATTGAAAAACGTCCAGAAATGATTGAAGCTACTGACTGAATGAAAGTAGCTGGCATCTCACTCTCTTTGAATCTTCTTTATCATGCTAAGAGGAGCAGGAAAAAGCAAAAAATTTCAGACTTGCACCTTGCAATGCGGAGAAATTACTGTTTGTGCATTTACAATATTCATTGATTTTTGCCATTGAAAAACATCATGTTATTCATATACCAGAAATGTTTGAAGCTACTGACTGAATGAAAGGAGCTGGCATCTCACTCTCTTTGAATCTTCTTTATCATGCTAAGAGGAGCAGGAAAAAGCAAAAAATTTCAGAATTGCACCTTGCAATGCAGAGAAATTACTGTTTGTGCATTTACAATATTCATTGATTTTTGCCATTGAAAAACGTCCAGAAATGATTGAAGCTACTGACTGAATGAAAGGAGCTGGCATCTCACTCTCTTTGAATCTTGTTTATCATGCTAAGAGGAGCAGGAAAAAGCAAAAAATTTCAGAATTGCACCTTGCAATGCGGAGAAATTACTGTTTGTGCATTTACAATATTCATTGATTTTTGCCATTGAAAAACGTCCAGAAATGATTGAAGCTACTGACTGAATGAAAGGAGCTGGCATCTCACTCTCTTTGAATCTTCTTTATCATGCTAAGAGGAGCAGGAAAAAGCAAAAAATTTCAGAATTGCACCTTGCAATGCGGAGAAATTACTGTTTGTGCATTTACAATATTCATTGATTTTTGCCATTGAAAAACATCATGTTATTCATATACCAGAAATGATTGAAGCTACTGACTGAATGAAAGGAGCTGGCATCTCACTCTCTTTGAATCTTCTTTATCATGCTAGGATTAGCAGGAAAAAGCAAAAAATTTCAGAATTGCACCTTGCAATGTGGAGATATTACTGTTTGTGCATTTACAATATTCCTTGATTTTTGCCATTGAAAAACGTCCAGAAATGTTTGAAGCTACTGACTGAATGAAAGGAGCTGGCATCTCACTCTCTTTGAATCTTCTTTATCATGCTAGGATTAGCAGGAAAAAGCAAAAAATTTCAGAATTGCACCTTGCAATGTGGAGATATTACTGTTTGTGCATTTACAATATTCATTGATTTTTGCCATTGAAAAACATCATGTTATTCATATACCAGAAATGTTTGAAGCTACTGACTGAATGAAAGGAGCTGGCATCTCACTCTCTTTGAATCTTCTTTATCATGCTAAGAGGAGCAGGAAAAAGCAAAAAATTTCAGAATTGCACCTTGCAATGCGGAGAAATTACTTTTTGTGCATTTACAATATTCATTGATTTTTGCCATTGAAAAACGTCCAGAAATGACTGAAGATACTGACTGAATGAAAGGAGCTGGCATCTCACTCTCTTTGAATCTTCTTTACCATGCTAAGAGGAGCAGGAAAAAGCAAAAAAATTCAGAATTGCACCTTGCAATGCGGAGAAATTACTGTCTGTGCATTTACAATATTCATTGATTTTTGCCATTGAAAAACGTCCAGAAATGATTGAAGCTACTGACTGAATGAAAGGAGCTGGCATCTCACTCTCTTTGAATCTTCTTTATCATGCTAGGAGTAGCAGGAAAAAGCAAAAAATTTCAGAATTGCACCTTGCAATGTGGAGATATTACTGTTTGTGCATTTACAATATTCATTGATTTTTACCATTGAAAAACGTCCAGAAATGTTTGAAGCTACTGACTGAATGAAAGGAGCTGGCATCTCACTCTCTTTGAATCTTCTTTATCATGCTAGGATTAGCAGGAAAAAGCAAAAAATTTCAGAATTGCACCTTGCAATGTGGAGATATTACTGTTTGTGCATTTACAATATTCATTGATTTTTGCCATTGAAAAACATCATGTTATTCATATACCAGAAATGTTTGAAGCTACTGACTGAATGAAAGGAGCTGACATCTCACTCTCTTTGAATCTTCTTTATCATGCTAGGATTAGCAGGAAAAAGCAAAAAATTTCAGAATTGCACCTTGCAATGTGGAGATATTACTGTTTGTGCATTTACAATATTCATTGATTTTTGCCAATGAAAAACGTCCAGAAATGTTTGAAGCTACTGACTGAATGAAAGGAGCTGGCATCTCACTCTATTTGAATCTTCTTTATCATGCTAGGATTAGCAGGAAAAAGCAAAAAATTTCAGCATTGCACCTTGCAATGTGGAGATATTACTGTTTGTGCATTTACAATATTCATTGATTTTTGCCATTGAAAAACGTCCAGAAATGTTTATACCAGAAATGTTTGAAGCTACTGACTGAAAGAAAGGAGCTGGCATCTCACTCTCTTTGAATCTTCTTTATCATGCTAAGAGGAGCAGGAAAAAGCAAAAAATTTCAGAATTGCACCTTGCAATGCGGAGAAATTACTGTTTGTGCATTTACAATATTCATTGATTTTTGCCATTGAAAAACGTCCAGAAATGACTGAAGCTACTGACTGAATGAAAGGAGCTGGCATCTCACTCTCTTTGAATCTTCTTTATCATGCTAAGAGGAGCAGGAAAAACCAAAAAATTTCAGAATTGCATCTTGCAATGCGGAGAAATTACTGTTTGTGCATTTACAATATTCATTGATTTTTGCCATTGAAAAACGTCCAGAAATGATTGAAGCTACTGACTGAATGAAAGGAGCTGGCATCTCACTCTCTTTGAATCTTCTTTATCATGCTAAGAGGAGCAGGAAAAAGCAAAAAATTTCAGAATTGCACCTTGCAATGCGGAGAAATTACTGTTTGTGCATTTACAATATTCATTGATTTTTGCCATTGAAAAACGTCCAGAAATGATTGAAGCTACTGACTGAATGAAAGGAGCTGGCATCTCACTCTCTTTGAATCTTCTTTATCATGCTAAGAGGAGCAGGAAAAAGCAAAAAATTTCAGAATTGCACCTTGCAATGCGGAGAAATTACTGTTTGTGCATTTACAATATTCATTGATTTTTGCCATTGAAAAACATCATGTTATTCATATACCAGAAATGATTGAAGCTACTGACTGAATGAAAGGAGCTGGCATCTCACTCTCTTTGAATCTTCTTTATCATGCTAAGAGGAGCAGGAAAAAGCAAAAAATTTCAGAATTGCACCTTGCAATGCGGAGAAATTACTGTTTGTGCATTTACAATATTCATTGATTTTTGCCATTGAAAAACGTCCAGAAATGTTTGAAGCTACTGACTGAATGAAAGGAGCTGGCATCTCACTCTCTTTGAATCTTCTTTATCATGCTAGGATTAGCAGGAAAAAGCAAAAAATTTCAGAATTGCACCTTGCAATGTGGAGATATTACTGTTTGTGCATTTACAATATTCCTTGATTTTTGCCATTGAAAAACGTCCAGAAATGTTTGAAGCTACTGACTGAATGAAAGGAGCTGGCATCTCACTCTCTTTGAATCTTCTTTATCATGCTAGGATTAGCAGGAAAAAGCAAAAAATTTCAGAATTGCACCTTGCAATGTGGAGATATTACTGTTTGTGCATTTACAATATTCATTGATTTTTGCCATTGAAAAACATCATGTTATTCATATACCAGAAATGTTTGAAGCTACTGACTGAATGAAAGGAGCTGGCATCTCACTCTCTTTGAATCTTCTTTATCATGCTAAGAGGAGCAGGAAAAAGCAAAAAATTTCAGAATTGCACCTTGCAATGCGGAGAAATTACTTTTTGTGCATTTACAATATTCATTGATTTTTGCCATTGAAAAACGTCCAGAAATGACTGAAGATACTGACTGAATGAAAGGAGCTGGCATCTCACTCTCTTTGAATCTTCTTTACCATGCTAAGAGGAGCAGGAAAAAGCAAAAAAATTCAGAATTGCACCTTGCAATGCGGAGAAATTACTGTCTGTGCATTTACAATATTCATTGATTTTTGCCATTGAAAAACGTCCAGAAATGATTGAAGCTACTGACTGAATGAAAGGAGCTGGCATCTCACTCTCTTTGAATCTTCTTTATCATGCTAGGAGTAGCAGGAAAAAGCAAAAAATTTCAGAATTGCACCTTGCAATGTGGAGATATTACTGTTTGTGCATTTACAATATTCATTGATTTTTACCATTGAAAAACGTCCAGAAATGTTTGAAGCTACTGACTGAATGAAAGGAGCTGGCATCTCACTCTCTTTGAATCTTCTTTATCATGCTAGGATTAGCAGGAAAAAGCAAAAAATTTCAGAATTGCACCTTGCAATGTGGAGATATTACTGTTTGTGCATTTACAATATTCATTGATTTTTGCCATTGAAAAACATCATGTTATTCATATACCAGAAATGTTTGAAGCTACTGACTGAATGAAAGGAGCTGACATCTCACTCTCTTTGAATCTTCTTTATCATGCTAGGATTAGCAGGAAAAAGCAAAAAATTTCAGAATTGCACCTTGCAATGTGGAGATATTACTGTTTGTGCATTTACAATATTCATTGATTTTTGCCAATGAAAAACGTCCAGAAATGTTTGAAGCTACTGACTGAATGAAAGGAGCTGGCATCTCACTCTATTTGAATCTTCTTTATCATGCTAGGATTAGCAGGAAAAAGCAAAAAATTTCAGCATTGCACCTTGCAATGTGGAGATATTACTGTTTGTGCATTTACAATATTCATTGATTTTTGCCATTGAAAAACGTCCAGAAATGTTTATACCAGAAATGTTTGAAGCTACTGACTGAAAGAAAGGAGCTGGCATCTCACTCTCTTTGAATCTTCTTTATCATGCTAAGAGGAGCAGGAAAAAGCAAAAAATTTCAGAATTGCACCTTGCAATGCGGAGAAATTACTGTTTGTGCATTTACAATATTCATTGATTTTTGCCATTGAAAAACGTCCAGAAATGACTGAAGCTACTGACTGAATGAAAGGAGCTGGCATCTCACTCTCTTTGAATCTTCTTTATCATGCTAAGAGGAGCAGGAAAAACCAAAAAATTTCAGAATTGCATCTTGCAATGCGGAGAAATTACTGTTTGTGCATTTACAATATTCATTGATTTTTGCCATTGAAAAACGTCCAGAAATGATTGAAGCTACTGACTGAATGAAAGGAGCTGGCATCTCACTCTCTTTGAATCTTCTTTATCATGCTAAGAGGAGCAGGAAAAAGCAAAAAATTTCAGAATTGCACCTTGCAATGCGGAGAAATTACTGTTTGTGCATTTACAATATTCATTGATTTTTGCCATTGAAAAACATCATGTTATTCATATACCAGAAATGATTGAAGCTACTGACTGAATGAAAGGAGCTGGCATCTCACTCTCTTTGAATCTTCTTTATCATGCTAAGAGGAGCAGGAAAAAGCAAAAAATTTCAGAATTGCACCTTGCAATGCGGAGAAATTACTGTTTGTGCATTTACAATATTCATTGATTTTTGCCATTGAAAAACGTCCAGAAATGATTGAAGCTACTGACTGAATGAAAGGAGCTGGCATCTCACTCTCTTTGAATCTTCTTTATCATGCTAAGAGGAGCAGGAAAAAGCAAAAAATTTCAGAATTGCACCTTGCAATGCGGAGAAATTACTGTTTGTGCATTTACAATATTCATTGATTTTTGCCATTGAAAAACGTCCAGAAATGATTGAAGCTACTGACTGAATGAAAGGAGCTGGCATCTCACTCTCTTTGAATCTTCTTTATCATGCTAGGGTTAGCAGGAAAAAGCAAAAAATTTCAGAATTGCACCTGGCAATGTGGAGATATTACTGTTTGTGCATTTACAATATTCATTGAATTTTGCCATTGAAAAACGTCCAGAAATGTTTGAAGCTACTGACTGAATGAAAGGAGCTGGCATCTCACTCTATTTGAATCTTCTTTATCATGCTAGGATTAGCAGGAAAAAGCAAAAAATTTCAGAATTGCACCTTGCAATGTGGAGATATTACTGTTTGTGCATTTACAATATTCATTGATTTTTGCCATTGAAAAACGTCCAGAAATGTTTATACCAGAAATGTTTGAAGCTACTGACTGAATGAAAGGAGCTGGCATCTCACTCTCTTTGAATCTTCTTTATCATGCTAAGAGGAGCAGGAAAAAGCAAAAAATTTCAGAATTGCACCTTGCAATGCGGAGAAATTACTGTTTGTGCATTTACAATATTCATTGATTTTTGCCATTGAAAAACGTCCAGAAATGATTGAAGCTACTGACTGAATGAAAGGAGCTGGCATCTCACTCTCTTTGAATCTTCTTTATCATGCTAGGAGTAGCAGGAAAAAGCAAAAAATTTCAGAATTGCACCTTGCAATGTGGAGATATTACTGTTTGTGCATTTACAATATTCATTGATTTTTGCCATTGAAAAACGTCCAGAAATGTTTGAAGCTACTGACTGAATGAAAGGAGCTGGCATCTCACTCTCTTTGAATCTTCTTTATCATGCTAGGATTAGCAGGAAAAAGCAAAAAATTTCAGAATTGCACCTTGCAATGTGGAGATATTACTGTTTGTGCATTTACAATATTCATTGATTTTTGCCATTGAAAAACATCATGTTATTCATATACCAGAAATGTTTGAAGCTACTGACTGAATGAAAGGAGCTGACATCTCACTCTCTTTGAATCTTCTTTATCATGCTAGGATTAGCAGGAAAAAGCAAAAAATTTCAGAATTGCACCTTGCAATGTGGAGATATTACTGTTTGTGCATTTACAATATTCATTGATTTTTGCCAATGAAAAACGTCCAGAAATGTTTGAAGCTACTGACTGAATGAAAGGAGCTGGCATCTCACTCTATTTGAATCTTCTTTATCATGCTAGGATTAGCAGGAAAAAGCAAAAAATTTCAGCATTGCACCTTGCAATGTGGAGATATTACTGTTTGTGCATTTACAATATTCATTGATTTTTGCCATTGAAAAACGTCCAGAAATGTTTATACCAGAAATGTTTGAAGCTACTGACTGAAAGAAAGGAGCTGGCATCTCACTCTCTTTGAATCTTCTTTATCATGCTAAGAGGAGCAGGAAAAAGCAAAAAATTTCAGAATTGCACCTTGCAATGCGGAGAAATTACTGTTTGTGCATTTACAATATTCATTGATTTTTGCCATTGAAAAACGTCCAGAAATGACTGAAGCTACTGACTGAATGAAAGGAGCTGGCATCTCACTCTCTTTGAATCTTCTTTATCATGCTAAGAGGAGCAGGAAAAACCAAAAAATTTCAGAATTGCATCTTGCAATGCGGAGAAATTACTGTTTGTGCATTTACAATATTCATTGATTTTTGCCATTGAAAAACGTCCAGAAATGATTGAAGCTACTGACTGAATGAAAGGAGCTGGCATCTCACTCTCTTTGAATCTTCTTTATCATGCTAAGAGGAGCAGGAAAAAGCAAAAAATTTCAGAATTGCACCTTGCAATGCGGAGAAATTACTGTTTGTGCATTTACAATATTCATTGATTTTTGCCATTGAAAAACATCATGTTATTCATATACCAGAAATGATTGAAGCTACTGACTGAATGAAAGGAGCTGGCATCTCACTCTCTTTGAATCTTCTTTATCATGCTAAGAGGAGCAGGAAAAAGCAAAAAATTTCAGAATTGCACCTTGCAATGCGGAGAAATTACTGTTTGTGCATTTACAATATTCATTGATTTTTGCCATTGAAAAACGTCCAGAAATGATTGAAGCTACTGACTGAATGAAAGGAGCTGGCATCTCACTCTCTTTGAATCTTCTTTATCATGCTAAGAGGAGCAGGAAAAAGCAAAAAATTTCAGAATTGCACCTTGCAATGCGGAGAAATTACTGTTTGTGCATTTACAATATTCATTGATTTTTGCCATTGAAAAACGTCCAGAAATGATTGAAGCTACTGACTGAATGAAAGGAGCTGGCATCTCACTCTCTTTGAATCTTCTTTATCATGCTAGGATTAGCAGGAAAAAGCAAAAAATTTCAGAATTGCACCTGGCAATGTGGAGATATTACTGTTTGTGCATTTACAATATTCATTGAATTTTGCCATTGAAAAACGTCCAGAAATGTTTGAAGCTACTGACTGAATGAAAGGAGCTGGCATCTCACTCTATTTGAATCTTCTTTATCATGCTAGGATTAGCAGGAAAAAGCAAAAAATTTCAGAATTGCACCTTGCAATGTGGAGATATTACTGTTTGTGCATTTACAATATTCATTGATTTTTGCCATTGAAAAACGTCCAGAAATGTTTATACCAGAAATGTTTGAAGCTACTGACTGAATGAAAGGAGCTGGCATCTCACTCTCTTTGAATCTTCTTTATCATGCTAAGAGGAGCAGGAAAAAGCAAAAAATTTCAGAATTGCACCTTGCAATGCGGAGAAATTACTGTTTGTGCATTTACAATATTCATTGATTTTTGCCATTGAAAAACGTCCAGAAATGACTGAAGCTACTGACTGAATGAAAGGAGCTGGCATCTCACTCTCTTTGAATCTTCTTTATCATGCTAAGAGGAGCAGGAAAAAGCAAAAAATTTCAGAATTGCACCTTGCAATGCGGAGAAATTACAGTTTGTGCATTTACAATATTCATTGATTTTTGCCATTGAAAAACGTCCAGAAATGATTGAAGCTACTGACTGAATGAAAGGAGCTGGCATCTCACTCTCTTTGAATCTTCTTTATCATGCTAAGAGGAGCAGGAAAAAGCAAAAAATTTCAGAATTGCACCTTGCAATGCGGAGAAATTACTGTTTGTGCATTTACAATATTCATTGATTTTTGCCATTGAAAAACATCATGTTATTCATATACCAGAAATGATTGAAGCTACTGACTGAATGAAAGGAGCTGGCATCTCACTCTCTTTGAATCTTCTTTATCATGCTAAGAGGAGCAGGAAAAAGCAAAAAATTTCAGAATTGCACCTTGCAATGCGGAGAAATTACTGTTTGTGCATTTACAATATTCATTGATTTTTGCCATTGAAAAACGTCCAGAAATGATTGAAGCTACTGACTGAATGAAAGGAGCTGGCATCTCACTCTCTTTGAATCTTCTTTATCATGCTAAGATGAGCAGGAAAAAGCAAAAAATTTCAGAATTGCATCTTGCAATGCGGAGAAATTACTGTTTGTGCATTTACAATATTCATTGATTTTTGCCATTGAAAAACGTCCAGAAATGATTGAAGCTACTGACAGAATGAAAGGAGCTGGCATCTCACTCTCTTTGAATCTTCTTTATCATGCTAAGAGGAGCAGGAAAAAGCAAAAAATTTCAGAATTGCACCTTGCAATGCGGAGAAATTACTGTTTGTGCATTTACAATATTCATTGATTTTTGCCATTGAAAAACGTCCAGAAATGATTGAAGCTACTGACTGAATGAAAGGAGCTGGAATCTCACTCTCTTTGAATCTTCTTTATCATGCTAAGAGGAGCAGGAAAAAGCAAAAAATTTCAGAATTGCAACTTGCAATGCGGAGAAATTACTGTTTGTGCATTTACAATATTCATTGATTTTTGCCATTGAAAAACATCATGTTATTCATATACCAGAAATGATTGAAGCTACTGACTGAATGAAAGGAGCTGGCATCTCACTCTCTTTGAATCTTCTTTATCATGCTAAGAGGAGCAGGAAAAAGCAAAAAATTTCAGAATTGCACCTTGCAATGCGGAGAAATTACTGTTTGTGCATTTACAATATTCATTGATTTTTGCCATTGAAAAACGTCCAGAAATGATTGAAGCTACTGACTGAATG
The DNA here is from genome assembly GCF_046119375.1 of Phyllobates terribilis. NCBI lineage: Eukaryota > Metazoa > Chordata > Amphibia > Anura > Dendrobatidae > Phyllobates > Phyllobates terribilis. The sequence continues at coordinate 84,760 of NW_027363767.1, read as the reverse complement.
AAAGGAGCTGGCATCTCACTCTCTTTGAATCTTCTTTATCATGCTAAGAGGAGCAGGAAAAAGCAAAAAATTTCAGAATTGCACCTTGCAATGCGGAGAAATTACTGTTTGTGCATTTACAATATTCATTGATTTTTGCCATTGAAAAACATCATGTTATTCATATACCAGAAATGATTGAAGCTACTGACTGAATGAAAGGAGCTGGCATCTCACTCTCTTTGAATCTTCTTTATCATGCTAAGAGGAGCAGGAAAAAGCAAAAAATTTCAGAATTGCACCTTGCAATGCGGAGAAATTACTGTTTGTGCATTTACAATATTCATTGATTTTTGCCATTGAAAAACGTCCAGAAATGACTGAAGCTACTGACTGAATGAAAGGAGCTGGCATCTCACTCTCTTTGAATCTTCTTTATCATGCTAAGAGGAGCAGGAAAAAGCAAAAAATTTCAGAATTGCACCTTGCAATGCGGAGAAATTACAGTTTGTGCATTTACAATATTCATTGATTTTTGCCATTGAAAAACGTCCAGAAATGATTGAAGCTACTGACTGAATGAAAGGAGCTGGCATCTCACTCTCTTTGAATCTTCTTTATCATGCTAAGAGGAGCAGGAAAAAGCAAAAAATTTCAGAATTGCACCTTGCAATGCGGAGAAATTACTGTTTGTGCATTTACAATATTCATTGATTTTTGCCATTGAAAAACATCATGTTATTCATATACCAGAAATGATTGAAGCTACTGACTGAATGAAAGGAGCTGGCATCTCACTCTCTTTGAATCTTCTTTATCATGCTAAGAGGAGCAGGAAAAAGCAAAAAATCTCAGAATTGCACCTTGCAATGCGGAGAAATTACTGTTTGTGCATTTACAATATTCATTGATTTTTGCCATTGAAAAACGTCCAGAAATGATTGAAGCTACTGACTGAATGAAAGGAGCTGGCATCTCACTCTCTTTGAATCTTCTTTATCATGCTAAGAGGAGCAGGAAAAAGCAAAAAATTTCAGAATTGCATCTTGCAATGCGGAGAAATTACTGTTTGTGCATTTACAATATTCATTGATTTTTGCCATTGAAAAACGTCCAGAAATGATTGAAGCTACTGACTGAATGAAAGGAGCTGGCATCTCACTCTCTTTGAATCTTCTTTATCATGCTAAGAGGAGCAGGAAAAAGCAAAAAATTTCAGAATTGCACCTTGCAATGCGGAGAAATTACTGTTTGTGCATTTACAATATTCATTGATTTTTGCCATTGAAAAACGTCCAGAAATGATTGAAGCTACTGACTGAATGAAAGGAGCTGGAATCTCACTCTCTTTGAATCTTCTTTATCATGCTAAGAGGAGCAGGAAAAAGCAAAAAATTTCAGAATTGCAACTTGCAATGCGGAGAAATTACTGTTTGTGCATTTACAATATTCATTGATTTTTGCCATTGAAAAACATCATGTTATTCATATACCAGAAATGATTGAAGCTACTGACTGAATGAAAGGAGCTGGCATCTCACTCTCTTTGAATCTTCTTTATCATGCTAAGAGGAGCAGGAAAAAGCAAAAAATTTCAGAATTGCACCTTGCAATGCGGAGAAATTACTGTTTGTGCATTTACAATATTCATTGATTTTTGCCATTGAAAAACGTCCAGAAATGATTGAAGCTACTGACTGAATGAAAGGAGCTGGCATCTCACTCTCTTTGAATCTTCTTTATCATGCTAAGAGGAGCAGGAAAAAGCAAAAAATTTCAGAATTGCACCTTGCAATGCGGAGAAATTACTGTTTGTGCATTTACAATATTCATTGATTTTTGCCATTGAAAAACGTCCAGAAATGATTGAAGCTACTGACTGAATGAAAGGAGCTGGCATCTCACTCTCTTTGAATCTTCTTTATCATGCTAAGAGGAGCAGGAAAAAGCAAAAAATTTCAGAATTGCACCTTGCAATGCGGAGAAATTACTGTTTGTGCATTTACAATATTCATTAATTTTTGCCATTGAAAAACATCATGTTATTCATATCCCAGAAATGTTTGAAGCTACTGACTGAATGAAAGAAGCTGGCATCTCACTCTCTTTGAATCTTCTTTATCATGCTAAGAGGAGCAGGAAAAAGCAAAAAATTTCAGAATTGCACCTTGCAATGCGGAGAAATTACTGTTTGTGCATTTACAATATTCATTGATTTTTGCCATTGAAAAACGTCCAGAAATGATTGAAGCTACTGACTGAATGAAAGGAGCTGGCATCTCACTCTCTTTGAATCTTCTTTATCATGCTAAGAGGAGCAGGAAAAAGCAAAAAATTTCAGAATTGCACCTTGCAATGCGGAGAAATTACTGTTTGTGCATTTACAATATTCATTGATTTTTGCCATTGAAAAACATCATGTTATTCATATACCAGAAATGTTTGAAGCTACTGACTGAATGAAAGGAGCTGGCATCTCACTCTCTTTGAATCTTCTTTATCATGCTAAGAGGAGCAGGAAAAAGCAAAAAATTTCAGAATTGCACCTTGCAATGCGGAGAAATTACTGTTTGTGCATTTACAATATTCATTGATTTTTGCCATTGAAAAACGTCCAGAAATGATTGAAGCTACTGACTGAATGAAAGGAGCTGGCATCTCATTCTCTTTGAATCTTCTTTATCATGCTAAGAGGAGCAGGAAAATGCAAGAAATTTCAGAATTGCACCTTGCAATGCGGAGAAATTACTGTTTGTGCATTTACAATATTCATTGATTTTTGCCATTGAAAAACATCCAGAAATGATTGAAGCTACTGACTGAATGAAAGGAGCTGGCATCTCACTCTCTTTGAATCTTCTTTATCATGCTAAGAGGAGCAGGAAAAAGCAAAAAATTTCAGAATTGCACCTTGCAATGCGGAGAAATTACTGTTTGTGCATTTACAATATTCATTGATTTTTGCCATTGAAAAACATCATGTTATTCATATACCAGAAATGATTGAAGCTACTGACTGAATGAAAGGAGCTGGCATCTCACTCTCTTTGAATCTTCTTTATCATGCTGAGGAGCAGGAAAAAGCAAAAAATTTCAGAATTGCACCTTGCAATGCGGAGAAATTACTGTTTGTGCATTTACAATATTCATTGATTTTTGCATTGAAAAACGTCCAGAAATGACTGAAGCTACTGACTGAATGAAAGGAGCTGGCATCTCACTCTCTTTGAATCTTCTTTATCATGCTAAGAGGAGCAGGAAAAAGCAAAAAATTTCAGAATTGCATCTTGCAATGCGGAGAAATTACTGTTTGTGCATTTACAATATTCATTGATTTTTGCCATTGAAAAACGTCCAGAAATGATTGAAGCTACTGACTGAATGAAAGGAGCTGGCATCTCACTCTCTTTGAATCTTCTTTATCATGCTAAGAGGAGCAGTAAAAAGCAAAAAATTTCAGAATTGCACCTTGCAATGCGGAGAAATTACTGTTTGTGCATTTACAATATTCATTGATTTTTGCCATTGAAAAACATCATGTTATTCATATACCAGAAATGATTGAAGCTACTGACTGAATGAAAGGAGCTGGCATCTCACTCTCTTTGAATCTTCTTTATCATGCTAAGAGGAGCAGGAAAAAGCAAAAAATTTCAGAATTGCACCTTGCAATGCGGAGAAATTACTGTTTGTGCATTTACAATATTCATTGATTTTTGCCATTGAAAAACGTCCAGAAATGATTGAAGCTACTGACTGAATGAAAGGAGCTGGCATCTCACTCTCTTTTAATCTTCTTTATCATGCTAAGAGGAGCAGGAAAAAGCAAAAAATTTCAGAATTGCACCTTGCAATGCGGAGAAATTACTGTTTGTGCATTTACAATATTCATTGATTTTTGCCATTGAAAAACGTCCAGAAATGATTGAAGCTACTGACTGAATGAAAGGAGCTGGCATCTCACTCTCTTTGAATCTTCTTTATCATGCTAGGATTAGCAGGAAAAAGCAAAAAATTTCAGAATTGCACCTGGCAATGTGGAGATATTACTGTTTGTGCATTTACAATATTCATTGAATTTTGCCATTGAAAAACGTCCAGAAATGTTTGAAGCTACTGACTGAATGAAAGGAGCTGGCATCTCACTCTATTTGAATCTTCTTTATCATGCTAGGATTAGCAGGAAAAAGCAAAAAATTTCAGAATTGCACCTTGCAATGTGGAGATATTACTGTTTGTGCATTTACAATATTCATTGATTTTTGCCATTGAAAAACGTCCAGAAATGTTTATACCAGAAATGTTTGAAGCTACTGACTGAATGAAAGGAGCTGGCATCTCACTCTCTTTGAATCTTCTTTATCATGCTAAGAGGAGCAGGAAAAAGCAAAAAATTTCAGAATTGCACCTTGCAATGCGGAGAAATTACTGTTTGTGCATTTACAATATTCATTGATTTTTGCCATTGAAAAACGTCCAGAAATGACTGAAGCTACTGACTGAATGAAAGGAGCTGGCATCTCACTCTCTTTGAATCTTCTTTATCATGCTAAGAGGAGCAGGAAAAAGCAAAAAATTTCAGAATTGCACCTTGCAATGCGGAGAAATTACTGTTTGTGCATTTACAATATTCATTGATTTTTGCCATTGAAAAACGTCCAGAAATGATTGAAGCTACTGACTGAATGAAAGGAGCTGGCATCTCACTCTCTTTGAATCTTCTTTATCATGCTAAGAGGAGCAGGAAAAAGCAAAAAATTTCAGAATTGCACCTTGCAATGCGGAGAAATTACTGTTTGTGCATTTACAATATTCATTGATTTTTGCCATTGAAAAACATCATGTTATTCATATACCAGAAATGATTGAAGCTACTGACTGAATGAAAGGAGCTGGCATCTCACTCTCTTTGAATCTTCTTTATCATGCTAAGAGGATCAGGAAAAAGCAAAAAATTTCAGAATTGCACCTTGCAATGCGGAGAAATTACTGTTTGTGCATTTACAATATTCATTGATTTTTGCCATTGAAAAACGTCCAGAAATGATTGAAGCTACTGACTGAATGAAAGGAGCTGGCATCTCACTCTCTTTGAATCTTTTTTATCATGCTAAGAGGAGCAGGAAAAAGCAAAAAATTTCAGAATTGCATCTTGCAATGCGGAGAAATTACTGTTTGTGCATTTACAATATTCATTGATTTTTGCCATTGAAAAACGTCCAGAAATGATTGAAGCTACTGACTGAATGAAAGGAGCTGGCATCTCACTCTCTTTGAATCTTCTTTATCATGCTAAGAGGAGCAGGAAAAAGCAAAAAATTTCAGAATTGCACCTTGCAATGCGGAGAAATTACTGTTTGTGCATTTACAATATTCATTGATTTTTGCCATTGAAAAACGTCCAGAAATGATTGAAGCTACTGACTGAATGAAAGGAGCTGGAATCTCACTCTCTTTGAATCTTCTTTATCATGCTAAGAGGAGCAGGAAAAAGCAAAAAATTTCAGAATTGCAACTTGCAATGCGGAGAAATTACTGTTTGTGCATTTACAATATTCATTGATTTTTGCCATTGAAAAACATCATGTTATTCATATACCAGAAATGATTGAAGCTACTGACTGAATGAAAGGAGCTGGCATCTCACTCTCTTTGAATCTTCTTTATCATGCTAAGAGGAGCAGGAAAAAGCAAAAAATTTCAGAATTGCACCTTGCAATGCGGAGAAATTACTGTTTGTGCATTTACAATATTCATTGATTTTTGCCATTGAAAAACGTCCAGAAATGATTGAAGCTACTGACTGAATGAAAGGAGCTGGCATCTCACTCTCTTTGAATCTTCTTTATCATGCTAAGAGGAGCAGGAAAAAGCAAAAAATTTCAGAATTGCACCTTGCAATGCGGAGAAATTACTGTTTGTGCATTTACAATATTCATTGATTTTTGCCATTGAAAAACGTCCAGAAATGATTGAAGCTACTGACTGAATGAAAGGAGCTGGCATCTCACTCTCTTTGAATCTTCTTTATCATGCTAAGAGGAGCAGGAAAAAGCAATAAATTTCAGAATTGCACTTTGCAATGCGGAGAAATTACTGTTTGTGCATTTACAATATTCATTAATTTTTGCCATTGAAAAACATCATGTTATTCATATCCCAGAAATGTTTGAAGCTACTGACTGAATGAAAGAAGCTGGCATCTCACTCTCTTTGAATCTTCTTTATCATGCTAAGAGGAGCAGGAAAAAGCAAAAAATTTCAGAATTGCACCTTGCAATGCGGAGAAATTACTGTTTGTGCATTTACAATATTCATTGATTTTTGCCATTGAAAAACGTCCAGAAATGATTGAAGCTACTGACTGAATGAAAGGAGCTGGCATCTCACTCTCTTTGAATCTTCTTTATCATGCTAAGAGGAGCAGGAAAAAGCAAAAAATTTCAGAATTGCACCTTGCAATGCGGAGAAATTACTGTTTGTGCATTTACAATATTCATTGATTTTTGCCATTGAAAAACATCATGTTATTCATATACCAGAAATGTTTGAAGCTACTGACTGAATGAAAGGAGCTGGCATCTCACTCTCTTTGAATCTTCTTTATCATGCTAAGAGGAGCAGGAAAAAGCAAAAAATTTCAGAATTGCACCTTGCAATGCGGAGAAATTACTGTTTGTGCATTTACAATATTCATTGATTTTTGCCATTGAAAAACGTCCAGAAATGATTGAAGCTACTGACTGAATGAAAGGAGCTGGCATCTCACTCTCTTTGAATCTTCTTTATCATGCTAAGAGGAGCAGGAAAATGCAAGAAATTTCAGAATTGCACCTTGCAATGCGGAGAAATTACTGTTTGTGCATTTACAATATTCATTGATTTTTGCCATTGAAAAACATCCAGAAATGATTGAAGCTACTGACTGAATGAAAGGAGCTGGCATCTCACTCTCTTTGAATCTTCTTTATCATGCTAAGAGGAGCAGGAAAAAGCCAAAAATTTCAGAATTGCACCTTGCAATGCGGAGAAATTACTGTTTGTGCATTTACAATATTCATTGATTTTTGCCATTGAAAAACATCATGTTATTCATATACCAGAAATGATTGAAGCTACTGACTGAATGAAAGGAGCTGGCATCTCACTCTCTTTGAATCTTCTTTATCATGCAAAGAGGAGCAGGAAAAAGCAAAAAATTTCAGAATTGCACCTTGCAATGCGGAGAAATTACTGTTTGTGCATTTACAATATTCATTGATTTTTGCCATTGAAAAACGTCCAGAAATGATTGAAGCAACTGACTGAATGAAAGGAGCTGGCATCTCACTCTCTTTGAATCTTCTTTATCATGCTAAGAGGAGCAGGAAAAAGCAAAAAATTTCAGAATTGCACCTTGCAATGCGGAGAAATTACTGTTTGTGCATTTACAATATTCATTGATTTTTGCCATTGAAAAACGTCCAGAAATAATTGAAGCTACTGACTGAATGAAAGGAGCTGGCATCTCACTCTCTTTGAATCTTCTTTATCATGCTAAGAGGAGCAGGAAAAAGCAAAAAATTTCAGAATTGCAACTTGCAATGCGGAGAAATTACTGTTTGTGCATTTACAATATTCATTGATTTTTGCCATTGAAAAACATCATGTTATTCATATACCAGAAATGATTGAAGCTACTGACTGAATGAAAGGAGCTGGCATCTCACTCTCTTTGAATCTTCTTTATCATGCTATGAGGAGCAGGAAAAAGCAAAAAATTTCAGAATTGCACCTTGCAATGCGGAGAAATTACTGTTTGTGCATTTACAATATTCATTGATTTTTGCCATTGAAAAACGTCCAGAAATGATTGAAGCTACTGACTGAATGAAAGGAGCTGGCATCTCACTCTCTTTGAATCTTCTTTATCATGCTAAGAAGAGCAGGAAAAAGCAAAAAATTTCAGAATTGCACCTTGCAATGCGGAGAAATTACTGTTTGTGCTTTTACAATATTAATTGATTTTTGCCATTGAAAAACATCATGTTATTCATATACCAGAAATGTTTGAAGCTACTGACTGAATGAAAGGAGCTGGCATCTCACTCTCTTTGAATCTTCTTTATCATGCTAAGAGGAGCAGGAAAAAGCAAAAAATTTCAGAATTGCACCTTGCAATGCGGAGAAATTACTGTTTGTGCATTTACAATATTCATTGATTTTTGCCATTGAAAAACGTCCAGAAATGATTGAAGCTACTGACTGAATGAAAGGAGCTGGCATCTCACTCTCTTTGAATCTTCTTTATCATGCTAAGAGGAGCAGGAAAAAGCAAAAAATTTCAGAATTGCACCTTGCAATGCGGAGAAATTACTGTTTGTGCATTTACAATATTCATTGATTTTTGCCATTGAAAAACGTCCAGAAATGATTGAAGCTACTGACTGAATGAAAGGAGCTGGCATCTCACTCTCTTTGAATCTTCTTTATCATGCTAAGAGGAGCAGGAAAAAGCAATAAATTTCAGAATTGCACTTTGCAATGCGGAGAAATTACTGTTTGTGCATTTACAATATTCATTAATTTTTGCCATTGAAAAACATCATGTTATTCATATCCCAGAAATGTTTGAAGCTACTGACTGAATGAAAGAAGCTGGCATCTCACTCTCTTTGAATCTTCTTTATCATGCTAAGAGGAGCAGGAAAAAGCAAAAAATTTCAGAATTGCACCTTGCAATGCGGAGAAATTACTGTTTGTGCATTTACAATATTCATTGATTTTTGCCATTGAAAAACGTCCAGAAATGATTGAAGCTACTGACTGAATGAAAGGAGCTGGCATCTCACTCTCTTTGAATCTTCTTTATCATGCTAAGAGGAGCAGGAAAAAGCAAAAAATTTCAGAATTGCACCTTGCAATGCGGAGAAATTACTGTTTGTGCATTTACAATATTCATTGATTTTTGCCATTGAAAAACATCATGTTATTCATATACCAGAAATGTTTGAAGCTACTGACTGAATGAAAGGAGCTGGCATCTCACTCTCTTTGAATCTTCTTTATCATGCTAAGAGGAGCAGGAAAAAGCAAAAAATTTCAGAATTGCAACTTGCAATGCGGAGAAATTACTGTTTGTGCATTTACAATATTCATTGATTTTTGCCATTGAAAAACATCATGTTATTCATATACCAGAAATGATTGAAGCTACTGACTGAATGAAAGGAGCTGGCATCTCACTCTCTTTGAATCTTCTTTATCATGCTATGAGGAGCAGGAAAAAGCAAAAAATTTCAGAATTGCACCTTGCAATGCGGAGAAATTACTGTTTGTGCATTTACAATATTCATTGATTTTTGCCATTGAAAAACGTCCAGAAATGATTGAAGCTACTGACTGAATGAAAGGAGCTGGCATCTCACTCTCTTTGAATCTTCTTTATCATGCTAAGAAGAGCAGGAAAAAGCAAAAAATTTCAGAATTGCACCTTGCAATGCGGAGAAATTACTGTTTGTGCTTTTACAATATTAATTGATTTTTGCCATTGAAAAACATCATGTTATTCATATACCAGAAATGTTTGAAGCTACTGACTGAATGAAAGGAGCTGGCATCTCACTCTCTTTGAATCTTCTTTATCATGCTAAGAGGAGCAGGAAAAAGCAAAAAATTTCAGAATTGCACCTTGCAATGCGGAGAAATTACTGTTTGTGCATTTACAATATTCATTGATTTTTGCCATTGAAAAACGTCCAGAAATGATTGAAGCTACTGACTGAATGAAAGGAGCTGGCATCTCACTCTCTTTGAATCTTCTTTATCATGCTAAGAGGAGCAGGAAAAAGCAAAAAATTTCAGAATTGCACCTTGCAATGCGGAGAAATTACTGTTTGTGCATTTACAATATTCATTGATTTTTGCCATTGAAAAACGTCCAGAAATGATTGAAGCTACTGACTGAATGAAAGGAGCTGGCATCTCACTCTCTTTGAATCTTCTTTATCATGCTAAGAGGAGCAGGAAAAAGCAATAAATTTCAGAATTGCACTTTGCAATGCGGAGAAATTACTGTTTGTGCATTTACAATATTCATTAATTTTTGCCATTGAAAAACATCATGTTATTCATATCCCAGAAATGTTTGAAGCTACTGACTGAATGAAAGAAGCTGGCATCTCACTCTCTTTGAATCTTCTTTATCATGCTAAGAGGAGCAGGAAAAAGCAAAAAATTTCAGAATTGCACCTTGCAATGCGGAGAAATTACTGTTTGTGCATTTACAATATTCATTGATTTTTGCCATTGAAAAACGTCCAGAAATGATTGAAGCTACTGACTGAATGAAAGGAGCTGGCATCTCACTCTCTTTGAATCTTCTTTATCATGCTAAGAGGAGCAGGAAAAAGCAAAAAATTTCAGAATTGCACCTTGCAATGCGGAGAAATTACTGTTTGTGCATTTACAATATTCATTGATTTTTGCCATTGAAAAACATCATGTTATTCATATACCAGAAATGTTTGAAGCTACTGACTGAATGAAAGGAGCTGGCATCTCACTCTCTTTGAATCTTCTTTATCATGCTAAGAGGAGCAGGAAAAAGCAAAAAATTTCAGAATTGCACCTTGCAATGCGGAGAAATTACTGTTTGTGCATTTACAATATTCATTGATTTTTGCCATTGAAAAACGTCCAGAAATGATTGAAGCTACTGACTGAATGAAAGGAGCTGGCATCTCACTCTCTTTGAATCTTCTTTATCATGCTAAGAGGAGCAGGAAAATGCAAGAAATTTCAGAATTGCACCTTGCAATGCGGAGAAATTACTGTTTGTGCATTTACAATATTCATTGATTTTTGCCATTGAAAAACATCCAGAAATGATTGAAGCTACTGACTGAATGAAAGGAGCTGGCATCTCACTCTCTTTGAATCTTCTTTATCATGCTAAGAGGAGCAGGAAAAAGCCAAAAATTTCAGAATTGCACCTTGCAATGCGGAGAAATTACTGTTTGTGCATTTACAATATTCATTGATTTTTGCCATTGAAAAACATCATGTTATTCATATACCAGAAATGATTGAAGCTACTGACTGAATGAAAGGAGCTGGCATCTCACTCTCTTTGAATCTTCTTTATCATGCAAAGAGGAGCAGGAAAAAGCAAAAAATTTCAGAATTGCACCTTGCAATGCGGAGAAATTACTGTTTGTGCATTTACAATATTCATTGATTTTTGCCATTGAAAAACGTCCAGAAATGATTGAAGCAACTGACTGAATGAAAGGAGCTGGCATCTCACTCTCTTTGAATCTTCTTTATCATGCTAAGAGGAGCAGGAAAAAGCAAAAAATTTCAGAATTGCACCTTGCAATGCGGAGAAATTACTGTTTGTGCATTTACAATATTCATTGATTTTTGCCATTGAAAAACGTCCAGAAATAATTGAAGCTACTGACTGAATGAAAGGAGCTGGCATCTCACTCTCTTTGAATCTTCTTTATCATGCTAAGAGGAGCAGGAAAAAGCAAAAAATTTCAGAATTGCAACTTGCAATGCGGAGAAATTACTGTTTGTGCATTTACAATATTCATTGATTTTTGCCATTGAAAAACATCATGTTATTCATATACCAGAAATGATTGAAGCTACTGACTGAATGAAAGGAGCTGGCATCTCACTCTCTTTGAATCTTCTTTATCATGCTATGAGGAGCAGGAAAAAGCAAAAAATTTCAGAATTGCACCTTGCAATGCGGAGAAATTACTGTTTGTGCATTTACAATATTCATTGATTTTTGCCATTGAAAAACGTCCAGAAATGATTGAAGCTACTGACTGAATGAAAGGAGCTGGCATCTCACTCTCTTTGAATCTTCTTTATCATGCTAAGAAGAGCAGGAAAAAGCAAAAAATTTCAGAATTGCACCTTGCAATGCGGAGAAATTACTGTTTGTGCTTTTACAATATTAATTGATTTTTGCCATTGAAAAACATCATGTTATTCATATACCAGAAATGTTTGAAGCTACTGACTGAATGAAAGGAGCTGGCATCTCACTCTCTTTGAATCTTCTTTATCATGCTAAGAGGAGCAGGAAAAAGCAAAAAATTTCAGAATTGCACCTTGCAATGCGGAGAAATTACTGTTTGTGCATTTACAATATTCATTGATTTTTGCCATTGAAAAACGTCCAGAAATGATTGAAGCTACTGACTGAATGAAAGGAGCTGGCATCTCACTCTCTTTGAATCTTCTTTATCATGCTAAGAGGAGCAGGAAAAAGCAAAAAATTTCAGAATTGCACCTTGCAATGCGGAGAAATTACTGTTTGTGCATTTACAATATTCATTGATTTTTGCCATTGAAAAACATCATGTTATTCATATACCAGAAATGTTTGAAGCTACTGACTGAATGAAAGGAGCTGGCATCTCACTCTCTTTGAATCTTCTTTATCATGCTAAGAGGAGCAGGAAAAAGCAAAAAATTTCAGAATTGCACCTTGCAATGCGGAGAAATTACTGTTTGTGCATTTACAATATTCATTGATTTTTGCCATTGAAAAACGTCCAGAAATGATTGAAGCTACTGACTGAATGAAAGGAGCTGGCATCTCACTCTCTTTGAATCTTCTTTATCATGCTAAGAGGAGCAGGAAAATGCAAGAAATTTCAGAATTGCACCTTGCAATGCGGAGAAATTACTGTTTGTGCATTTACAATATTCATTGATTTTTGCCATTGAAAAACATCCAGAAATGATTGAAGCTACTGACTGAATGAAAGGAGCTGGCATCTCACTCTCTTTGAATCTTCTTTATCATGCTAAGAGGAGCAGGAAAAAGCCAAAAATTTCAGAATTGCACCTTGCAATGCGGAGAAATTACTGTTTGTGCATTTACAATATTCATTGATTTTTGCCATTGAAAAACATCATGTTATTCATATACCAGAAATGATTGAAGCTACTGACTGAATGAAAGGAGCTGGCATCTCACTCTCTTTGAATCTTCTTTATCATGCAAAGAGGAGCAGGAAAAAGCAAAAAATTTCAGAATTGCACCTTGCAATGCGGAGAAATTACTGTTTGTGCATTTACAATATTCATTGATTTTTGCCATTGAAAAACGTCCAGAAATGATTGAAGCAACTGACTGAATGAAAGGAGCTGGCATCTCACTCTCTTTGAATCTTCTTTATCATGCTAAGAGGAGCAGGAAAAAGCAAAAAATTTCAGAATTGCACCTTGCAATGCGGAGAAATTACTGTTTGTGCATTTACAATATTCATTGATTTTTGCCATTGAAAAACGTCCAGAAATAATTGAAGCTACTGACTGAATGAAAGGAGCTGGCATCTCACTCTCTTTGAATCTTCTTTATCATGCTAAGAGGAGCAGGAAAAAGCAAAAAATTTCAGAATTGCAACTTGCAATGCGGAGAAATTACTGTTTGTGCATTTACAATATTCATTGATTTTTGCCATTGAAAAACATCATGTTATTCATATACCAGAAATGATTGAAGCTACTGACTGAATGAAAGGAGCTGGCATCTCACTCTCTTTGAATCTTCTTTATCATGCTATGAGGAGCAGGAAAAAGCAAAAAATTTCAGAATTGCACCTTGCAATGCGGAGAAATTACTGTTTGTGCATTTACAATATTCATTGATTTTTGCCATTGAAAAACGTCCAGAAATGATTGAAGCTACTGACTGAATGAAAGGAGCTGGCATCTCACTCTCTTTGAATCTTCTTTATCATGCTAAGAAGAGCAGGAAAAAGCAAAAAATTTCAGAATTGCACCTTGCAATGCGGAGAAATTACTGTTTGTGCTTTTACAATATTAATTGATTTTTGCCATTGAAAAACATCATGTTATTCATATACCAGAAATGTTTGAAGCTACTGACTGAATGAAAGGAGCTGGCATCTCACTCTCTTTGAATCTTCTTTATCATGCTAAGAGGAGCAGGAAAAAGCAAAAAATTTCAGAATTGCACCTTGCAATGCGGAGAAATTACTGTTTGTGCATTTACAATATTCATTGATTTTTGCCATTGAAAAATGTCCAGAAATGATTGAAGCTGCTGACTGAATGAAAGGAGCTGGCATCTCACTCTCTTTGAATCTTCTTTATCATGCTAAGAGGAGCAGGAAAAAGCAAAAAATTTCCGAATTGCACCTTGCAATGCGGAGAAATTACTGTTTGTGCATTTACAATATTCATTGATTTTTGCCATTGAAAAACATCATGTTATTCATATACCAGAAATGATTGAAGCTACTGACTGAATGAAAGGAGCTGGCATCTCACTCTCTTTGAATCTTCTTTATCATGCTAAGAGGAGCAGGAAAAAGCAAAAAATTTCAGAATTGCACCTTGCAATGCGGAGAAATTACTGTTTGTGCATTTACAATATTCATTGATTTTTGCCATTGAAAAACGTCCAGAAATGATTGAAGCTACTGACTGAATGAAAGGAGCTGGCATCTCACTCTCTTTGAATCTTCTTTATCATGCTAAGAGGAGCAGGAAAAAGCAAAAAATTTCAGAATTACACCTTGCAATGCGGAGAAATTACTGTTTGTGCATTTACAATATTCATTGATTTTTGCCATTGAAAAACGTCCAGAAATGATTGAAGCTACTGACTGAATGAAAGGAGCTGGCGTCTCACTCTCTTTGAATCTTCTTTATCATGCTAAGAGGAGCAGGAAAAAGCAAAAAATTTCAGAATTGCACCTTGCAATGCGGAGAAATTACTGTTTGTGCATTTACAATATTCATTGATTTTTGCCATTGAAAAACATCATGCTATTCATATACCAGAAATGTTTGAAGCTACTGACTGAATGAAAGGAGCTGGCATCTCACTCTCTTTGAATCTTCTTTATCATGCTAAGAGGAGCAGGAAAAAGCAAAAAATTTCAGAATTGCACCTTGCAATGCGGAGAAATTACTGTTTGTGCATTTACAATATTCATTGATTTTTGCCATTGAAAAACGTCCAGAAATGATTGAAGCTACTGACTGAATGAAAGGAGCTGGCATCTCACTCTCTTTGAATCTTCTTTATCATGCTAAGAGGAGCAGGAAAAAGCAAAAAATTTCAGAATTGCACCTTGCAATGCGGAGAAATTACTGTTTGTGCATTTACAATATTCATTGATTTTTGCCATTGAAAAACATCATGTTATTCATATACCAGAAATGATTGAAGCTACTGACTGAATGAAAGGAGCTGGCATCTCGCTCTCTTTGAATCTTCTTTATCATGCTAAGAGGAGCAGGAAAAAGCAAAAAATTTCAGAATTGCATCTTGCAATGCGGAGAAATTACTGTTTGTGCATTTACAATATTCATTGATTTTTGCCATTGAAAAACGTCCAGAAATGATTGAAGCTACTGACTGAATGAAAGGAGCTGGCATCTCACTCTCTTTGAATCTTCTTTATCATGCTAAGAGGAGCAGGAAAAAGCAAAAAATTTCAGAATTGCACCTTGCAATGTGGAGAAATTACTGTTTGTGCATTTACAATATTCATTGATTTTTGCCATTGAAAAACATCATGTTATTCATATACCAGAAATGATTGAAGCTACTGACTGAATGAAAGGAGCTGGCATCTCACTCTCTTTGAATCTTCTTTATCATGCTAAGAGGAGCAGGAAAAAGCAAAAAATTTCAGAATTGCACCTTGCAATGCGGAGAAATTACTGTTTGTGCATTTACAATATTCATTGATTTTTGCCATTGAAAAACGTCCAGAAATGATTGAAGCTACTGACTGAATGAAAGGAGCTGGCATCTCACTCTCTTTGAATCTTCTTTATCATGCTAAGAGGAGCAGGAAAAAGCAAAAAATTTCAGAATTGCACCTTGCAATGCGGAGAAATTACTGTTTGTGCTTTTACAATATTCATTGATTTTTGCCATTGAAAAACATCATGTTATTCATATACCAGAAATGTTTGAAGCTACTGACTGAATGAAAGGAGCTCGCATCTCACTCTCTTTGAATCTTCTTTATCATGCTAAGAGGAGCAGGAAAAAGCAAAAAATTTCAGAATTGCACCTTGCAATGCGGAGAAATTACTGTTTGTGCATTTACAATATTCATTGATTTTTGCCATTGAAAAACGTCCAGAAATGATTGAAGCTACTGACTGAATGAAAGGAGCTGGCATCTCACTCTCTTTGAATCTTCTTTATCATGCTAAGAGGAGCAGGAAAAAGCAAAAAATTTCAGAATTGCACCTTGCAATGCGGAGAAATTACTGTTTGTGCATTTACAATATTCATTGATTTTTGCCATTGAAAAACGTCCAGAAATGATTGAAGCTACTGACTGAAGGAAAGGAGCTGGCATCTCACTCTCTTTGAATCTTCTTTATCATGCTAAGAGGAGCAGGAAAAAGCAAAAAATTTCAGAATTGCAACTTGCAATGCGGAGAAATTACTGTTTGTGCATTTACAATATTCATTGATTTTTGCCATTGAAAAACATCATGTTATTCATATACCAGAAATGATTGAAGCTACTGACTGAATGAAAGGAGCTGGCATCTCACTCTCTTTGAATCTTCTTTATCATGCTAAGAGGAGCAGGAAAAAGCAAAAAATTTCAGAATTGCACCTTGCAATGCGGAGAAATTACTGTTTGTGCATTTACAATATTCATTGATTTTTGCCATTGAAAAACATCATGTTATTCATATACCAGAAATGTTTGAAGCTACTGACTGAATGAAAGGAGCTGGCATCGCACTCTCTTTGAATCTTCTTTATCATGCTAAGAGGAGCAGGAAAAAGCAAAAAATTTCAGAATTGCACCTTGCAATGCGGAGAAATTACTGTTTGTGCATTTACAATATTCATTGATTTTTGCCATTGAAAAACGTCCAGAAATGATTGAAGCTACTGACTGAATGAAAGGAGCTGGCATCTCACTCTCTTTGAATCTTCTTTATCATGCTAAGAGGAGCAGGAAAATGCAAGAAATTTCAGAATTGCACCTTGCAATGCGGAGAAATTACTGTTTGTGCATTTACAATATTCATTGATTTTTGCCATTGAAAAACATCCAGAAATGATTGAAGCTACTGACTGAATGAAAGGAGCTGGCATCTCACTCTCTTTGAATCTTCTTTATCATGCTAAGAGGAGCAGGAAAAAGCCAAAAATTTCAGAATTGCACCTTGCAATGCGGAGAAATTACTGTTTGTGCATTTACAATATTCATTGATTTTTGCCATTGAAAAACATCATGTTATTCATATACCAGAAATGATTGAAGCTACTGACTGAATGAAAGGAGCTGGCATCTCACTCTCTTTGAATCTTCTTTATCATGCAAAGAGGAGCAGGAAAAAGCAAAAAATTTCAGAATTGCACCTTGCAATGCGGAGAAATTACTGTTTGTGCATTTACAATATTCATTGATTTTTGCCATTGAAAAACGTCCAGAAATGATTGAAGCTACTGACTGAATGAAAGGAGCTGGCATCTCACTCTCTTTGAATCTTCTTTATCATGCTAAGAGGAGCAGGAAAAAGCAAAAAATTTCAGAATTGCACCTTGCAATGCGGAGAAATTACTGTTTGTGCATTTACAATATTCACTGATTTTTGCCATTGAAAAACGTCCAGAAATGATTGAAGCAACTGACTGAATGAAAAGAGCTGGCATCTCACTCTCTTTGAATCTTCTTTATCATGCTAAGAGGAGCAGGAAAAAGCAAAAAATTTCAGAATTGCACCTTGCAATGCGGAGAAATTACTGTTTGTGCATTTACAATATTCATTGATTTTTGCCATTGAAAAACGTCCAGAAATAATTGAAGCTACTGACTGAATGAAAGGAGCTGGCATCTCACTCTCTTTGAATCTTCTTTATCATGCTAAGAGGAGCAGGAAAAAGCAAAAAATTTCAGAATTGCAACTTGCAATGCGGAGAAATTACTGTTTGTGCATTTACAATATTCATTGATTTTTGCCATTGAAAAACATCATGTTATTCATATACCAGAAATGATTGAAGCTACTGACTGAATGAAAGGAGCTGGAATCTCACTCTCTTTGAATCTTCTTTATCATGCTAAGAGGAGCAGGAAAAAGCAAAAAATTTCAGAATGGCACCTTGCAATGCGGAGAAATTACTGTTTGTGCATTTACAATATTCATTGATTTTTGCCATTGAAAAACGTCCAGAAATGATTGAAGCTACTGACTGAATGAAAGGAGCTGGCATCTCACTCTCTTGGAATCTTCTTTATCATGCTAAGAGGAGCAGGAAAAAGCAAAAAATTTCAGAATTGCACCTTGCAATGCGGAGAAATTACTGTTTGTGCTTTTACAATATTCATTGATTTTTGCCATTGAAACAAATCATGTTATTCATATACCAGAAATGTTTGAAGCTACTGACTGAATGAAAGGAGCTGGCATCTCACTCTCTTTGAATCTTCTTTATCATGCTAAGAGGAGCAGGAAAAAGCAAAACATTTCAGAATTGCACCTTGCAATGTGGAGAAATTACTGTTTGTGCATTTACAATATTCATTGATTTTTGCCATTGAAAAATGTCCAGAAATGATTGAAGCTGCTGACTGAATGAAAGGAGCTGGCATCTCACTCTCTTTGAATCTTCTTTATCATGCTAAGAGGAGCAGGAAAAAGCAAAAAATTTCAGAATTGCACCTTGCAATGCGGAGAAATTACTGTTTGTGCATTTACAATATTCATTGATTTTTGCCATTGAAAAACATCATGTTATTCATATACCAGAAATGTTTGAAGCTACTGACTGAATGAAAGGAGCTGGCATCTCACTCTCTTTGAATCTTCTTTATCATGCTAAGAGGAGCAGGAAAAAGCAAAAAATTTCAGAATTGCACCTTGCAATGCGGAGAAATTACTGTTTGTGCATTTACAATATTCATTGATTTTTGCCATTGAAAAACGTCCAGAAATGATTGAAGCTACTGACTGAATGAAAGGAGCTGGCATCTCACTCTCTTTGAATCTTCTTTATCATGCTAAGAGGAGCAGGAAAAAGCAAAAAATTTCAGAATTGCACCTTGCAATGCGGAGAAATTACTGTTTGTGCATTTACAATATTCATTGATTTTTGCCATTGAAAAACATCATGTTATTCATATACCAGAAATGATTGAAGCTACTGACTGAATGAAAGGAGCTGGCATCTCGCTCTCTTTGAATCTTCTTTATCATGCTAAGAGGAGCAGGAAAAAGCAAAAAATTTCAGAATTGCACCTTGCAATGCGGAGAAATTACTGTTTGTGCATTTACAATATTCATTGATTTTTGCCATTGAAAAACGTCCGGAAATGATTGAAGCTACTGACTGAATGAAAGGAGCTGGCATCTCACTCTCTTTGAATCTTCTTTATCATGCTAAGAGGAGCAGGAAAAAGCAAAAAATTTCAGAATTGCACCTTGCAATGTGGAGAAATTACTGTTTGTGCATTTACAATATTCATTGATTTTTGCCATTGAAAAACATCATGTTATTCATATACCAGAAATGATTGAAGCTACTGACTGAATGAAAGGAGCTGGCATCTCACTCTCTTTGAATCTTCTTTATCATGCTAAGAGGAGCAGGAAAGAGCAAAAAAATTCAGAATTGCACCTTGCAATGCGGAGAAATTACTGTTTGTGCATTTACAATATTCATTGATTTTTGCCATTGAAAAACGTCCAGAAATGATTGAAGCTACTGACTGAATGAAAGGAGCTGGCATCTCACTCTCTTTGAATCTTCTTTATCATGCTAAGAGGAGCAGGAAAAAGCAAAAAATTTCAGAATTGCACCTTGCAATGCGGAGAAATTACTGTTTGTGCTTTTACAATATTCATTGATTTTTGCCATTGAAAAACATCATGTTATTCATATACCAGAAATGTTTGAAGCTACTGACTGAATGAAAGGAGCTGGCATCTCACTCTCTTTGAATCTTCTTTATCATGCTAAGAGGAGCAGGAAAAAGCAAAAAATTTCAGAATTGCACCTTGCAATGCGGAGAAATTACTGTTTGTGCATTTACAATATTCATTGATTTTTGCCATTGAAAAACGTCCAGAAATGATTGAAGCTACTGACTGAATGAAAGGAGCTGGCATCTCACTCTCTTTGAATCTTCTTTATCATGCTAAGAGGAGCAGGAAAAAGCAAAAAATTTCAGAATTGCACCTTGCAATGCGGAGAAATTACTGTTTGTGCATTTACAATATTCATTGATTTTTGCCATTGAAAAACGTCCAGAAATGATTGAAGCTACTGACTGAATGAAAGGAGCTGGCATCTCACTCTCTTTGAATCTTCTTTATCATGCTAAGAGGAGCAGGAAAAAGCAAAAAATTTCAGAATTGCAACTTGCAATGCGGAGAAATTACTGTTTGTGCATTTACAATATTCATTGATTTTTGCCATTGAAAAACATCATGTTATTCATATACCAGAAATGATTGAAGCTACTGACTGAATGAAAGGAGCTGGCATCTCACTCTCTTTGAATCTTCTTTATCATGCGAAGAGGAGCAGGAAAAAGCAAAAAATTTCAGAATTGCACCTTGCAATGCGGAGAAATTACTGTTTGTGCATTTACAATATTCATTGATTTTTGCCATTGAAAAACATCATGTTATTCATATACCAGAAATGTTTGAAGCTACTGACTGAATGAAAGGAGCTGGCATCGCACTCTCTTTGAATCTTCTTTATCATGCTAAGAGGAGCAGGAAAAAGCAAAAAATTTCAGAATTGCACCTTGCAATGCGGAGAAATTACTGTTTGTGCATTTACAATATTCATTGATTTTTGCCATTGAAAAACGTCCAGAAATGATTGAAGCTACTGACTGAATGAAAGGAGCTGGCATCTCACTCTCTTTGAATCTTCTTTATCATGCTAAGAGGAGCAGGAAAATGCAAGAAATTTCAGAATTGCACCTTGCAATGCGGAGAAATTACTGTTTGTGCATTTACAATATTCATTGATTTTTGCCATTGAAAAACATCCAGAAATGATTGAAGCTACTGACTGAATGAAAGGAGCTGGCATCTCACTCTCTTTGAATCTTCTTTATCATGCTAAGAGGAGCAGGAAAAAGCCAAAAATTTCAGAATTGCACCTTGCAATGCGGAGAAATTACTGTTTGTGCATTTACAATATTCATTGATTTTTGCCATTGAAAAACATCATGTTATTCATATACCAGAAATGATTGAAGCTACTGACTGAATGAAAGGAGCTGGCATCTCACTCTCTTTGAATCTTCTTTATCATGCAAAGAGGAGCAGGAAAAAGCAAAAAATTTCAGAATTGCACCTTGCAATGCGGAGAAATTACTGTTTGTGCATTTACAATATTCATTGATTTTTGCCATTGAAAAACGTCCAGAAATGATTGAAGCTACTGACTGAATGAAAGGAGCTGGCATCTCACTCTCTTTGAATCTTCTTTATCATGCTAAGAAGAGCAGGAAAAAGCAAAAAATTTCAGAATTGCACCTTGCAATGCGGAGAAATTACTGTTTGTGCTTTTACAATATTAATTGATTTTTGCCATTGAAAAACATCATGTTATTCATATACCAGAAATGTTTGAAGCTACTGACTGAATGAAAGGAGCTGGCATCTCACTCTCTTTGAATCTTCTTTATCATGCTAAGAGGAGCAGGAAAAAGCAAAAAATTTCAGAATTGCACCTTGCAATGCGGAGAAATTACTGCTTGTGCATTTACAATATTCATTGATTTTTGCCATTGAAAAATGTCCAGAAATGATTGAAGCTGCTGACTGAATGAAAGGAGCTGGCATCTCACTCTCTTTGAATCTTCTTTATCATGCTAAGAGGAGCAGGAAAAAGCAAAAAATTTCCGAATTGCACCTTGCAATGCGGAGAAATTACTGTTTGTGCATTTACAATATTCATTGATTTTTGCCATTGAAAAACATCATGTTATTCATATACCAGAAATGATTGAAGCTACTGACTGAATGAAAGGAGCTGGCATCTCACTCTCTTTGAATCTTCTTTATCATGCTAAGAGGAGCAGGAAAAAGCAAAAAATTTCAGAATTGCACCTTGCAATGCGGAGAAATTACTGTTTGTGCATTTACAATATTCATTGATTTTTGCCATTGAAAAACATCATGTTATTCATATACCAGAAATGTTTGAAGCTACTGACTGAATGAAAGGAGCTGGCATCTCACTCTCTTTGAATCTTCTTTATCATGCTAAGAGGAGCAGGAAAAAGCAAAAAATTTCAGAATTGCACCTTGCAATGCGGAGAAATTACTGTTTGTGCATTTACAATATTCATTGATTTTTGCCATTGAAAAACGTCCAGAAATGATTGAAGCTACTGACTGAATGAAAGGAGCTGGCATCTCACTCTCTTTGAATCTTCTTTATCATGCTAAGAGGAGCAGGAAAAAGCAAAAAATTTCAGAATTGCACCTTGCAATGCGGAGAAATTACTGTTTGTGCATTTACAATATTCATTGATTTTTGCCATTGAAAAACATCATGTTATTCATATACCAGAAATGATTGAAGCTACTGACTGAATGAAAGGAGCTGGCATCTCGCTCTCTTTGAATCTTCTTTATCATGCTAAGAGGAGCAGGAAAAAGCAAAAAATTTCAGAATTGCACCTTGCAATGCGGAGAAATTACTGTTTGTGCATTTACAATATTCATTGATTTTTGCCATTGAAAAACGTCCGGAAATGATTGAAGCTACTGACTGAATGAAAGGAGCTGGCATCTCACTCTCTTTGAATCTTCTTTATCATGCTAAGAGGAGCAGGAAAAAGCAAAAAATTTCAGAATTGCACCTTGCAATGTGGAGAAATTACTGTTTGTGCATTTACAATATTCATTGATTTTTGCCATTGAAAAACATCATGTTATTCATATACCAGAAATGATTGAAGCTACTGACTGAATGAAAGGAGCTGGCATCTCACTCTCTTTGAATCTTCTTTATCATGCTAAGAGGAGCAGGAAAGAGCAAAAAAATTCAGAATTGCACCTTGCAATGCGGAGAAATTACTGTTTGTGCATTTACAATATTCATTGATTTTTGCCATTGAAAAACGTCCAGAAATGATTGAAGCTACTGACTGAATGAAAGGAGCTGGCATCTCACTCTCTTTGAATCTTCTTTATCATGCTAAGAGGAGCAGGAAAAAGCAAAAAATTTCAGAATTGCACCTTGCAATGCGGAGAAATTACTGTTTGTGCTTTTACAATATTCATTGATTTTTGCCATTGAAAAACATCATGTTATTCATATACCAGAAATGTTTGAAGCTACTGACTGAATGAAAGGAGCTGGCATCTCACTCTCTTTGAATCTTCTTTATCATGCTAAGAGGAGCAGGAAAAAGCAAAAAATTTCAGAATTGCACCTTGCAATGCGGAGAAATTACTGTTTGTGCATTTACAATATTCATTGATTTTTGCCATTGAAAAACGTCCAGAAATGATTGAAGCTACTGACTGAATGAAAGGAGCTGGCATCTCACTCTCTTTGAATCTTCTTTATCATGCTAAGAGGAGCAGGAAAAAGCAAAAAATTTCAGAATTGCACCTTGCAATGCGGAGAAATTACTGTTTGTGCATTTACAATATTCATTGATTTTTGCCATTGAAAAACGTCCAGAAATGATTGAAGCTACTGACTGAATGAAAGGAGCTGGCATCTCACTCTCTTTGAATCTTCTTTATCATGCTAAGAGGAGCAGGAAAAAGCAAAAAATTTCAGAATTGCAACTTGCAATGCGGAGAAATTACTGTTTGTGCATTTACAATATTCATTGATTTTTGCCATTGAAAAACATCATGTTATTCATATACCAGAAATGATTGAAGCTACTGACTGAATGAAAGGAGCTGGCATCTCACTCTCTTTGAATCTTCTTTATCATGCGAAGAGGAGCAGGAAAAAGCAAAAAATTTCAGAATTGCACCTTGCAATGCGGAGAAATTACTGTTTGTGCATTTACAATATTCATTGATTTTTGCCATTGAAAAACATCATGTTATTCATATACCAGAAATGTTTGAAGCTACTGACTGAATGAAAGGAGCTGGCATCGCACTCTCTTTGAATCTTCTTTATCATGCTAAGAGGAGCAGGAAAAAGCAAAAAATTTCAGAATTGCACCTTGCAATGCGGAGAAATTACTGTTTGTGCATTTACAATATTCATTGATTTTTGCCATTGAAAAACGTCCAGAAATGATTGAAGCTACTGACTGAATGAAAGGAGCTGGCATCTCACTCTCTTTGAATCTTCTTTATCATGCTAAGAGGAGCAGGAAAATGCAAGAAATTTCAGAATTGCACCTTGCAATGCGGAGAAATTACTGTTTGTGCATTTACAATATTCATTGATTTTTGCCATTGAAAAACATCCAGAAATGATTGAAGCTACTGACTGAATGAAAGGAGCTGGCATCTCACTCTCTTTGAATCTTCTTTATCATGCTAAGAGGAGCAGGAAAAAGCCAAAAATTTCAGAATTGCACCTTGCAATGCGGAGAAATTACTGTTTGTGCATTTACAATATTCATTGATTTTTGCCATTGAAAAACATCATGTTATTCATATACCAGAAATGATTGAAGCTACTGACTGAATGAAAGGAGCTGGCATCTCACTCTCTTTGAATCTTCTTTATCATGCAAAGAGGAGCAGGAAAAAGCAAAAAATTTCAGAATTGCACCTTGCAATGCGGAGAAATTACTGTTTGTGCATTTACAATATTCATTGATTTTTGCCATTGAAAAACGTCCAGAAATGATTGAAGCTACTGACTGAATGAAAGGAGCTGGCATCTCACTCTCTTTGAATCTTCTTTATCATGCTAAGAAGAGCAGGAAAAAGCAAAAAATTTCAGAATTGCACCTTGCAATGCGGAGAAATTACTGTTTGTGCTTTTACAATATTAATTGATTTTTGCCATTGAAAAACATCATGTTATTCATATACCAGAAATGTTTGAAGCTACTGACTGAATGAAAGGAGCTGGCATCTCACTCTCTTTGAATCTTCTTTATCATGCTAAGAGGAGCAGGAAAAAGCAAAAAATTTCAGAATTGCACCTTGCAATGCGGAGAAATTACTGTTTGTGCATTTACAATATTCATTGATTTTTGCCATTGAAAAATGTCCAGAAATGATTGAAGCTGCTGACTGAATGAAAGGAGCTGGCATCTCACTCTCTTTGAATCTTCTTTATCATGCTAAGAGGAGCAGGAAAAAGCAAAAAATTTCCGAATTGCACCTTGCAATGCGGAGAAATTACTGTTTGTGCATTTACAATATTCATTGATTTTTGCCATTGAAAAACATCATGTTATTCATATACCAGAAATGATTGAAGCTACTGACTGAATGAAAGGAGCTGGCATCTCACTCTCTTTGAATCTTCTTTATCATGCTAAGAGGAGCAGGAAAAAGCAAAAAATTTCAGAATTGCACCTTGCAATGCGGAGAAATTACTGTTTGTGCATTTACAATATTCATTGATTTTTGCCATTGAAAAACGTCCAGAAATGATTGAAGCTACTGACTGAATGAAAGGAGCTGGCATCTCACTCTCTTTGAATCTTCTTTATCATGCTAAGAGGAGCAGGAAAAAGCAAAAAATTTCAGAATTACACCTTGCAATGCGGAGAAATTACTGTTTGTGCATTTACAATATTCATTGATTTTTGCCATTGAAAAACGTCCAGAAATGATTGAAGCTACTGACTGAATGAAAGGAGCTGGCATCTCACTCTCTTTGAATCTTCTTTATCATGCTAAGAGGAGCAGGAAAAAGCAAAAAATTTCAGAATTGCACCTTGCAATGCGGAGAAATTACTGTTTGTGCATTTACAATATTCATTGATTTTTGCCATTGAAAAACATCATGCTATTCATATACCAGAAATGTTTGAAGCTACTGACTGAATGAAAGGAGCTGGCATCTCACTCTCTTTGAATCTTCTTTATCATGCTAAGAGGAGCAGGAAAAAGCAAAAAATTTCAGAATTGCACCTTGCAATGCGGAGAAATTACTGTTTGTGCATTTACAATATTCATTGATTTTTGCCATTGAAAAACGTCCAGAAATGATTGAAGCTACTGACTGAATGAAAGGAGCTGGCATCTCACTCTCTTTGAATCTTCTTTATCATGCTAAGAGGAGCAGGAAAAAGCAAAAAATTTCAGAATTGCACCTTGCAATGCGGAGAAATTACTGTTTGTGCATTTACAATATTCATTGATTTTTGCCATTGAAAAACATCATGTTATTCATATACCAGAAATGATTGAAGCTACTGACTGAATGAAAGGAGCTGGCATCTCGCTCTCTTTGAATCTTCTTTATCATGCTAAGAGGAGCAGGAAAAAGCAAAAAATTTCAGAATTGCATCTTGCAATGCGGAGAAATTACTGTTTGTGCATTTACAATATTCATTGATTTTTGCCATTGAAAAACGTCCAGAAATGATTGAAGCTACTGACTGAATGAAAGGAGCTGGCATCTCACTCTCTTTGAATCTTCTTTATCATGCTAAGAGGAGCAGGAAAAAGCAAAAAATTTCAGAATTGCACCTTGCAATGTGGAGAAATTACTGTTTGTGCATTTACAATATTCATTGATTTTTGCCATTGAAAAACATCATGTTATTCATATACCAGAAATGATTGAAGCTACTGACTGAATGAAAGGAGCTGGCATCTCACTCTCTTTGAATCTTCTTTATCATGCTAAGAGGAGCAGGAAAAAGCAAAAAATTTCAGAATTGCACCTTGCAATGCGGAGAAATTACTGTTTGTGCATTTACAATATTCATTGATTTTTGCCATTGAAAAACGTCCAGAAATGATTGAAGCTACTGACTGAATGAAAGGAGCTGGCATCTCACTCTCTTTGAATCTTCTTTATCATGCTAAGAGGAGCAGGAAAAAGCAAAAAATTTCAGAATTGCACCTTGCAATGCGGAGAAATTACTGTTTGTGCTTTTACAATATTCATTGATTTTTGCCATTGAAAAACATCATGTTATTCATATACCAGAAATGTTTGAAGCTACTGACTGAATGAAAGGAGCTCGCATCTCACTCTCTTTGAATCTTCTTTATCATGCTAAGAGGAGCAGGAAAAAGCAAAAAATTTCAGAATTGCACCTTGCAATGCGGAGAAATTACTGTTTGTGCATTTACAATATTCATTGATTTTTGCCATTGAAAAACGTCCAGAAATGATTGAAGCTACTGACTGAATGAAAGGAGCTGGCATCTCACTCTCTTTGAATCTTCTTTATCATGCTAAGAGGAGCAGGAAAAAGCAAAAAATTTCAGAATTGCACCTTGCAATGCGGAGAAATTACTGTTTGTGCATTTACAATATTCATTGATTTTTGCCATTGAAAAACGTCCAGAAATGATTGAAGCTACTGACTGAAGGAAAGGAGCTGGCATCTCACTCTCTTTGAATCTTCTTTATCATGCTAAGAGGAGCAGGAAAAAGCAAAAAATTTCAGAATTGCAACTTGCAATGCGGAGAAATTACTGTTTGTGCATTTACAATATTCATTGATTTTTGCCATTGAAAAACATCATGTTATTCATATACCAGAAATGATTGAAGCTACTGACTGAATGAAAGGAGCTGGCATCTCACTCTCTTTGAATCTTCTTTATCATGCTAAGAGGAGCAGGAAAAAGCAAAAAATTTCAGAATTGCACCTTGCAATGCGGAGAAATTACTGTTTGTGCATTTACAATATTCATTGATTTTTGCCATTGAAAAACATCATGTTATTCATATACCAGAAATGTTTGAAGCTACTGACTGAATGAAAGGAGCTGGCATCGCACTCTCTTTGAATCTTCTTTATCATGCTAAGAGGAGCAGGAAAAAGCAAAAAATTTCAGAATTGCACCTTGCAATGCGGAGAAATTACTGTTTGTGCATTTACAATATTCATTGATTTTTGCCATTGAAAAACGTCCAGAAATGATTGAAGCTACTGACTGAATGAAAGGAGCTGGCATCTCACTCTCTTTGAATCTTCTTTATCATGCTAAGAGGAGCAGGAAAATGCAAGAAATTTCAGAATTGCACCTTGCAATGCGGAGAAATTACTGTTTGTGCATTTACAATATTCATTGATTTTTGCCATTGAAAAACATCCAGAAATGATTGAAGCTACTGACTGAATGAAAGGAGCTGGCATCTCACTCTCTTTGAATCTTCTTTATCATGCTAAGAGGAGCAGGAAAAAGCCAAAAATTTCAGAATTGCACCTTGCAATGCGGAGAAATTACTGTTTGTGCATTTACAATATTCATTGATTTTTGCCATTGAAAAACATCATGTTATTCATATACCAGAAATGATTGAAGCTACTGACTGAATGAAAGGAGCTGGCATCTCACTCTCTTTGAATCTTCTTTATCATGCAAAGAGGAGCAGGAAAAAGCAAAAAATTTCAGAATTGCACCTTGCAATGCGGAGAAATTACTGTTTGTGCATTTACAATATTCATTGATTTTTGCCATTGAAAAACGTCCAGAAATGATTGAAGCTACTGACTGAATGAAAGGAGCTGGCATCTCACTCTCTTTGAATCTTCTTTATCATGCTAAGCGGAGCAGGAAAAAGCAAAAAATTTCAGAATTGCACCTTGCAATGCGGAGAAATTACTGTTTGTGCATTTACAATATTCACTGATTTTTGCCATTGAAAAACGTCCAGAAATGATTGAAGCAACTGACTGAATGAAAAGAGCTGGCATCTCACTCTCTTTGAATCTTCTTTATCATGCTAAGAGGAGCAGGAAAAAGCAAAAAATTTCAGAATTGCACCTTGCAATGCGGAGAAATTACTGTTTGTGCATTTACAATATTCATTGATTTTTGCCATTGAAAAACGTCCAGAAATAATTGAAGCTACTGACTGAATGAAAGGAGCTGGCATCTCACTCTCTTTGAATCTTCTTTATCATGCTAAGAGGAGCAGGAAAAAGCAAAAAATTTCAGAATTGCAACTTGCAATGCGGAGAAATTACTGTTTGTGCATTTACAATATTCATTGATTTTTGCCATTGAAAAACATCATGTTATTCATATACCAGAAATGATTGAAGCTACTGACTGAATGAAAGGAGCTGGAATCTCACTCTCTTTGAATCTTCTTTATCATGCTAAGAGGAGCAGGAAAAAGCAAAAAATTTCAGAATGGCACCTTGCAATGCGGAGAAATTACTGTTTGTGCATTTACAATATTCATTGATTTTTGCCATTGAAAAACGTCCAGAAATGATTGAAGCTACTGACTGAATGAAAGGAGCTGGCATCTCACTCTCTTTGAATCTTCTTTATCATGCTAAGAGGAGCAGGAAAAAGCAAAAAATTTCAGAATTGCACCTTGCAATGCGGAGAAATTACTGTTTGTGCTTTTACAATATTCATTGATTTTTGCCATTGAAACAAATCATGTTATTCATATACCAGAAATGTTTGAAGCTACTGACTGAATGAAAGGAGCTGGCATCTCACTCTCTTTGAATCTTCTTTATCATGCTAAGAGGAGCAGGAAAAAGCAAAACATTTCAGAATTGCACCTTGCAATGTGGAGAAATTACTGTTTGTGCATTTACAATATTCATTGATTTTTGCCATTGAAAAATGTCCAGAAATGATTGAAGCTGCTGACTGAATGAAAGGAGCTGGCATCTCACTCTCTTTGAATCTTCTTTATCATGCTAAGAGGAGCAGGAAAAAGCAAAAAATTTCAGAATTGCACCTTGCAATGCGGAGAAATTACTGTTTGTGCATTTACAATATTCATTGATTTTTGCCATTGAAAAACATCATGTTATTCATATACCAGAAATGTTTGAAGCTACTGACTGAATGAAAGGAGCTGGCATCTCACTCTCTTTGAATCTTCTTTATCATGCTAAGAGGAGCAGGAAAAAGCAAAAAATTTCAGAATTGCACCTTGCAATGCGGAGAAATTACTGTTTGTGCATTTACAATATTCATTGATTTTTGCCATTGAAAAACGTCCAGAAATGATTGAAGCTACTGACTGAATGAAAGGAGCTGACATCTCACTCTCTTTGAATCTTCTTTATCATGCTAAGAGGAGCAGGAAAAAGCAAAAAATTTCAGAATTGCACCTTGCAATGCGGAGAAATTACTGTTTGTGCATTTACAATATTCATTGATTTTTGCCATTGAAAAACATCATGTTATTCATATACCAGAAATGATTGAAGCTACTGACTGAATGAAAGGAGCTGGCATCTCGCTCTCTTTGAATCTTCTTTATCATGCTAAGAGGAGCAGGAAAAAGCAAAAAATTTCAGAATTGCACCTTGCAATGCGGAGAAATTACTGTTTGTGCATTTACAATATTCATTGATTTTTGCCATTGAAAAACGTCCAGAAATGATTGAAGCTACTGACTGAATGAAAGGAGCTGGCATCTCACTCTCTTTGAATCTTCTTTATCATGCTAAGAGGAGCAGGAAAAAGCAAAAAATTTCAGAATTGCACCTTGCAATGTGGAGAAATTACTGTTTGTGCATTTACAATATTCATTGATTTTTGCCATTGAAAAACATCATGTTATTCATATACCAGAAATGATTGAAGCTACTGACTGAATGAAAGGAGCTGGCATCTCACTCTCTTTGAATCTTCTTTATCATGCTAAGAGGAGCAGGAAAGAGCAAAAAAATTCAGAATTGCACCTTGCAATGCGGAGAAATTACTGTTTGTGCATTTACAATATTCATTGATTTTTGCCATTGAAAAACGTCCAGAAATGATTGAAGCTACTGACTGAATGAAAGGAGCTGGCATCTCACTCTCTTTGAATCTTCTTTATCATGCTAAGAGGAGCAGGAAAAAGCAAAAAATTTCAGAATTGCACCTTGCAATGCGGAGAAATTACTGTTTGTGCTTTTACAATATTCATTGATTTTTGCCATTGAAAAACATCATGTTATTCATATACCAGAAATGTTTGAAGCTACTGACTGAATGAAAGGAGCTGGCATCTCACTCTCTTTGAATCTTCTTTATCATGCTAAGAGGAGCAGGAAAAAGCAAAAAATTTCAGAATTGCACCTTGCAATGCGGAGAAATTACTGTTTGTGCATTTACAATATTCATTGATTTTTGCCATTGAAAAACGTCCAGAAATGATTGAAGCTACTGACTGAATGAAAGGAGCTGGCATCTCACTCTCTTTGAATCTTCTTTATCATAATAAGAGGAGCAGGAAAAAGCAAAAAATTTCAGAATTGCACCTTGCAATGCGGAGAAATTACTGTTTGTGCATTTACAATATTCATTGATTTTTGCCATTGAAAAACGTCCAGAAATGATTGAAGCTACTGACTGAATGAAAGGAGCTGGCATCTCACTCTCTTTGAATCTTCTTTATCATGCTAAGAGGAGCAGGAAAAAGCAAAAAATTTCAGAATTGCAACTTGCAATGCGGAGAAATTACTGTTTGTGCATTTACAATATTCATTGATTTTTGCCATTGAAAAACATCATGTTATTCATATACCAGAAATGATTGAAGCTACTGACTGAATGAAAGGAGCTGGCATCTCACTCTCTTTGAATCTTCTTTATCATGCGAAGAGGAGCAGGAAAAAGCAAAAAATTTCAGAATTGCACCTTGCAATGCGGAGAAATTACTGTTTGTGCATTTACAATATTCATTGATTTTTGCCATTGAAAAACATCATGTTATTCATATACCAGAAATGTTTGAAGCTACTGACTGAATGAAAGGAGCTGGCATCGCACTCTCTTTGAATCTTCTTTATCATGCTAAGAGGAGCAGGAAAAAGCAAAAAATTTCAGAATTGCACCTTGCAATGCGGAGAAATTACTGTTTGTGCATTTACAATATTCATTGATTTTTGCCATTGAAAAACGTCCAGAAATGATTGAAGCTACTGACTGAATGAAAGGAGCTGGCATCTCACTCTCTTTGAATCTTCTTTATCATGCTAAGAGGAGCAGGAAAATGCAAGAAATTTCAGAATTGCACCTTGCAATGCGGAGAAATTACTGTTTGTGCATTTACAATATTCATTGATTTTTGCCATTGAAAAACATCCAGAAATGATTGAAGCTACTGACTGAATGAAAGGAGCTGGCATCTCACTCTCTTTGAATCTTCTTTATCATGCTAAGAGGAGCAGGAAAAAGCCAAAAATTTCAGAATTGCACCTTGCAATGCGGAGAAATTACTGTTTGTGCATTTACAATATTCATTGATTTTTGCCATTGAAAAACATCATGTTATTCATATACCAGAAATGATTGAAGCTACTGACTGAATGAAAGGAGCTGGCATCTCACTCTCTTTGAATCTTCTTTATCATGCAAAGAGGAGCAGGAAAAAGCAAAAAATTTCAGAATTGCACCTTGCAATGCGGAGAAATTACTGTTTGTGCATTTACAATATTCATTGATTTTTGCCATTGAAAAACGTCCAGAAATGATTGAAGCTACTGACTGAATGAAAGGAGCTGGCATCTCACTCTCTTTGAATCTTCTTTATCATGCTAAGAGGAGCAGGAAAAAGCAAAAAATTTCAGAATTGCACCTTGCAATGCGGAGAAATTACTGTTTGTGCATTTACAATATTCACTGATTTTTGCCATTGAAAAACGTCCAGAAATGATTGAAGCAACTGACTGAATGAAAGGAGCTGGCATCTCACTCTCTTTGAATCTTCTTTATCATGCTAAGAGGAGCAGGAAAAAGCAAAAAATTTCAGAATTGCACCTTGCAATGCGGAGAAATTACTGTTTGTGCATTTACAATATTCATTGATTTTTGCCATTGAAAAACGTCCAGAAATAATTGAAGCTACTGACTGAATGAAAGGAGCTGGCATCTCACTCTCTTTGAATCTTCTTTATCATGCTAAGAGGAGCAGGAAAAAGCAAAAAATTTCAGAATTGCAACTTGCAATGCGGAGAAATTACTGTTTGTGCATTTACAATATTCATTGATTTTTGCCATTGAAAAACATCATGTTATTCATATACCAGAAATGATTGAAGCTACTGACTGAATGAAAGGAGCTGGAATCTCACTCTCTTTGAATCTTCTTTATCATGCTAAGAGGAGCAGGAAAAAGCAAAAAATTTCAGAATGGCACCTTGCAATGCGGAGAAATTACTGTTTGTGCATTTACAATATTCATTGATTTTTGCCATTGAAAAACGTCCAGAAATGATTGAAGCTACTGACTGAATGAAAGGAGCTGGCATCTCACTCTCTTTGAATCTTCTTTATCATGCTAAGAGGAGCAGGAAAAAGCAAAAAATTTCAGAATTGCACCTTGCAATGCGGAGAAATTACTGTTTGTGCTTTTACAATATTCATTGATTTTTGCCATTGAAACAAATCATGTTATTCATATACCAGAAATGTTTGAAGCTACTGACTGAATGAAAGGAGCTGGCATCTCACTCTCTTTGAATCTTCTTTATCATGCTAAGAGGAGCAGGAAAAAGCAAAACATTTCAGAATTGCACCTTGCAATGCGGAGAAATTACTGTTTGTGCATTTACAATATTCATTGATTTTTGCCATTGAAAAATGTCCAGAAATGATTGAAGCTGCTGACTGAATGAAAGGAGCTGGCATCTCACTCTCTTTGAATCTTCTTTATCATGCTAAGAGGAGCAGGAAAAAGCAAAAAATTTCAGAATTGCACCTTGCAATGCGGAGAAATTACTGTTTGTGCATTTACAATATTCATTGATTTTTGCCATTGAAAAACATCATGTTATTCATATACCAGAAATGATTAAAGCTACTGACTGAATGAAAGGAGCTGGCATCTCACTCTCTTTGAATCTTCTTTATCATGCTAAGAGGAGCAAGAAAAAGCAAAAAATTTCAGAATTGCACCTTGCAATGCGGAGAAATTACTGTTTGTGCATTTACAATATTCATTGATTTTTGCCATTGAAAAACGTCCAGAAATGATTGAAGCTACTGACTGAATGAAAGGAGCTGGCATCTCACTCTCTTTGAATCTTCTTTATCATGCTAAGAGGAGCAGGAAAAAGCAAAAAATTTCAGAATTGCACCTTGCAATGCGGAGAAATTACTGTTTGTGCATTTACAATATTCATTGATTTTTGCCATTGAAAAACGTCCAGAAATGATTGAAGCTACTGACTGAATGAAAGGAGCTGGCATCTCACTCTCTTTGAATCTTCTTTATCATGCTAAGAGGAGCAGGAAAAAGCAAAAAATTTCAGAATTGCACCTTGCAATGCGGAGAAATTACTGTTTGTGCATTTACAATATTCATTGATTTTTGCCATTGAAAAACATCATGTTATTCATATACCAGAAATGTTTGAAGCTACTGACTGAATGAAAGGAGCTGGCATCTCACTCTCTTTGAATCTTCTTTATCATGCTAAGAGGAGCAGGAAAAAGCAAAAAATTTCAGAATTGCACCTTGCAATGCGGAGAAATTACTGTTTGTGCATTTACAATATTCATTGATTTTTGCCATTGAAAAACGTCCAGAAATGATTGAAGCTACTGACTGAATGAAAGGAGCTGGCATCTCACTCTCTTTGAATCTTCTTTATCATGCTAAGAGGAGCAGGAAAAAGCAAAAAATTTCAGAATTGCACCTTGCAATGCGGAGAAATTACTGTTTGTGCATTTACAATATTCATTGATTTTTGCCATTGAAAAACATCATGTTATTCATATACCAGAAATGATTGAAGCTACTGACTGAATGAAAGGAGCTGGCATCTCGCTCTCTTTGAATCTTCTTTATCATGCTAAGAGGAGCAGGAAAAAGCAAAAAATTTCAGAATTGCACCTTGCAATGCGGAGAAATTACTGTTTGTGCATTTACAATATTCATTGATTTTTGCCATTGAAAAACGTCCAGAAGAGATTGAAGCTACTGACTGAATGAAAGGAGCTGGCATCTCACTCTCTTTGAATCTTCTTTATCATGCTAAGAGGAGCAGGAAAAAGCAAAAAATTTCAGAATTGCACCTTGCAATGTGGAGAAATTACTGTTTGTGCATTTACAATATTCATTGATTTTTGCCATTGAAAAACATCATGTTATTCATATACCAGAAATGATTGAAGCTACTGACTGAATGAAAGGAGCTGGCATCTCACTCTCTTTGAATCTTCTTTATCATGCTAAGCGGAGCAGGAAAAAGCAAAAAATTTCAGAATTGCACCTTGCAATGCGGAGAAATTACTGTTTGTGCATTTACAATATTCATTGATTTTTGCCATTGAAAAACGTCCAGAAATGATTGAAGCTACTGACTGAATGAAAGGAGCTGGCATCTCACTCTCTTTGAATCTTCTTTATCATGCTAAGAGGAGCAGGAAAAAGCAAAAAATTTCAGAATTGCACCTTGCAATGCGGAGAAATTACTGTTTGTGCATTTACAATATTCATTGATTTTTGCCATTGAAAAACGTCCAGAAATGATTGAAGCTACTGACTGAATGAAAGGAGCTGGCATCTCACTCTCTTTGAATCTTCTTTATCATGCTAAGAGGAGCAGGAAAAAGCAAAAAATTTCAGAATTGCAACTTGCAATGCGGAGAAATTACTGTTTGTGCATTTACAATATTCATTGATTTTTGCCATTGAAAAACATCATGTTATTCATATACCAGAAATGATTGAAGCTACTGACTGAATGAAAGGAGCTGGCATCTCACTCTCTTTGAATCTTCTTTATCATGCTAAGAGGAGCAGGAAAAAGCAAAAAATTTCAGAATTGCACCTTGCAATGCGGAGAAATTACTGTTTGTGCATTTACAATATTCATTGATTTTTGCCATTGAAAAACGTCCAGAAATGATTGAAGCTACTGACTGAATGAAAGGAGCTGGCATCTCACTCTCTTTGAATCTTCTTTATCATGCTAAGAGGAGCAGGAAAAAGCAAAAAATTTCAGAATTGCACCTTGCAATGCGGAGAAATTACTGTTTGTGCATTTACAATATTCATTGATTTTTGCCATTGAAAAACGTCCAGAAATGATTGAAGCTACTGACTGAATGAAAGGAGCTGGCATCTCACTCTCTTTGAATCTTCTTTATCATGCTAAGAGGAGCAGGAAAAAGCAAAAAATTTCAGAATTGCACCTTGCAATGCGGAGAAATTACTGTTTGTGCATTTACAATATTCATTAATTTTTGCCATTGAAAAACATCATGTTATTCATATCCCAGAAATGTTTGAAGCTACTGACTGAATGAAAGAAGCTGGCATCTCACTCTCTTTGAATCTTCTTTATCATGCTAAGAGGAGCAGGAAAAAGCAAAAAATTTCAGAATTGCACCTTGCAATGCGGAGAAATTACTGTTTGTGCATTTACAATATTCATTGATTTTTGCCATTGAAAAACGTCCAGAAATGATTGAAGCTACTGACTGAATGAAAGGAGCTGGCATCTCACTCTCTTTGAATCTTCTTTATCATGCTAAGAGGAGCAGGAAAAAGCAAAAAATTTCAGAATTGCACCTTGCAATGCGGAGAAATTACTGTTTGTGCATTTACAATATTCATTGATTTTTGCCATTGAAAAACATCATGTTATTCATATACCAGAAATGTTTGAAGCTACTGACTGAATGAAAGGAGCTGGCATCTCACTCTCTTTGAATCTTCTTTATCATGCTAAGAGGAGCAGGAAAAAGCAAAAAATTTCAGAATTGCACCTTGCAATGCGGAGAAATTACTGTTTGTGCATTTACAATATTCATTGATTTTTGCCATTGAAAAACGTCCAGAAATGATTGAAGCTACTGACTGAATGAAAGGAGCTGGCATCTCACTCTCTTTGAATCTTCTTTATCATGCTAAGAGGAGCAGGAAAATGCAAGAAATTTTAGAATTGCACCTTGCAATGCGGAGAAATTACTGTTTGTGCATTTACAATATTCATTGATTTTTGCCATTGAAAAACATCCAGAAATGATTGAAGCTACTGACTGAATGAAAGGAGCTGGCATCTCACTCTCTTTGAATCTTCTTTATCATGCTAAGAGGAGCAGGAAAAAGCCAAAAATTTCAGAATTGCACCTTGCAATGCGGAGAAATTACTGTTTGTGCATTTACAATATTCATTGATTTTTGACATTGAAAAACATCATGTTATTCATATACCAGAAATGATTGAAGCTACTGACTGAATGAAAGGAGCTGGCATCTCACTCTCTTTGAATCTTCTTTATCATGCAAAGAGGAGCAGGAAAAAGCAAAAAATTTCAGAATTGCACCTTGCAATGCGGAGAAATTACTGTTTGTGCATTTACAATATTCATTGATTTTTGCCATTGAAAAACGTCCAGAAATGATTGAAGCTACTGACTGAATGAAAGGAGCTGGCATCTCACTCTCTTTGAATCTTCTTTATAATGCTAAGAGGAGCAGGAAAAAGCAAAAAATTTCAGAATTGCACCTTGCAATGCGGAGAAATTACTGTTTGTGCATTTACAATATTCATTGATTTTTGCCATTGAAAAACGTCCAGAAATGATTGAAGCAACTGACTGAATGAAAGGAGCTGGCATCTCACTCTCTTTGAATCTTCTTTATCATGCTAAGAGGAGCAGGAAAAAGCAAAAAATTTCAGAATTGCACCTTGCAATGCGGAGAAATTACTGTTTGTGCATTTACAATATTCATTGATTTTTGCCATTGAAAAACGTCCAGAAATAATTGAAGCTACTGACTGAATGAAAGGAGCTGGCATCTCACTCTCTTTGAATCTTCTTTATCATGCTAGGATTAACAGGAAAAAGCAAAAAATTTCAGAATTGCACCTTGCAATGTGGAGATATTACTGTTTGTGCATTTACAATATTCATTGATTTTTGCCATTGAAAAACATGTTTTTCATATACCAGAAATGTTTGAAGCTACTGACTGAATGAAAGGAGCTGGCATCTCACTCTCTTTGAATCTTCTTTATCATGCTAAGAGGAGCAGGAAAAAGCAAAAAATTTCAGAATTGCACCTTGCAATGCGGAGAAATTACTGTTTGTGCATTTACAATATTCATTGATTTTTGCCATTGAAAAACATCATGTTATTCATATACCAGAAATGATTGAAGCTACTGACTGAATGAAAGGAGCTGGCATCTCGCTCTCTTTGAATCTTCTTTATCATGCTAAGAGGAGCAGGAAAAAGCAAAAAATTTCAGAATTGCACCTTGCAATGCGGAGAAATTACTGTTTGTGCATTTACAATATTCATTGATTTTTGCCATTGAAAAACGTCCAGAAATGATTGAAGCTACTGACTGAATGAAAGGAGCTGGCATCTCACTCTCT
This sequence comes from Phyllobates terribilis, assembly GCF_046119375.1. Taxonomy (NCBI): domain Eukaryota; kingdom Metazoa; phylum Chordata; class Amphibia; order Anura; family Dendrobatidae; genus Phyllobates; species Phyllobates terribilis. The sequence goes on along the minus strand of NW_027363767.1, from coordinate 46,354 downwards.
TTGAATCTTCTTTATCATGCTAAGAGGAGCAGGAAAAAGCAAAAAATTTCAGAATTGCACCTTGCAATGTGGAGAAATTACTGTTTGTGCATTTACAATATTCATTGATTTTTGCCATTGAAAAACATCATGTTATTCATATACCAGAAATGATTGAAGCTACTGACTGAATGAAAGGAGCTGGCATCTCACTCTCTTTGAATCTTCTTTATCATGCTAAGAGGAGCAGGAAAAAGCAAAAAAATTCAGAATTGCACCTTGCAATGCGGAGAAATTACTGTTTGTGCATTTACAATATTCATTGATTTTTGCCATTGAAAAACGTCCAGAAATGATTGAAGCTACTGACTGAATGAAAGGAGCTGGCATCTCACTCTCTTTGAATCTTCTTTATCATGCTAAGAGGAGCAGGAAAAAGCAAAAAATTTCAGAATTGCACCTTGCAATGCGGAGAAATTACTGTTTGTGCTTTTACAATATTCATTGATTTTTGCCATTGAAAAACATCATGTTATTCATATACCAGAAATGTTTGAAGCTACTGACTGAATGAAAGGAGCTGGCATCTCACTCTCTTTGAATCTTCTTTATCATGCTAAGAGGAGCAGGAAAAAGCAAAAAATTTCAGAATTGCACCTTGCAATGCGGAGAAATTACTGTTTGTGCATTTACAATATTCATTGATTTTTGCCATTGAAAAACGTCCAGAAATGATTGAAGCTACTGACTGAATGAAAGGAGCTGGCATCTCACTCTCTTTGAATCTTCTTTACCATGCTAAGAGGAGCAGGAAAAAGCAAAAAATTTCAGAATTGCACCTTGCAATGCGGAGAAATTACTGTTTGTGCATTTACAATATTCATTGATTTTTGCCATTGAAAAACGTCCAGAAATGATTGAAGCTACTGACTGAATGAAAGGAGCTGGCATCTCACTCTCTTTGAATCTTCTTTATCATGCTAAGAGGAGCAGGAAAAAGCAAAAAATTTCAGAATTGCAACTTGCAATGCGGAGAAATTACTGTTTGTGCATTTACAATATTCATTGATTTTTGCCATTGAAAAACATCATGTTATTCATATACCAGAAATGATTGAAGCTACTGACTGAATGAAAGGAGCTGGCATCTCACTCTCTTTGAATCTTCTTTATCATGCGAAGAGGAGCAGGAAAAAGCAAAAAATTTCAGAATTGCACCTTGCAATGCGGAGAAATTACTGTTTGTGCATTTACAATATTCATTGATTTTTGCCATTGAAAAACATCATGTTATTCATATACCAGAAATGTTTGAAGCTACTGACTGAATGAAAGGAGCTGGCATCGCACTCTCTTTGAATCTTCTTTATCATGCTAAGAGGAGCAGGAAAAAGCAAAAAATTTCAGAATTGCACCTTGCAATGCGGAGAAATTACTGTTTGTGCATTTACAATATTCATTGATTTTTGCCATTGAAAAACGTCCAGAAATGATTGAAGCTACTGACTGAATGAAAGGAGCTGGCATCTCACTCTCTTTGAATCTTCTTTATCATGCTAAGAGGAGCAGGAAAATGCAAGAAATTTCAGAATTGCACCTTGCAATGCGGAGAAATTACTGTTTGTGCATTTACAATATTCATTGATTTTTGCCATTGAAAAACATCCAGAAATGATTGAAGCTACTGACTGAATGAAAGGAGCTGGCATCTCACTCTCTTTGAATCTTCTTTATCATGCTAAGAGGAGCAGGAAAAAGCCAAAAATTTCAGAATTGCACCTTGCAATGCGGAGAAATTACTGTTTGTGCATTTACAATATTCATTGATTTTTGCCATTGAAAAACATCATGTTATTCATATACCAGAAATGATTGAAGCTACTGACTGAATGAAAGGAGCTGGCATCTCACTCTCTTTGAATCTTCTTTATCATGCTAAGAGGAGCAGGAAAAAGCAAAACATTTCAGAATTGCACCTTGCAATGCGGAGAAATTACTGTTTGTGCATTTACAATATTCATTGATTTTTGCCATTGAAAAACGTCCAGAAATGATTGAAGCTACTGACTGAATGAAAGGAGCTGGCATCTCACTCTCTTTGAATCTTCTTTATCATGCTAAGAGGAGCAGGAAAAAGCAAAAAATTTCAGAATTGCACCTTGCAATGCGGAGAAATTACTGTTTGTGCATTTACAATATTCACTGATTTTTGCCATTGAAAAACGTCCAGAAATGATTGAAGCAACTGACTGAATGAAAGGAGCTGGCATCTCACTCTCTTTGAATCTTCTTTATCATGCTAAGAGGAGCAGGAAAAAGCAAAAAATTTCAGAATTGCACCTTGCAATGCGGAGAAATTACTGTTTGTGCATTTACAATATTCATTGATTTTTGCCATTGAAAAACGTCCAGAAATAATTGAAGCTACTGACTGAATGAAAGGAGCTGGCATCTCACTCTCTTTGAATCTTCTTTATCATGCTAAGAGGAGCAGGAAAAAGCAAAAAATTTCAGAATTGCAACTTGCAATGCGGAGAAATTACTGTTTGTGCATTTACAATATTCATTGATTTTTGCCATTGAAAAACATCATGTTATTCATATACCAGAAATGATTGAAGCTACTGACTGAATGAAAGGAGCTGGAATCTCACTCTCTTTGAATCTTCTTTATCATGCTAAGAGGAGCAGGAAAAAGCAAAAAATTTCAGAATGGCACCTTGCAATGCGGAGAAATTACTGTTTGTGCATTTACAATATTCATTGATTTTTGCCATTGAAAAACGTCCAGAAATGATTGAAGCTACTGACTGAATGAAAGGAGCTGGCATCTCACTCTCTTTGAATCTTCTTTATCATGCTAAGAGGAGCAGGAAAAAGCAAAAAATTTCAGAATTGCACCTTGCAATGCGGAGAAATTACTGTTTGTGCTTTTACAATATTCATTGATTTTTGCCATTGAAACAAATCATGTTATTCATATACCAGAAATGTTTGAAGCTACTGACTGAATGAAAGGAGCTGGCATCTCACTCTCTTTGAATCTTCTTTATCATGCTAAGAGGAGCAGGAAAAAGCAAAACATTTCAGAATTGCACCTTGCAATGCGGAGAAATTACTGTTTGTGCATTTACAATATTCATTGATTTTTGCCATTGAAAAATGTCCAGAAATGATTGAAGCTGCTGACTGAATGAAAGGAGCTGGCATCTCACTCTCTTTGAATCTTCTTTATCATGCTAAGAGGAGCAGGAAAAAGCAAAAAATTTCAGAATTGCACCTTGCAATGCGGAGAAATTACTGTTTGTGCATTTACAATATTCATTGATTTTTGCCATTGAAAAACATCATGTTATTCATATACCAGAAATGATTGAAGCTACTGACTGAATGAAAGGAGCTGGCATCTCACTCTCTTTGAATCTTCTTTATCATGCTAAGAGGAGCAGGAAAAAGCAAAAAATTTCAGAATTGCACCTTGCAATGCGGAGAAATTACTGTTTGTGCATTTACAATATTCATTGATTTTTGCCATTGAAAAACGTCCAGAAATGATTGAAGCTACTGACTGAATGAAAGGAGCTGGCATCTCACTCTCTTTGAATCTTCTTTATCATGCTAAGAGGAGCAGGAAAAAGCAAAAAATTTCAGAATTGCACCTTGCAATGCGGAGAAATTACTGTTTGTGCATTTACAATATTCATTGATTTTTGCCATTGAAAAACGTCCAGAAATGATTGAAGCTACTGACTGAATGAAAGGAGCTGGCATCTCACTCTCTTTGAATCTTCTTTATCATGCTAAGAGGAGCAGGAAAAAGCAAAAAATTTCAGAATTGCACCTTGCAATGCGGAGAAATTACTGTTTGTGCATTTACAATATTCATTGATTTTTGCCATTGAAAAACATCATGTTATTCATATACCAGAAATGTTTGAAGCTACTGACTGAATGAAAGGAGCTGGCATCTCACTCTCTTTGAATCTTCTTTATCATGCTAAGAGGAGCAGGAAAAAGCAAAAAATTTCAGAATTGCACCTTGCAATGCGGAGAAATTACTGTTTGTGCATTTACAATATTCATTGATTTTTGCCATTGAAAAACATCATGTTATTCATATACCAGAAATGATTGAAGCTACTGACTGAATGAAAGGAGCTGGCATCTCGCTCTCTTTGAATCTTCTTTATCATGCTAAGAGGAGCAGGAAAAAGCAAAAAATTTCAGAATTGCACCTTGCAATGCGGAGAAATTACTGTTTGTGCATTTACAATATTCATTGATTTTTGCCATTGAAAAACGTCCAGAAGAGATTGAAGCTACTGACTGAATGAAAGGAGCTGGCATCTCACTCTCTTTGAATCTTCTTTATCATGCTAAGAGGAGCAGGAAAAAGCAAAAAATTTCAGAATTGCACCTTGCAATGTGGAGAAATTACTGTTTGTGCATTTACAATATTCATTGATTTTTGCCATTGAAAAACATCATGTTATTCATATACCAGAAATGATTGAAGCTACTGACTGAATGAAAGGAGCTGGCATCTCACTCTCTTTGAATCTTCTTTATCATGCTAAGAGGAGCAGGAAAAAGCAAAAAATTTCAGAATTGCACCTTGCAATGCGGAGAAATTACTGTTTGTGCATTTACAATATTCATTGATTTTTGCCATTGAAAAACGTCCAGAAATGATTGAAGCTACTGACTGAATGAAAGGAGCTGGCATCTCACTCTCTTTGAATCTTCTTTATCATGCTAAGAGGAGCAGGAAAAAGCAAAAAATTTCAGAATTGCACCTTGCAATGCGGAGAAATTACTGTTTGTGCATTTACAATATTCATTGATTTTTGCCATTGAAAAACGTCCAGAAATGATTGAAGCTACTGACTGAATGAAAGGAGCTGGCATCTCACTCTCTTTGAATCTTCTTTATCATGCTAAGAGGAGCAGGAAAAAGCAAAAAATTTCAGAATTGCAACTTGCAATGCGGAGAAATTACTGTTTGTGCATTTACAATATTCATTGATTTTTGCCATTGAAAAACATCATGTTATTCATATACCAGAAATGATTGAAGCTACTGACTGAATGAAAGGAGCTGGCATCTCACTCTCTTTGAATCTTCTTTATCATGCTAAGAGGAGCAGGAAAAAGCAAAAAATTTCAGAATTGCACCTTGCAATGCGGAGAAATTACTGTTTGTGCATTTACAATATTCATTGATTTTTGCCATTGAAAAACGTCCAGAAATGATTGAAGCTACTGACTGAATGAAAGGAGCTGGCATCTCACTCTCTTTGAATCTTCTTTATCATGCTAAGAGGAGCAGGAAAAAGCAAAAAATTTCAGAATTGCACCTTGCAATGCGGAGAAATTACTGTTTGTGCATTTACAATATTCATTGATTTTTGCCATTGAAAAACGTCCAGAAATGATTGAAGCTACTGACTGAATGAAAGGAGCTGGCATCTCACTCTCTTTGAATCTTCTTTATCATGCTAAGAGGAGCAGGAAAAAGCAAAAAATTTCAGAATTGCACCTTGCAATGCGGAGAAATTACTGTTTGTGCATTTACAATATTCATTAATTTTTGCCATTGAAAAACATCATGTTATTCATATCCCAGAAATGTTTGAAGCTACTGACTGAATGAAAGAAGCTGGCATCTCACTCTCTTTGAATCTTCTTTATCATGCTAAGAGGAGCAGGAAAAAGCAAAAAATTTCAGAATTGCACCTTGCAATGCGGAGAAATTACTGTTTGTGCATTTACAATATTCATTGATTTTTGCCATTGAAAAACGTCCAGAAATGATTGAAGCTACTGACTGAATGAAAGGAGCTGGCATCTCACTCTCTTTGAATCTTCTTTATCATGCTAAGAGGAGCAGGAAAAAGCAAAAAATTTCAGAATTGCACCTTGCAATGCGGAGAAATTACTGTTTGTGCATTTACAATATTCATTGATTTTTGCCATTGAAAAACATCATGTTATTCATATACCAGAAATGTTTGAAGCTACTGACTGAATGAAAGGAGCTGGCATCTCACTCTCTTTGAATCTTCTTTATCATGCTAAGAGGAGCAGGAAAAAGCAAAAAATTTCAGAATTGCACCTTGCAATGCGGAGAAATTACTGTTTGTGCATTTACAATATTCATTGATTTTTGCCATTGAAAAACGTCCAGAAATGATTGAAGCTACTGACTGAATGAAAGGAGCTGGCATCTCACTCTCTTTGAATCTTCTTTATCATGCTAAGAGGAGCAGGAAAATGCAAGAAATTTTAGAATTGCACCTTGCAATGCGGAGAAATTACTGTTTGTGCATTTACAATATTCATTGATTTTTGCCATTGAAAAACATCCAGAAATGATTGAAGCTACTGACTGAATGAAAGGAGCTGGCATCTCACTCTCTTTGAATCTTCTTTATCATGCTAAGAGGAGCAGGAAAAAGCCAAAAATTTCAGAATTGCACCTTGCAATGCGGAGAAATTACTGTTTGTGCATTTACAATATTCATTGATTTTTGACATTGAAAAACATCATGTTATTCATATACCAGAAATGATTGAAGCTACTGACTGAATGAAAGGAGCTGGCATCTCACTCTCTTTGAATCTTCTTTATCATGCAAAGAGGAGCAGGAAAAAGCAAAAAATTTCAGAATTGCACCTTGCAATGCGGAGAAATTACTGTTTGTGCATTTACAATATTCATTGATTTTTGCCATTGAAAAACGTCCAGAAATGATTGAAGCTACTGACTGAATGAAAGGAGCTGGCATCTCACTCTCTTTGAATCTTCTTTATAATGCTAAGAGGAGCAGGAAAAAGCAAAAAATTTCAGAATTGCACCTTGCAATGCGGAGAAATTACTGTTTGTGCATTTACAATATTCATTGATTTTTGCCATTGAAAAACGTCCAGAAATGATTGAAGCAACTGACTGAATGAAAGGAGCTGGCATCTCACTCTCTTTGAATCTTCTTTATCATGCTAAGAGGAGCAGGAAAAAGCAAAAAATTTCAGAATTGCACCTTGCAATGCGGAGAAATTACTGTTTGTGCATTTACAATATTCATTGATTTTTGCCATTGAAAAACGTCCAGAAATAATTGAAGCTACTGACTGAATGAAAGGAGCTGGCATCTCACTCTCTTTGAATCTTCTTTATCATGCTAAGAGGAGCAGGAAAAAGCAAAAAATTTCTGAATTGCAACTTGCAATGCGGAGAAATTACTGTTTGTGCATTTACAATATTCATTGATTTTTGCCATTGAAAAACATCATGTTATTCATATACCAGAAATGATTGAAGCTACTGACTGAATGAAAGGAGCTGGCATCTCACTCTCTTTGAATCTTCTTTATCATGCTAAGAGGAGCAGGAAAAAGCAAAAAATTTCAGAATTGCACCTTGCAATGCGGAGAAATTACTGTTTGTGCATTTACAATATTCATTGATTTTTGCCATTGAAAAACGTCCAGAAATGATTGAAGCTACTGACTGAATGAAAGGAGCTGGCATCTCACTCTCTTTGAATCTTCTTTATCATGCTAAGAGGAGCAGGAAAAAGCAAAAAATTTCAGAATTGCACCTTGCAATGCGGAGAAATTACTGTTTGTGCTTTTACAATATTCATTGATTTTTGCCATTGAAAAACATCATGTTATTCATATACCAGAAATGTTTGAAGCTACTGACTGAATGAAAGGAGCTGGCATCTCACTCTCTTTGAATCTTCTTTATCATGCTAAGAGGAGCAGGAAAAAGCAAAAAATTTCAGAATTGCACCTTGCAATGCGGAGAAATTACTGTTTGTGCATTTACAATATTCATTGATTTTTGCCATTGAAAAATGTCCAGAAATGATTGAAGCTGCTGACTGAATGAAAGGAGCTGGCATCTCACTCTCTTTGAATCTTCTTTATCATGCTAAGAGGAGCAGGAAAAAGCAAAAAATTTCAGAATTGCACCTTGCAATGCGGAGAAATTACTGTTTGTGCATTTACAATATTCATTGATTTTTGCCATTGAAAAACATCATGTTATTCATATACCAGAAATGATTGAAGCTACTGACTGAATGAAAGGAGCTGGCATCTCACTCTCTTTGAATCTTCTTTATCATGCTAAGAGGAGCAGGAAAAAGCAAAAAATTTCAGAATTGCACCTTGCAATGCGGAGAAATTACTGTTTGTGCATTTACAATATTCATTGATTTTTGCCATTGAAAAACGTCCAGAAATGATTGAAGCTACTGACTGAATGAAAGGAGCTGGCATCTCACTCTCTTTGAATCTTCTTTATCATGCTAAGAGGAGCAGGAAAAAGCAAAAAATTTCAGAATTGCACCTTGCAATGCGGAGAAATTACTGTTTGTGCATTTACAATATTCATTGATTTTTGCCATTGAAAAACATCATGTTATTCATATACCAGAAATGATTGAAGCTACTGACTGAATGAAAGGAGCTGGCATCTCGCTCTCTTTGAATCTTCTTTATCATGCTAAGAGGAGCAGGAAAAAGCAAAAAATTTCAGAATTGCACCTTGCAATGCGGAGAAATTACTGTTTGTGCATTTACAATATTCATTGATTTTTGCCATTGAAAAATGTCCAGAAATGATTGAAGCTACTGACTGAATGAAAGGAGCTGGCATCTCACTCTCTTTGAATCTTCTTTATCATGCTAAGAGGAGCAGGAAAAAGCAAAAAATTTCAGAATTGCACCTTGCAATGTGGAGAAATTACTGTTTGTGCATTTACAATATTCATTGATTTTTGCCATTGAAAAACATCATGTTATTCATATACCAGAAATGATTGAAGCTACTGACTGAATGAAAGGAGCTGGCATCTCACTCTCTTTGAATCTTCTTTATCATGCTAAGAGGAGCAGGAAAAAGCAAAAAATTTCAGAATTGCACCTTGCAATGCGGAGAAATTACTGTTTGTGCATTTACAATATTCATTGATTTTTGCCATTGAAAAACGTCCAGAAATGATTGAAGCTACTGACTGAATGAAAGGAGCTGGCATCTCACTCTCTTTGAATCTTCTTTATCATGCTAAGAGGAGCAGGAAAAAGCAAAAAATTTCAGAATTGCACCTTGCAATGCGGAGAAATTACTGTTTGTGCTTTTACAATATTCATTGATTTTTGCCATTGAAAAACATCATGTTATTCATATACCAGAAATGTTTGAAGCTACTGACTGAATGAAAGGAGCTGGCATCTCACTCTCTTTGAATCTTCTTTATCATGCTAAGAGGAGCAGGAAAAAGCAAAAAATTTCAGAATTGCACCTTGCAATGCGGAGAAATTACTGTTTGTGCATTTACAATATTCATTGATTTTTGCCATTGAAAAACGTCCAGAAATGATTGAAGCTACTGACTGAATGAAAGGAGCTGGCATCTCACTCTCTTTGAATCTTCTTTATCATGCTAATAGGAGCAGGAAAAAGCAAAAAATTTCAGAATTGCACCTTGCAATGCGGAGAAATTACTGTTTGTGCATTTACAATATTCATTGATTTTTGCCATTGAAAAACGTCCAGAAATGATTGAAGCTACTGACTGAATGAAAGGAGCTGGCATCTCACTCTCTTTGAATCTTCTTTATCATGCTAAGAGGAGCAGGAAAAAGCAAAAAATTTCAGAATTGCAACTTGCAATGCGGAGAAATTACTGTTTGTGCATTTACAATATTCATTGATTTTTGCCATTGAAAAACATCATGTTATTCATATACCAGAAATGATTGAAGCTACTGACTGAATGAAAGGAGCTGGCATCTCACTCTCTTTGAATCTTCTTTATCATGCTAAGAGGAGCAGGAAAAAGCAAAAAATTTCAGAATTGCACCTTGCAATGCGGAGAAATTACTGTTTGTGCATTTACAATATTCATTGATTTTTGCCATTGAAAAACGTCCAGAAATGATTGAAGCTACTGACTGAATGAAAGGAGCTGGCATCTCACTCTCTTTGAATCTTCTTTATCATGCTAAGAGGAGCAGGAAAAAGCAAAAAATTTCAGAATTGCACCTTGCAATGCGGAGAAATTACTGTTTGTGCATTTACAATATTCATTGATTTTTGCCATTGAAAAACGTCCAGAAATGATTGAAGCTACTGACTGAATGAAAGGAGCTGGCATCTCACTCTCTTTGAATCTTCTTTATCATGCTAAGAGGAGCAGGAAAAAGCAAAAAATTTCAGAATTGCACCTTGCAATGCGGAGAAATTACTGTTTGTGCATTTACAATATTCATTGATTTTTGCCATTGAAAAACATCATGTTATTCATATACCAGAAATGTTTGAAGCTACTGACTGAATGAAAGGAGCTGGCATCTCACTCTCTTTGAATCTTCTTTATCATGCTAAGAGGAGCAGGAAAAAGCAAAAAATTTCAGAATTGCACCTTGCAATGCGGAGAAATTACTGTTTGTGCATTTACAATATTCATTGATTTTTGCCATTGAAAAACGTCCAGAAATGATTGAAGCTACTGACTGAATGAAAGGAGCTGGCATCTCACTCTCTTTGAATCTTCTTTATCATGCTAAGAGGAGCAGGAAAAAGCAAAAAATTTCAGAATTGCACCTTGCAATGCGGAGAAATTACTGTTTGTGCATTTACAATATTCATTGATTTTTGCCATTGAAAAACATCATGTTATTTATATACCAGAAATGATTGAAGCTACTGACTGAATGAAAGGAGCTGGCATCTCGCTCTCTTTGAATCTTCTTTATCATGCTAAGAGGAGCAGGAAAAAGCAAAAAATTTCAGAATTGCACCGTGCAATGCGGAGAAATTACTGTTTGTGCATTTACAATATTCATTGATTTTTGCCATTGAAAAACGTCCAGAAGAGATTGAAGCTACTGACTGAATGAAAGGAGCTGGCATCTCATTCTCTTTGAATCTTCTTTATCTTGCTAAGAGGAGCAGGAAAAAGCAAAAAATTTCAGAATTGCACCTTGCAATGTGGAGAAATTACTGTTTGTGCATTTACAATATTCATTGATTTTTGCCATTGAAAAACATCATGTTATTCATATACCAGAAATGATTGAAGCTACTGACTGAATGAAAGGAGCTGGCATCTCACTCTCTTTGAATCTTCTTTATCATGCTAAGAGGAGCAGGAAAAAGCAAAAAATTTCAGAATTGCACCTTGTAATGCGGAGAAATTACTGTTTGTGCATTTACAATATTCATTGATTTTTGCCATTGAAAAACGTCCAGAAATGATTGAAGCTACTGACTGAATGAAAGGAGCTGGCATCTCACTCTCTTTGAATCTTCTTTATCATGCTAAGAGGAGCAGGAAAAAGCAAAAAATTTCAGAATTGCACCTTGCAATGCGGAGAAATTACTGTTTGTGCTTTTACAATATTCATTGATTTTTGCCATTGAAAAACATCATGTTATTCATATACCAGAAATGTTTGAAGCTACTGACTGAATGAAAGGAGCTGGCATCTCACTCTCTTTGAATCTTCTTTATCATGCTAAGAGGAGCAGGAAAAAGCAAAAAATTTCAGAATTGCACCTTGCAATGCGGAGAAATTACTGTTTGTGCATTTACAATATTCATTGATTTTTGCCATTGAAAAACGTCCAGAAATGATTGAAGCTACTGACTGAATGAAAGGAGCTGGCATCTCACTCTCTTTGAATCTTCTTTATCATGCTAAGAGGAGCAGGAAAAAGCAAAAAATTTCAGAATTGCACCTTGCAATGCGGAGAAATTACTGTTTGTGCATTTACAATATTCATTGATTTTTGCCATTGAAAAACGTCCAGAAATGATTGAAGCTACTGACTGAATGAAAGGAGCTGGCATCTCACTCTCTTTGAATCTTCCTTATCATGCTAAGAGGAGCAGGAAAAATCAAAAAATTTCAGAATTGCAACTTGCAATGCGGAGAAATTACTGTTTGTGCATTTACAATATTCATTGATTTTTGCCATTGAAAAACGTCCAGAAATGATTGAAGCTACTGACTGAATGAAAGGAGCTGGCATCTCACTCTCTTTGAATCTTCTTTATCATGCTAAGAGGAGCAGGAAAAAGCAAAAAATTTCAGAATTGCACCTTGCAATGCGGAGAAATTACTGTTTGTGCATTTACAATATTCATTGATTTTTGCCATTGAAAAACATCATGTTATTCATATACCAGAAATGTTTGAAGCTACTGACTGAATGAAAGGAGCTGGCATCTCACTCTCTTTGAATCTTCTTTATCATGCTAAGAGGAGCAGGAAAAAGCAAAAAATTTCAGAATTGCACCTTGCAATGCGGAGAAATTACTGTTTGTGCATTTACAATATTCATTGATTTTTGCCATTGAAAAACGTCCAGAAATGATTGAAGCTACTGACTGAATGAAAGGAGCTGGCATCTCACTCTCTTTGAATCTTCTTTATCATGCTAAGAGGAGCAGGAAAAAGCAAAAAATTTCAGAATTGCACCTTGCAATGCGGAGAAATTACTGTTTGTGCATTTACAATATTCATTGATTTTTGCCATTGAAAAACGTCCAGAAATGATTGAAGCTACTGACTGAATGAAAGGAGCTGGCATCTCACTCTCTTTGAATCTTCTTTATCATGCTAAGAGGAGCAGGAAAAAGCAAAAAATTTCAGAATTGCACCTTGCAATGCGAAGAAATTACTGTTTGTGCATTTACAATATTCATTGATTTTTGCCATTGAAAAACGTCCAGAAATGATTGAAGCTACTGACTGAATGAAAGGAGCTGGCATCTCACTCTCTTTGAATCTTCTTTATCATGCTAAGAGGAGCAGGAAAAAGCAAAAAATTTCAGAATTGCACCTTGCAATGCGGAGAAATTACTGTTTGTGCATTTACAATATTCATTGATTTTTGCCATTGAAAAACGTCCAGAAATGATTGAAGCTACTGACTGAATGAAAGGAGCTGGCATCTCACTCTCTTTGAATCTTCTTTATCATGCTAAGAGGAGCAGGAAAAAGCAAAAAATTTCAGAATTGCACCTTGCAATGCGGAGAAATTACTGTTTGTGCATTTACAATATTCATTGATTTTTGCCATTGAAAAACATCATGTTATTCATATACCAGAAATGTTTGAAGCTACTGACTGAATGAAAGGAGCTGGCATCTCACTCTCTTTGAATCTTCTTTATCATGCTAAGAGGAGCAGGAAAAAGCAAAAAATTTCAGAATTGCACCTTGCAATGCGGAGAAATTACTGTTTGTGCATTTACAATATTCATTGATTTTTGCCATTGAAAAACGTCCAGAAATGATTGAAGCTACTGACTGAATGAAAGGAGCTGGCATCTCACTCTCTTTGAATCTTCTTTATCATGCTAAGAGGAGCAGGAAAAAGCAAAAAATTTCAGAATTGCACCTTGCAATGCGGAGAAATTACTGTTTGTGCATTTACAATATTCATTGATTTTTGCCATTGAAAAACATCATGTTATTCATATACCAGAAATGATTGAAGCTACTGACTGAATGAAAGGAGCTGGCATCTCGCTCTCTTTGAATCTTCTTTATCATGCTAAGAGGAGCAGGAAAAAGCAAAAAATTTCAGAATTGCACCTTGCAATGCGGAGAAATTACTGTTTGTGCATTTACAATATTCATTGATTTTTGCCATTGAAAAACGTCCAGAAGAGATTGAAGCTACTGACTGAATGAAAGGAGCTGGCATCTCACTCTCTTTGAATCTTCTTTATCATGCTAAGAGGAGCAGGAAAAAGCAAAAAATTTCAGAATTGCACCTTGCAATGTGGAGAAATTACTGTTTGTGCATTTACAATATTCATTGATTTTTGCCATTGAAAAACATCATGTTATTCATATACCAGAAATGATTGAAGCTACTGACTGAATGAAAGGAGCTGGCATCTCACTCTCTTTGAATCTTCTTTATCATGCTAAGAGGAGCAGGAAAAAGCAAAAAATTTCAGAATTGCACCTTGCAATGCGGAGAAATTACTGTTTGTGCATTTACAATATTCATTGATTTTTGCCATTGAAAAACGTCCAGAAATGATTGAAGCTACTGACTGAATGAAAGGAGCTGGCATCTCACTCTCTTTGAATCTTCTTTATCATGCTAAGAGGAGCAGGAAAAAGCAAAAAATTTCAGAATTGCAACTTGCAATGCGGAGAAATTACTGTTTGTGCATTTACAATATTCATTGATTTTTGCCATTGAAAAACATCATGTTATTCATATACCAGAAATGATTGAAGCTACTGACTGAATGAAAGGAGCTGGCATCTCACTCTCTTTGAATCTTCTTTATCATGCTAAGAGGAGCAGGAAAAAGCAAAAAATTTCAGAATTGCACCTTGCAATGCGGAGAAATTACTGTTTGTGCATTTACAATATTCATTGATTTTTGCCATTGAAAAACATCCAGAAATGATTGAAGCTACTGACTGAATGAAAGGAGCTGGCATCTCACTCTCTTTGAATCTTCTTTATCATGCTAAGAGGAGCAGGAAAAAGCAAAAAATTTCAGAATTGCACCTTGCAATGCGGAGAAATTACTGTTTGTGCATTTACAATATTCATTGATTTTTGCCATTGAAAAACGTCCAGAAATGATTGAAGCTACTGACTGAATGAAAGGAGCTGGCATCTCACTCTCTTTGAATCTTCTTTACCATGCTAAGAGGAGCAGGAAAAAGCAAAAAATTTCAGAATTGCACCTTGCAATGCGGAGAAATTACTGTTTGTGCATTTACAATATTCATTGATTTTTGCCATTGAAAAACATCATGTTATTCATATACCAGAAATGTTTGAAGCTACTGACTGAATGAAAGGAGCTGGCATCTCACTCTCTTTGAATCTTCTTTATCATGCTAAGAGGAGCAGGAAAAAGCAAAAAATTTCAGAATTGCACCTTGCAATGCGGAGAAATTACTGTTTGTGCATTTACAATATTCATTGATTTTTGCCATTGAAAAACGTCCAGAAATGATTGAAGCTACTGACTGAATGAAAGGAGCTGGCATCTCACTCTCTTTGAATCTTCTTTATCATGCTAAGAGGAGCAGGAAAAAGCAAAAAATTTCAGAATTGCACCTTGCAATGCGGAGAAATTACTGTTTGTGCATTTACAATATTCATTGATTTTTGCCATTGAAAAACATCATGTTATTCATATACCAGAAATGATTGAAGCTACTGACTGAATGAAAGGAGCTGGCATCTCGCTCTCTTTGAATCTTCTTTATCATGCTAAGAGGAGCAGGAAAAAGCAAAAAATTTCAGAATTGCACCTTGCAATGCGGAGAAATTACTGTTTGTGCATTTACAATATTCATTGATTTTTGCCATTGAAAAACGTCCAGAAGAGATTGAAGCTACTGACTGAATGAAAGGAGCTGGCATCTCACTCTCTTTGAATCTTCTTTATCATGCTAAGAGGAGCAGGAAAAAGCAAAAAATTTCAGAATTGCACCTTGCAATGTGGAGAAATTACTGTTTGTGCATTTACAATATTCATTGATTTTTGCCATTGAAAAACATCATGTTATTCATATACCAGAAATGATTGAAGCTACTGACTGAATGAAAGGAGCTGGCATCTCACTCTCTTTGAATCTTCTTTATCATGCTAAGAGGAGCAGGAAAAAGCAAAAAATTTCAGAATTGCACCTTGCAATGCGGAGAAATTACTGTTTGTGCATTTACAATATTCATTGATTTTTGCCATTGAAAAACGTCCAGAAATGATTGAAGCTACTGACTGAATGAAAGGAGCTGGCATCTCACTCTCTTTGAATCTTCTTTATCATGCTAAGAGGAGCAGGAAAAAGCAAAAAATTTCAGAATTGCACCTTGCAATGCGGAGAAATTACTGTTTGTGCATTTACAATATTCATTGATTTTTGCCATTGAAAAACATCATGTTATTCATATACCAGAAATGTTTGAAGCTACTGACTGAATGAAAGGAGCTGGCATCTCACTCTCTTTGAATCTTCTTTATCATGCTAAGAGGAGCAGGAAAAAGCAAAAAATTTCAGAATTGCACCTTGCAATGCGGAGAAATTACTGTTTGTGCATTTACAATATTCATTGATTTTTGCCATTGAAAAACGTCCAGAAATGATTGAAGCTACTGACTGAATGAAAGGAGCTGGCATCTCACTCTCTTTGAATCTTCTTTATCATGCTAAGAGGAGCAGGAAAAAGCAAAAAATTTCAGAATTGCACCTTGCAATGCGGAGAAATTACTGTTTGTGCATTTACAATATTCATTGATTTTTGCCATTGAAAAACGTCCAGAAATGATTGAAGCTACTGACTGAATGAAAGGAGCTGGCATCTCACTCTCTTTGAATCTTCTTTATCATGCTAAGAGGAGCAGGAAAAAGCAAAAAATTTCAGAATTGCAACTTGCAATGCGGAGAAATTACTGTTTGTGCATTTACAATATTCATTGATTTTTGCCATTGAAAAACATCATGTTATTCATATACCAGAAATGATTGAAGCTACTGACTGAATGAAAGGAGCTGGCATCTCACTCTCTTTGAATCTTCTTTATCATGCTAAGAGGAGCAGGAAAAAGCAAAAAATTTCAGAATTGCACCTTGCAATGCGGAGAAATTACTGTTTGTGCATTTACAATATTCATTGATTTTTGCCATTGAAAAACATCCAGAAATGATTGAAGCTACTGACTGAATGAAAGGAGCTGGCATCTCACTCTCTTTGAATCTTCTTTATCATGCTAAGAGGAGCAGGAAAAAGCAAAAAATTTCAGAATTGCACCTTGCAATGCGGAGAAATTACTGTTTGTGCATTTACAATATTCATTGATTTTTGCCATTGAAAAACGTCCAGAAATGATTGAAGCTACTGACTGAATGAAAGGAGCTGGCATCTCACTCTCTTTGAATCTTCTTTATCATGCTAAGAGGAGCAGGAAAAAGCAAAAAATTTCAGAATTGCACCTTGCAATGCGGAGAAATTACTGTTTGTGCATTTACAATATTCATTAATTTTTGCCATTGAAAAACATCATGTTATTCATATCCCAGAAATGTTTGAAGCTACTGACTGAATGAAAGAAGCTGGCATCTCACTCTCTTTGAATCTTCTTTATCATGCTAAGAGGAGCAGGAAAAAGCAAAAAATTTCAGAATTGCACCTTGCAATGCGGAGAAATTACTGTTTGTGCATTTACAATATTCATTGATTTTTGCCATTGAAAAACGTCCAGAAATGATTGAAGCTACTGACTGAATGAAAGGAGCTGGCATCTCACTCTCTTTGAATCTTCTTTATCATGCTAAGAGGAGCAGGAAAAAGCAAAAAATTTCAGAATTGCACCTTGCAATGCGGAGAAATTACTGTTTGTGCATTTACAATATTCATTGATTTTTGCCATTGAAAAACATCATGTTATTCATATACCAGAAATGTTTGAAGCTACTGACTGAATGAAAGGAGCTGGCATCTCACTCTCTTTGAATCTTCTTTATCATGCTAAGAGGAGCAGGAAAAAGCAAAAAATTTCAGAATTGCACCTTGCAATGCGGAGAAATTACTGTTTGTGCATTTACAATATTCATTGATTTTTGCCATTGAAAAACGTCCAGAAATGATTGAAGCTACTGACTGAATGAAAGGAGCTGGCATCTCACTCTCTTTGAATCTTCTTTATCATGCTAAGAGGAGCAGGAAAATGCAAGAAATTTCAGAATTGCACCTTGCAATGCGGAGAAATTACTGTTTGTGCATTTACAATATTCATTGATTTTTGCCATTGAAAAACATCCAGAAATGATTGAAGCTACTGACTGAATGAAAGGAGCTGGCATCTCACTCTCTTTGAATCTTCTTTATCATGCTAAGAGGAGCAGGAAAAAGCCAAAAATTTCAGAATTGCACCTTGCAATGCGGAGAAATTACTGTTTGTGCATTTACAATATTCATTGATTTTTGCCATTGAAAAACATCATGTTATTCATATACCAGAAATGATTGAAGCTACTGACTGAATGAAAGGAGCTGGCATCTCACTCTCTTTGAATCTTCTTTATCATGCAAAGAGGAGCAGGAAAAAGCAAAAAATTTCAGAATTGCACCTTGCAATGCGGAGAAATTACTGTTTGTGCATTTACAATATTCATTGATTTTTGCCATTGAAAAACGTCCAGAAATGATTGAAGCTACTGACTGAATGAAAGGAGCTGGCATCTCACTCTCTTTGAATCTTCTTTATCATGCTAAGAGGAGCAGGAAAAAGCAAAAAATTTCAGAATTGCACCTTGCAATGCGGAGAAATTACTGTTTGTGCATTTACAATATTCATTGATTTTTGCCATTGAAAAACGTCCAGAAATGATTGAAGCAACTGACTGAATGAAAGGAGCTGGCATCTCACTCTCTTTGAATCTTCTTTATCATGCTAAGAGGAGCAGGAAAAAGCAAAAAATTTCAGAATTGCACCTTGCAATGCGGAGAAATTACTGTTTGTGCATTTACAATATTCATTGATTTTTGCCATTGAAAAACGTCCAGAAATAATTGAAGCTACTGACTGAATGAAAGGAGCTGGCATCTCACTCTCTTTGAATCTTCTTTATCATGCTAAGAGGAGCAGGAAAAAGCAAAAAATTTCAGAATTGCAACTTGCAATGCGGAGAAATTACTGTTTGTGCATTCACAATATTCATTGATTTTTGCCATTGAAAAACATCATGTTATTCATATACCAGAAATGATTGAAGCTACTGACTGAATGAAAGGAGCTGGCATCTCACTCTCTTTGAATCTTCTTTATCATGCTAAGAGGAGCAGGAAAAAGCAAAAAATTTCAGAATTGCACCTTGCAATGCGGAGAAATTACTGTTTGTGCATTTACAATATTCATTGATTTTTGCCATTGAAAAACGTCCAGAAATGATTGAAGCTACTGACTGAATGAAAGGAGCTGGCATCTCACTCTCTTTGAATCTTCTTTATCATGCTAAGAGGAGCAGGAAAAAGCAAAAAATTTCAGAATTGCACCTTGCAATGCGGAGAAATTACTGTTTGTGCTTTTACAATATTCATTGATTTTTGCCATTGAAAAACATCATGTTATTCATATACCAGAAATGTTTGAAGCTACTGACTGAATGAAAGGAGCTGGCATCTCACTCTCTTTGAATCTTCTTTATCATGCTAAGAGGAGCAGGAAAAAGCAAAAAATTTCAGAATTGCACCTTGCAATGCGGAGAAATTACTGTTTGTGCATTTACAATATTCATTGATTTTTGCCATTGAAAAATGTCCAGAAATGATTGAAGCTGCTGACTGAATGAAAGGAGCTGGCATCTCACTCTCTTTGAATCTTCTTTATCATGCTAAGAGGAGCAGGAAAAAGCAAAAAATTTCAGAATTGCACCTTGCAATGCGGAGAAATTACTGTTTGTGCATTTACAATATTCATTGATTTTTGCCATTGAAAAACATCATGTTATTCATATACCAGAAATGATTGAAGCTACTGACTGAATGAAAGGAGCTGGCATCTCACTCTCTTTGAATCTTCTTTATCATGCTAAGAGGAGCAGGAAAAAGCAAAAAATTTCAGAATTGCACCTTGCAATGCGGAGAAATTACTGTTTGTGCATTTACAATATTCATTGATTTTTGCCATTGAAAAACGTCCAGAAATGATTGAAGCTACTGACTGAATGAAAGGAGCTGGCATCTCACTCTCTTTGAATCTTCTTTATCATGCTAAGAGGAGCAGGAAAAAGCAAAAAATTTCAGAATTGCACCTTGCAATGCGGAGAAATTACTGTTTGTGCATTTACAATATTCATTGATTTTTGCCATTGAAAAACGTCCAGAAATGATTGAAGCTACTGACTGAATGAAAGGAGCTGGCATCTCACTCTCTTTGAATCTTCTTTATCATGCTAAGAGGAGCAGGAAAAAGCAAAAAATTTCAGAATTGCACCTTGCAATGCGGAGAAATTACTGTTTGTGCATTTACAATATTCATTGATTTTTGCCATTGAAAAACATCATGTTATTCATATACCAGAAATGTTTGAAGCTACTGACTGAATGAAAGGAGCTGGCATCTCACTCTCTTTGAATCTTCTTTATCATGCTAAGAGGAGCAGGAAAAAGCAAAAAATTTCAGAATTGCACCTTGCAATGCGGAGAAATTACTGTTTGTGCATTTACAATATTCATTGATTTTTGCCATTGAAAAACGTCCAGAAATGATTGAAGCTACTGACTGAATGAAAGGAGCTGGCATCTCACTCTCTTTGAATCTTCTTTATCATGCTAAGAGGAGCAGGAAAAAGCAAAAAATTTCAGAATTGCACCTTGCAATGCGGAGAAATTACTGTTTGTGCATTTACAATATTCATTGATTTTTGCCATTGAAAAACATCATGTTATTCATATACCAGAAATGATTGAAGCTACTGACTGAATGAAAGGAGCTGGCATCTCGCTCTCTTTGAATCTTCTTTATCATGCTAAGAGGAGCAGGAAAAAGCAAAAAATTTCAGAATTGCACCTTGCAATGCGGAGAAATTACTGTTTGTGCATTTACAATATTCATTGATTTTTGCCATTGAAAAACGTCCAGAAATGATTGAAGCTACTGACTGAATGAAAGGAGCTGGCATTTCACTCTCTTTGAATCTTCTTTATCATGCTAAGAGGAGCAGGAAAAAGCAAAAAATTTCAGAATTGCACCTTGCAATGTGGAGAAATTACTGTTTGTGCATTTACAATATTCATTGATTTTTGCCATTGAAAAACATCATGTTATTCATATACCAGAAATGATTGAAGCTACTGACTGAATGAAAGGAGCTGGCATCTCACTCTCTTTGAATCTTCTTTATCATGCTAAGAGGAGCAGGAAAATGCAAAAAATTTCAGAATTGCACCTTGCAATGCGGAGAAATTACTGTTTGTGCATTTACAATATTCATTGATTTTTGCCATTGAAAAACGTCCAGAAATGATTGAAGCTACTGACTGAATGAAAGGAGCTGGCATCTCACTCTCTTTGAATCTTCTTTATCATGCTAAGAGGAGCAGGAAAAAGCAAAAAATTTCAGAATTGCACCTTGCAATGCGGAGAAATTACTGTTTGTGCTTTTACAATATTCATTGATTTTTGCCATTGAAAAACATCATGTTATTCATATACCAGAAATGTTTGAAGCTACTGACTGAATGAAAGGAGCTGGCATCTCACTCTCTTTGAATCTTCTTTATCATGCTAAGAGGAGCAGGAAAAAGCAAAAAATTTCAGAATTGCACCTTGCAATGCGGAGAAATTACTGTTTGTGCATTTACAATATTCATTGATTTTTGCCATTGAAAAACGTCCAGAAATGATTGAAGCTACTGACTGAATGAAAGGAGCTGGCATCTCACTCTCTTTGAATCTTCTTTATCATGCTAAGAGGAGCAGGAAAAAGCAAAAAATTTCAGAATTGCACCTTGCAATGCGGAGAAATTACTGTTTGTGCATTTACAATATTCATTGATTTTTGCCATTGAAAAACGTCCAGAAATGATTGAAGCTACTGACTGAATGAAAGGAGCTGGCATCTCACTCTCTTTGAATCTTCTTTATCATGCTAAGAGGAGCAGGAAAAAGCAAAAAATTTCAGAATTGCAACTTGCAATGCGGAGAAATTACTGTTTGTGCATTTACAATATTCATTGATTTTTGCCATTGAAAAACATCATGTTATTCATATACCAGAAATGATTGAAGCTACTGACTGAATGAAAGGAGCTGGCATCTCACTCTCTTTGAATCTTCTTTATCATGCTAGGATTAACAGGAAAAAGCTAAAAATTTCAGAATTGCACCGTGCAATGTGGAGATATTACTGTTTGTGCATTTACAATATTCATTGATTTTTGCCATTGAAAAACATGTTTTTCATATACCAGAAATGTTTGAAGCTACTGACTGAATGAAAGGAGCTGGCATCTCACTCTCTTTGAATCTTCTTTATCATGCTAGGATTAACAGGAAAAAGCTAAAAATTTCAGAATTGCACCGTGCAATGTGGAGATATTACTGTTTGTGCATTTACAATATTCATTGATTTTTGCCATTGAAAAACATGTTTTTCATATACCAGAAATGTTTGAAGCTACTGACTGAATGAAAGGAGCTGGCATCTCACTCTCTTTGAATCTTCTTTATCATGCTAGGATTAACAGGAAAAAGCTAAAAATTTCAGAATTGCACCGTGCAATGTGGAGATATTACTGTTTGTGCATTTACAATATTCATTGATTTTTGCCATTGAAAAAACTTTTTCATATACCAGAAATGTTTGAAGCTACTGACTGAATGAAAGGAGCTGGCATCTCACTCTCTTTGAATCTTCTTTATCATGCTAGGATTAACAGGAAAAAGCTAAAAATTTCAGAATTGCACCGTGCAATGTGGAGATATTACTGTTTGTGCATTTACAATATTCATTGATTTTTGCCATTGAAAAACGTCCAGAAATGTTTGAAGCTACTGACTGAATGAAAGGAGCTGGCATCTCACTCTCTTTGAATCTTCTTTATCATGCTAGGATTAACAGGAAAAAGCTAAAAATTTCAGAATTGCACCGTGCAATGTGGAGATATTACTGTTTGTGCATTTACAATATTCATTGATTTTTGCCATTGAAAAACGTCCAGAAATGTTTGAAGCTACTGACTGAATGAAAGGAGCTGGCATCTCACTCTCTTTGAATCTTCTTTATCATGCTAGGATTAACAGGAAAAAGCTAAAAATTTCAGAATTGCACCGTGCAATGTGGAGATATTACTGTTTGTGCATTTACAATATTCATTGATTTTTGCCATTGAAAAACGTCCAGAAATGTTTGAAGCTACTGACTGAATGAAAGGAGCTGGCATCTCACTCTCTTTGAATCTTCTTTATCATGCTAGGATTAACAGGAAAAAGCTAAAAATTTCAGAATTGCACCGTGCAATGTGGAGATATTACTGTTTGTGCATTTACAATATTCATTGATTTTTGCCATTGAAAAACATGTTTTTCATATACCAGAAATGTTTGAAGCTACTGACTGAATGAAAGGAGCTGGCATCTCACTCTCTTTGAATCTTCTTTATCATGCTAGGATTAACAGGAAAAAGCAAAAAATTTCAGAATTGCACCGTGCAATGTGGAGATATTACTGTTTGTGCATTTACAATATTCATTGATTTTTGCCATTGAAAAACGTCCAGAAATGTTTGAAGCTACTGACTGAATGAAAGGAGCTGGCATCTCACTCTCTTTGAATCTTCTTTATCATGCTAGGATTAACAGGAAAAAGCTAAAAATTTCAGAATTGCACCGTGCAATGTTGAGATATTACTGTTTGTGCATTTACAATATTCATTGATTTTTGCCATTGAAAAACATGTTTTTCATATACCAGAAATGTTTGAAGCTACTGACTGAATGAAAGGAGCTGGCATCTCACTCTCTTTGAATCTTCTTTATCATGCTAGGATTAACAGGAAAAAGCTAAAAATTTCAGAATTGCACCGTGCAATGTGGAGATATTACTGTTTGTGCATTTACAATATTCATTGATTTTTGCCATTGAAAAACATGTTTTTCATATACCAGAAATGTTTGAAGCTACTGACTGAATGAAAGGAGCTGGCATCTCACTCTCTTTGAATCTTCTTTATCATGCTAGGATTAACAGGAAAAAGCTAAAAATTTCAGAATTGCACCGTGCAATGTGGAGATATTACTGTTTGTGCATTTACAATATTCATTGATTTTTGCCATTGAAAAACATGTTTTTCATATACCAGAAATGTTTGAAGCTACTGACTGAATGAAAGGAGCTGGCATCTCACTCTCTTTGAATCTTCTTTATCATGCTAGGATTAACAGGAAAAAGCTAAAAATTTCAGAATTGCACCGTGCAATGTGGAGATATTACTGTTTGTGCATTTACAATATTCATTGATTTTTGCCATTGAAAAACGTCCAGAAATGTTTGAAGCTACTGACTGAATGAAAGGAGCTGGCATCTCACTCTCTTTGAATCTTCTTTATCATGCTAGGATTAACAGGAAAAAGCTAAAAATTTCAGAATTGCACCGTGCAATGTGGAGATATTACTGTTTGTGCATTTACAATATTCATTGATTTTTGCCATTGAAAAACGTCCAGAAATGTTTGAAGCTACTGACTGAATGAAAGGAGCTGGCATCTCACTCTCTTTGAATCTTCTTTATCATGCTAGGATTAACAGGAAAAAGCTAAAAATTTCAGAATTGCACCGTGCAATGTGGAGATATTACTGTTTGTGCATTTACAATATTCATTGATTTTTGCCATTGAAAAACGTCCAGAAATGTTTGAAGCTACTGACTGAATGAAAGGAGCTGGCATCTCACTCTCTTTGAATCTTCTTTATCATGCTAGGATTAACAGGAAAAAGCTAAAAATTTCAGAATTGCACCGTGCAATGTGGAGATATTACTGTTTGTGCATTTACAATATTCATTGATTTTTGCCATTGAAAAACGTCCAGAAATGTTTGAAGCTACTGACTGAATGAAAGGAGCTGGCATCTCACTCTCTTTGAATCTTCTTTATCATGCTAGGATTAACAGGAAAAAGCTAAAAATTTCAGAATTGCACCGTGCAATGTGGAGATATTACTGTTTGTGCATTTACAATATTCATTGATTTTTGCCATTGAAAAACATGTTTTTCATATACCAGAAATGTTTGAAGCTACTGACTGAATGAAAGGAGCTGGCATCTCACTCTCTTTGAATCTTCTTTATCATGCTAGGATTAACAGGAAAAAGCTAAAAATTTCAGAATTGCACCGTGCAATGTGGAGATATTACTGTTTGTGCATTTACAATATTCATTGATTTTTGCCATTGAAAAACGTCCAGAAATGTTTGAAGCTACTGACTGAATGAAAGGAGCTGGCATCTCACTCTCTTTGAATCTTCTTTATCATGCTAGGATTAACAGGAAAAAGCTAAAAATTTCAGAATTGCACCGTGCAATGTGGAGATATTACTGTTTGTGCATTTACAATATTCATTGATTTTTGCCATTGAAAAACGTCCAGAAATGTTTGAAGCTACTGACTGAATGAAAGGAGCTGGCATCTCACTCTCTTTGAATCTTCTTTATCATGCTAGGATTAACAGGAAAAAGCTAAAAATTTCAGAATTGCACCGTGCAATGTGGAGATATTACTGTTTGTGCATTTACAATATTCATTGATTTTTGCCATTGAAAAACGTCCAGAAATGTTTGAAGCTACTGACTGAATGAAAGGAGCTGGCATCTCACTCTCTTTGAATCTTCTTTATCATGCTAGGATTAACAGGAAAAAGCTAAAAATTTCAGAATTGCACCGTGCAATGTGGAGATATTACTGTTTGTGCATTTACAATATTCATTGATTTTTGCCATTGAAAAACGTCCAGAAATGTTTGAAGCTACTGACTGAATGAAAGGAGCTGGCATCTCACTCTCTTTGAATCTTCTTTATCATGCTAGGATTAACAGGAAAAAGCTAAAAATTTCAGAATTGCACCGTGCAATGTGGAGATATTACTGTTTGTGCATTTACAATATTCATTGATTTTTGCCATTGAAAAACGTCCAGAAATGTTTGAAGCTACTGACTGAATGAAAAGAGCTGGCATCTCACTCTCTTTGAATCTTCTTTATCATGCTAGGATTAACAGGAAAAAGCTAAAAATTTCAGAATTGCACCGTGCAATGTGGAGATATTACTGTTTGTGCATTTACAATATTCATTGATTTTTGCCATTGAAAAACATGTTTTTCATATACCAGAAATGTTTGAAGCTACTGACTGAATGAAAGGAGCTGGCATCTCACTCTCTTTGAATCTTCTTTATCATGCTAGGATTAGCAGGAAAAAGCAAAAAATTTCAGAATTGCACCGTGCAATGTGGAGATATTACTGTTTGTGCATTTACAATATTCATTGATTTTTGCCATTGAAAAACGTCCAGAAATGTTTGAAGCTACTGACTGAATGAAAGGAGCTGGCATCTCACTCTCTTTGAATCTTCTTTATCATGCTAGGATTAACAGGAAAAAGCTAAAAATTTCAGAATTGCACCGTGCAATGTGGAGATATTACTGTTTGTGCATTTACAATATTCATTGATTTTTGCCATTGAAAAACATGTTTTTCATATACCAGAAATGTTTGAAGCTACTGACTGAATGAAAGGAGCTGGCATCTCACTCTCTTTGAATCTTCTTTATCATGCTAGGATTAACAGGAAAAAGCTAAAAATTTCAGAATTGCACCGTGCAATGTGGAGATATTACTGTTTGTGCATTTACAATATTCATTGATTTTTGCCATTGAAAAACATGTTTTTCATATACCAGAAATGTTTGAAGCTACTGACTGAATGAAAGGAGCTGGCATCTCACTCTCTTTGAATCTTCTTTATCATGCTAGGATTAACAGGAAAAAGCTAAAAATTTCAGAATTGCACCGTGCAATGTGGAGATATTACTGTTTGTGCATTTACAATATTCATTGATTTTTGCCATTGAAAAACATGTTTTTCATATACCAGAAATGTTTGAAGCTACTGACTGAATGAAAGGAGCTGGCATCTCACTCTCTTTGAATCTTCTTTATCATGCTAGGATTAGCAGGAAAAAGCTAAAAATTTCAGAATTGCACCGTGCAATGTGGAGATATTACTGTTTGTGCATTTACAATATTCATTGATTTTTGCCATTGAAAAACATGTTTTTCATATACCAGAAATGTTTGAAGCTACTGACTGAATGAAAGGAGCTGGCATCTCACTCTCTTTGAATCTTCTTTATCATGCTAGGATTAACAGGAAAAAGCTAAAAATTTCAGAATTGCACCGTGCAATGTGGAGATATTACTGTTTGTGCATTTACAATATTCATTGATTTTTGCCATTGAAAAACGTCCAGAAATGTTTGAAGCTACTGACTGAATGAAAGGAGCTGGCATCTCACTCTCTTTGAATCTTCTTTATCATGCTAGGATTAGCAGGAAAAAGCTAAAAATTTCAGAATTGCACCGTGCAATGTGGAGATATTACTGTTTGTGCATTTACAATATTCATTGATTTTTGCCATTGAAAAACGTCCAGAAATGTTTGAAGCTACTGACTGAATGAAAGGAGCTGGCATCTCACTCTCTTTGAATCTTCTTTATCATGCTAGGATTAACAGGAAAAAGCTAAAAATTTCAGAATTGCACAGTGCAATGTGGAGATATTACTGTTTGTGCATTTACAATATTCATTGATTTTTGCCATTGAAAAACATGTTTTTCATATACCAGAAATGTTTGAAGCTACTGACTGAATGAAAGGAGCTGGCATCTCACTCTCTTTGAATCTTCTTTATCATGCTAGGATTAACAGGAAAAAGCTAAAAATTTCAGAATTGCACCGTGCAATGTGGAGATATTACTGTTTGTGCATTTACAATATTCATTGATTTTTGCCATTGAAAAACATGTTTTTCATATACCAGAAATGTTTGAAGCTACTGACTGAATGAAAGGAGCTGGCATCTCACTCTCTTTGAATCTTCTTTATCATGCTAGGATTAACAGGAAAAAGCTAAAAATTTCAGAATTGCACCGTGCAATGTGGAGATATTACTGTTTGTGCATTTACAATATTCATTGATTTTTGCCATTGAAAAACGTTTTTCAACCAGAAATGTTTGAAGCTACTGACTGAATGAAAGGAGCTGGCATCTCACTCTCTTTGAATCTTCTTTATCATGCAAGGATTAACAGGAAAAAGCTAAAAATTTCAGAATTGCACTGTGCAATGTGGAGATATTACTGTTTGTGCATTTACAATATTCATTGATTTTTGCCATTGAAAAACGTCCAGAAATGTTTGAAGCTACTGACTGAATGAAAGGAGCTGGCATCTCACTCTCTTTGAATCTTCTTTATCATGCTAGGATTAACAGGAAAAAGCTAAAAATTTCAGAATTGCACTGTGCAATGTGGAGATATTACTGTTTGTGCATTTACAATATTCATGATTTTTTGCCATTGAAAAAACGTCAATGAATATTGTAAATGCACAAACAGTAATATCTCCACATTGCACGGTGCAATTCTGAAATTTTTAGCTTTTTCCTGTTAATCTAGCATGATAAAGAAGATTCAAAGAGAGTGAGATGCCAGCTCCTTTCATTCAGTCAGTAGCTTCAAACATTTCTGGACGTTTTTCAATGGCAAAAATCAATGAATATTGTAAATGCACAAACAGTAATATCTCCACATTGCACAGTGCAATTCTGAAATTTTTAGCTTTTTCCTGTTAATCCTTGCATGATAAAGAAGATTCAAAGAGAGTGAGATGCCAGCTCCTTTCATTCAGTCAGTAGCTTCAAACATTTCTGGACGTTTTTCAATGGCAAAAATCAATGAATATTGTAAATGCACAAACAGTAATATCTCCACATTGCACGGTGCAATTCTGAAATTTTTAGCTTTTTCCTGTTAATCCTAGCATGATAAAGAAGATTCAAAGAGAGTGAGATGCCAGCTCCTTTCATTCAGTCAGTAGCTTCAAACATTTCTGGTATATGAAAAACATGTTTTTCAATGGCAAAAATCAATGAATATTGTAAATGCACAAACAGTAATATCTCCACATTGCACGGTGCAATTCTGAAATTTTTAGCTTTTTCCTGTTAATCCTAGCATGATAAAGAAGATTCAAAGAGAGTGAGATGCCAGCTCCTTTCATTCAGTCAGTAGCTTCAAACATTTCTGGTATATGAAAAACATGTTTTCAATGGCAAAAATCAATGAATATTGTAAATGCACAAACAGTAATATCTCCACATTGCACTGTGCAATTCTGAAATTTTTAGCTTTTTCCTGTTAATCCTAGCATGATAAAGAAGATTCAAAGAGAGTGAGATGCCAGCTCCTTTCATTCAGTCAGTAGCTTCAAACATTTCTGGACGTTTTTCAATGGCAAAAATCAATGAATATTGTAAATGCACAAACAGTAATATCTCCACATTGCACGGTGCAATTCTGAATTTTTAGCTTTTTCCTGCTAATCCTAGCATGATAAAGAAGATTCAAAGAGAGTGAGATGCCAGCTCCTTTCATTCAGTCAGTAGCTTCAAACATTTCTGGACGTTTTTCAATGGCAAAAATCAATGAATATTGTAAATGCACAAACAGTAATATCTCCACATTGCACGGTGCAATTCTGAAATTTTTAGCTTTTTCCTGTTAATCCTAGCATGATAAAGAAGATTCAAAGAGAGTGAGATGCCAGCTCCTTTCATTCAGTCAGTAGCTTCAAACATTTCTGGTATATGAAAAACATGTTTTTCAATGGCAAAAATCAATGAATATTGTAAATGCACAAACAGTAATATCTCCACATTGCACGGTGCAATTCTGAAATTTTTAGCTTTTTTCCTGCTAATCCTAGCATGATAAAGAAGATTCAAAGAGAGTGAGATGCCAGCTCCTTTCATTCAGTCAGTAGCTTCAAACATTTCTGGTATATGAAAAACATGTTTTTCAATGGCAAAAATCAATGAATATTGTAAATGCACAAACAGTAATATCTCCACATTGCACGGTGCAATTCTGAAATTTTTAGCTTTTTCCTGTTAATCCTAGCATGATAAAGAAGATTCAAAGAGAGTGAGATGCCAGCTCCTTTCATTCAGTCAGTAGCTTCAAACATTTCTGGTATATGAAAAACATGTTTTTCAATGGCAAAAATCAATGAATATTGTAAATGCACAAACAGTAATATCTCCACATTGCACGGTGCAATTCTGAAATTTTTAGCTTTTTCCTGTTAATCCTAGCATGATAAAGAAGATTCAAAGAGAGTGAGATGCCAGCTCCTTTCATTCAGTCAGTAGCTTCAAACATTTCTGGTATATGAAAAACATGTTTTTCAATGGCAAAAATCAATGAATATTGTAAATGCACAAACAGTAATATCTCCACATTGCACGGTGCAATTCTGAAATTTTTAGCTTTTTCCTGTTAATCCTAGCATGATAAAGAAGATTCAAAGAGAGTGAGATGCCAGCTCCTTTCATTCAGTCAGTAGCTTCAAACATTTCTGGAACGTTTTTCAATGGCAAAAATCAATGAATATTGTAAATGCACAAACAGTAATATCTCCACATTGCACGGTGCAATTCTGAAATTTTTTGCTTTTTCCTGCTAATCCTAGCATGATAAAGAAGATTCAAAGAGAGTGAGATGCCAGCTCCTTTCATTCAGTCAGTAGCTTCAAACATTTCTGGTATATGAAAAAACATGTTTTTCAATGGCAAAAATCAATGAATATTGTAAATGCACAAACAGTAATATCTCCACATTGCACGGTGCAATTCTGAAATTTTTAGCTTTTTCCTGTTAATCCTAGCATGATAAAGAAGATTCAAAGAGAGTGAGATGCCAGCTCTTTTCATTCAGTCAGTAGCTTCAAACATTTCTGGACGTTTTTCAATGGCAAAAATCAATGAATATTGTAAATGCACAAACAGTAATATCTCCACATTGCACGGTGCAATTCTGAAATTTTTAGCTTTTTCCTGTTAATCCTAGCATGATAAAGAAGATTCAAAGAGAGTGAGATGCCAGCTCCTTTCATTCAGTCAGTAGCTTCAAACATTTCTGGACGTTTTTCAATGGCAAAAATCAATGAATATTGTAAATGCACAAACAGTAATATCTCCACATTGCACGGTGCAATTCTGAAATTTTTAGCTTTTTCCTGTTAATCCTAGCATGATAAAGAAGATTCAAAGAGAGTGAGATGCCAGCTCCTTTCATTCAGTCAGTAGCTTCAAACATTTCTGGACGTTTTTCAATGGCAAAAATCAATGAATATTGTAAATGCACAAACAGTAATATCTCCACATTGCACGGTGCAATTCTGAAATTTTTAGCTTTTTCCTGTTAATCCTAGCATGATAAAGAAGATTCAAAGAGAGTGAGATGCCAGCTCCTTTCATTCAGTCAGTAGCTTCAAACATTTCTGGACGTTTTTCAATGGCAAAAATCAATGAATATTGTAAATGCACAAACAGTAATATCTCCACATTGCACGGTGCAATTCTGAAATTTTTAGCTTTTTCCTGTTAATCCTAGCATGATAAAGAAGATTCAAAGAGAGTGAGATGCCAGCTCCTTTCATTCAGTCAGTAGCTTCAAACATTTCTGGACGTTTTTCAATGGCAAAAATCAATGAATATTGTAAATGCACAAACAGTAATATCTCCACATTGCACGGTGCAATTCTGAAATTTTTAGCTTTTTCCTGTTAATCCTAGCATGATAAAGAAGATTCAAAGAGAGTGAGATGCCAGCTCCTTTCATTCAGTCAGTAGCTTCAAACATTTCTGGTATATGAAAAACATGTTTTTCAATGGCAAAAATCAATGAATATTGTAAATGCACAAACAGTAATATCTCCACATTGCACGGTGCAATTCTGAAATTTTTAGCTTTTTCCTGTTAATCCTAGCATGATAAAGAAGATTCAAAGAGAGTGAGATGCCAGCTCCTTTCATTCAGTCAGTAGCTTCAAACATTTCTGGACGTTTTTCAATGGCAAAAATCAATGAATATTGTAAATGCACAAACAGTAATATCTCCACATTGCACGGTGCAATTCTGAAATTTTTAGCTTTTTCCTGTTAATCCTAGCATGATAAAGAAGATTCAAAGAGAGTGAGATGCCAGCTCCTTTCATTCAGTCAGTAGCTTCAAACATTTCTGGACGTTTTTCAATGGCAAAAATCAATGAATATTGTAAATGCACAAACAGTAATATCTCCACATTGCACGGTGCAATTCTGAAATTTTTAGCTTTTTCCTGTTAATCCTAGCATGATAAAGAAGATTCAAAGAGAGTGAGATGCCAGCTCCTTTCATTCAGTCAGTAGCTTCAAACATTTCTGGACGTTTTTCAATGGCAAAAATCAATGAATATTGTAAATGCACAAACAGTAATATCTCCACATTGCACGGTGCAATTCTGAAATTTTTAGCTTTTTCCTGTTAATCCTAGCATGATAAAGAAGATTCAAAGAGAGTGAGATGCCAGCTCCTTTCATTCAGTCAGTAGCTTCAAACATTTCTGGACGTTTTTCAATGGCAAAAATCAATGAATATTGTAAATGCACAAACAGTAATATCTCCACATTGCACGGTGCAATTCTGAAATTTTTAGCTTTTTCCTGTTAATCCTAGCATGATAAAGAAGATTCAAAGAGAGTGAGATGCCAGCTCCTTTCATTCAGTCAGTAGCTTCAAACATTTCTGGTATATGAAAAACATGTTTTTCAATGGCAAAAATCAATGAATATTGTAAATGCACAAACAGTAATATCTCCACATTGCACGGTGCAATTCTGAAATTTTTAGCTTTTTCCTGTTAATCCTAGCATGATAAAGAAGATTCAAAGAGAGTGAGATGCCAGCTCCTTTCATTCAGTCAGTAGCTTCAAACATTTCTGGTATATGAAAAACATGTTTTTCAATGGCAAAAATCAATGAATATTGTAAATGCACAAACAGTAATATCTCCACATTGCACGGTGCAATTCTGAAATTTTTAGCTTTTTCCTGTTAATCCTAGCATGATAAAGAAGATTCAAAGAGAGTGAGATGCCAGCTCCTTTCATTCAGTCAGTAGCTTCAAACATTTCTGGTATATGAAAAACATGTTTTTCAATGGCAAAAATCAATGAATATTGTAAATGCACAAACAGTAATATCTCAACATTGCACGGTGCAATTCTGAAATTTTTAGCTTTTTCCTGTTAATCCTAGCATGATAAAGAAGATTCAAAGAGAGTGAGATGCCAGCTCCTTTCATTCAGTCAGTAGCTTCAAACATTTCTGGACGTTTTTCAATGGCAAAAATCAATGAATATTGTAAATGCACAAACAGTAATATCTCCACATTGCACGGTGCAATTCTGAAATTTTTTGCTTTTCCTGTTAATCCTAGCATGATAAAGAAGATTCAAAGAGAGTGAGATGCCAGCTCCTTTCATTCAGTCAGTAGCTTCAAACATTTCTGGTATATGAAAAACATGTTTTTCAATGGCAAAAATCAATGAATATTGTAAATGCACAAACAGTAATATCTCCACATTGCACGGTGCAATTCTGAAATTTTTAGCTTTTTCCTGTTAATCCTAGCATGATAAAGAAGATTCAAAGAGAGTGAGATGCCAGCTCCTTTCATTCAGTCAGTAGCTTCAAACATTTCTGGACGTTTTTCAATGGCAAAAATCAATGAATATTGTAAATGCACAAACAGTAATATCTCCACATTGCACGGTGCAATTCTGAAATTTTTAGCTTTTTCCTGTTAATCCTAGCATGATAAAGAAGATTCAAAGAGAGTGAGATGCCAGCTCCTTTCATTCAGTCAGTAGCTTCAAACATTTCTGGACGTTTTTCAATGGCAAAAATCAATGAATATTGTAAATGCACAAACAGTAATATCTCCACATTGCACGGTGCAATTCTGAAATTTTTAGCTTTTTCCTGTTAATCCTAGCATGATAAAGAAGATTCAAAGAGAGTGAGATGCCAGCTCCTTTCATTCAGTCAGTAGCTTCAAACATTTCTGGACGTTTTTCAATGGCAAAAATCAATGAATATTGTAAATGCACAAACAGTAATATCTCCACATTGCACGGTGCAATTCTGAAATTTTTAGCTTTTTCCTGTTAATCCTAGCATGATAAAGAAGATTCAAAGAGAGTGAGATGCCAGCTCCTTTCATTCAGTCAGTAGCTTCAAACATTTCTGGACGTTTTTCAATGGCAAAAATCAATGAATATTGTAAATGCACAAACAGTAATATCTCCACATTGCACGGTGCAATTCTGAAATTTTTAGCTTTTTCCTGTTAATCCTAGCATGATAAAGAAGATTCAAAGAGAGTGAGATGCCAGCTCCTTTCATTCAGTCAGTAGCTTCAAACATTTCTGGTATATGAAAAACATGTTTTTCAATGGCAAAAATCAATGAATATTGTAAATGCACAAACAGTAATATCTCCACATTGCACGGTGCAATTCTGAAATTTTTAGCTTTTTCCTGTTAATCCTAGCATGATAAAGAAGATTCAAAGAGAGTGAGATGCCAGCTCCTTTCATTCAGTCAGTAGCTTCAAACATTTCTGGTATATGAAAAACATGTTTTTCAATGGCAAAAATCAATGAATATTGTAAATGCACAAACAGTAATATCTCCACATTGCACGGTGCAATTCTGAAATTTTTAGCTTTTTCCTGTTAATCCTAGCATGATAAAGAAGATTCAAAGAGAGTGAGATGCCAGCTCCTTTCATTCAGTCAGTAGCTTCAATCATTTCTGGTATATGAATAACATGATGTTTTTCAATGGCAAAAATCAATGAATATTGTAAATGCACAAACAGTAATTTCTCCGCATTGCAAGTTGCAATTCTGAAATTTTTTGCTTTTTCCTGCTCCTCTTAGCATGATAAAGAAGATTCAAAGAGAGTGAGATGCCAGCTCCTTTCATTCAGTCAGTAGCTTCAATCATTTCTGGACGTTTTTCAATGGCAAAAATCAATGAATATTGTAAATGCACAAACAGTAATTTCTCCGCATTGCAAGGTGCAATTCTGAAATTTTTTGCTTTTTCCTGCTCCTCTTAGCATGATAAAGAAGATTCAAAGAGAGTGAGATGCCAGCTCCTTTCATTCAGTCAGTAGCTTCAATCATTTCTGGACGTTTTTCAATGGCAAAAATCAATGAATATTGTAAATGCACAAACAGTAATTTCTCCGCATTGCAAGGTGCAATTCTGAAATTTTTTGCTTTTTCCTGCTCCTCTTAGCATGATAAAGAAGATTCAAAGAGAGTGAGATGCCAGCTCCTTTCATTCAGTCAGTAGCTTCAAACATTTCTGGTATATGAATAACATGATGTTTTTCAATGGCAAAAATCAATGAATATTGTAAAAGCACAAACAGTAATTTCTCCGCATTGCAAGGTGCAATTCTGAAATTTTTTGCTTTTTCCTGCTCCTCTTAGCATGATAAAGAAGATTCAAAGAGAGTGAGATGCCAGCTCCTTTCATTCAGTCAGTAGCTTCAATCATTTCTGGACGTTTTTCAATGGCAAAAATCAATGAATATTGTAAATGCACAAACAGTAATTTCTCCGCATTGCAAGGTGCAATTCTGAAATTTTTTGCATTTTCCTGCTCCTCTTAGCATGATAAAGAAGATTCAAAGAGAGTGAGATGCCAGCTCCTTTCATTCAGTCAGTAGCTTCAATCATTTCTGGTATATGAATAACATGATGTTTTTCAATGGCAAAAATCAATGAATATTGTAAATGCACAAACAGTAATTTCTCCACATTGCAAGGTGCAATTCTGAAATTTTTTGCTTTTTCCTGCTCCTCTTAGCATGATAAAGAAGATTCAAAGAGAGTGAAATGCCAGCTCCTTTCATTCAGTCAGTAGCTTCAATCATTTCTGGACGTTT
Source organism: Phyllobates terribilis (assembly GCF_046119375.1). Taxonomy (NCBI): domain Eukaryota; kingdom Metazoa; phylum Chordata; class Amphibia; order Anura; family Dendrobatidae; genus Phyllobates; species Phyllobates terribilis. The sequence goes on along the minus strand of NW_027363767.1, from coordinate 10,740 downwards.
TTCAATGGCAAAAATCAATGAATATTGTAAATGCACAAACAGTAATTTCTCCGCATTGCAAGGTGCAATTCTGAAATTTTTTGCTTTTTCCTGCTCCTCTTAGCATGATAAAGAAGATTCAAAGAGAGCGAGATGCCAGCTCCTTTCATTCAGTCAGTAGCTTCAATCATTTCTGGTATATGAATAACATGATGTTTTTCAATGGCAAAAATCAATGAATATTGTAAATGCACAAACAGTAATTTCTCCGCATTGCAAGGTGCAATTCTGAAATTTTTTGCTTTTTCCTGCTCCTCTTAGCATGATAAAGAAGATTCAAAGAGAGTGAGATGCCAGCTCCTTTCATTCAGTCAGTAGCTTCAATCATTTCTGGACGTTTTTCAATGGCAAAAATCAATGAATATTGTAAATGCACAAACAGTAATTTCTCCGCATTGCAAGGTGCAATTCTGAAATTTTTTGCTTTTTCCTGCTCCTCTTAGCATGATAAAGAAGATTCAAAGAGAGTGAGATGCCAGCTCCTTTCATTCAGTCAGTAGCTTCAAACATTTCTGGTATATGAATAACATGATGTTTTTCAATGGCAAAAATCAATGAATATTGTAAATGCACAACAGTAATTTCTCCGCATTGCAAGGTGCAATTCTGAAATTTTTGCTTTTTCCTGCTCCTCTTAGCATGATAAAGAAGATTCAAAGAGAGTGAGATGCCAGCTCCTTTCATTCAGTCAGTAGCTTCAATCATTTCTGGACGTTTTTCAATGGCAAAAATCAATGAATATTGTAAATGCACAAACAGTAATTTCTCCGCATTGCAAGGTGCAATTCTGAAATTTTTTGCTTTTTCCTGCTCCTCTTAGCATGATAAAGAAGATTCAAAGAGAGTGAGATGCCAGCTCCTTTCATTCAGTCAGTAGCTTCAATCATTTCTGGACGTTTTTCAATGGCAAAAATCAATGAATATTGTAAATGCACAAACAGTAATTTCTCCGCATTGCAAGGTGCAATTCTGAAATTTTTTGCTTTTTCCTGCTCCTCTTAGCATGATAAAGAAGATTCAAAGAGAGTGAGATGCCAGCTCCTTTCATTCAGTCAGTAGCTTCAATCATTTCTGGTATATGAATAACATGATGTTTTTCAATGGCAAAAATCAATGAATATTGTAAATGCACAAACAGTAATTTCTCCGCATTGCAAGGTGCAATTCTGAAATTTTTTGCTTTTTCCTGCTCCTCTTAGCATGATAAAGAAGATTCAAAGAGAGTGAGATGCCAGCTCCTTTCATTCAGTCAGCAGCTTCAATCATTTCTGGACATTTTTCAATGGCAAAAATCAATGAATATTGTAAAATGCACAAACAGTAATTTCTCCGCATTGCAAGGTGCAATTCTGAAATTTTTTGCTTTTTCCTGCTCCTCTTAGCATGATAAAGAAGATTCAAAGAGAGTGAGATGCCAGCTCCTTTCATTCAGTCAGTAGCTTCAAACATTTCTGGTATATGAATAACATGATGTTTTTCAATGGCAAAAATCAATGAATATTGTAAAAGCACAAACAGTAATTTCTCCGCATTGCAAGGTGCAATTCTGAAATTTTTGCTTTTTCCTGCTCCTCTTAGCATGATAAAGAAGATTCAAAGAGAGTGAGATGCCAGCTCCTTTCATTCAGTCAGTAGCTTCAATCATTTCTGGACGTTTTTCAATGGCAAAAATCAATGAATATTGTAAATGCACAAACAGTAATTTCTCCGCATTGCAAGGTGCAATTCTGAAATTTTTTGCTTTTTCCTGCTCCTCTTAGCATGATAAAGAAGATTCAAAGAGAGTGAGATGCCAGCTCCTTTCATTCAGTCAGTAGCTTCAATCATTTCTGGTATATGAATAACATGATGTTTTTCAATGGCAAAAATCAATGAATATTGTGAATGCACAAACAGTAATTTCTCCGCATTGCAAGTTGCAATTCTGAAATTTTTTGCTTTTTCCTGCTCCTCTTAGCATGATAAAGAAGATTCAAAGAGAGTGAGATGCCAGCTCCTTTCATTCAGTCAGTAGCTTCAATTATTTCTGGACGTTTTTCAATGGCAAAAATCAATGAATATTGTAAATGCACAAACAGTAATTTCTCCGCATTGCAAGGTGCAATTCTGAAATTTTTTGCTTTTTCCTGCTCCTCTTAGCATGATAAAGAAGATTCAAAGAGAGTGAGATGCCAGCTCCTTTCATTCAGTCAGTTGCTTCAATCATTTCTGGACGTTTTTCAATGGCAAAAATCAATGAATATTGTAAATGCACAAACAGTAATTTCTCCGCATTGCAAGGTGCAATTCTGAAATTTTTTGCTTTTTCCTGCTCCTCTTAGCATGATAAAGAAGATTCAAAGAGAGTGAGATGCCAGCTCCTTTCATTCAGTCAGTAGCTTCAATCATTTCTGAATAACATGACGTTTTTCAATGGCAAAAATCAATGAATATTGTAAATGCACAAACAGTAATTTCTCCGCATTGCAAGGTGCAATTCTGAAATTTTTTGCTTTTTCCTGCTCCTCTTTGCATGATAAAGAAGATTCAAAGAGAGTGAGATGCCAGCTCCTTTCATTCAGTCAGTAGCTTCAATCATTTCTGGTATATGAATAACATGATGTTTTTCAATGGCAAAAATCAATGAATATTGTAAATGCACAAACAGTAATTTCTCCGCATTGCAAGGTGCAATTCTGAAATTTTTGGCTTTTTCCTGCTCCTCTTAGCATGATAAAGAAGATTCAAAGAGAGTGAGATGCCAGCTCCTTTCATTCAGTCAGTAGCTTCAATCATTTCTGGATGTTTTCAATGGCAAAAATCAATGAATATTGTAAATGCACAAACAGTAATTTCTCCGCATTGCAAGGTGCAATTCTGAAATTTCTTGCATTTTCCTGCTCCTCTTAGCATGATAAAGAAGATTCAAAGAGAGTGAGATGCCAGCTCCTTTCATTCAGTCAGTAGCTTCAATCATTTCTGGACGTTTTTCAATGGCAAAAATCAATGAATATTGTAAATGCACAAACAGTAATTTCTCCGCATTGCAAGGTGCAATTCTGAAATTTTTTGCTTTTTCCTGCTCCTCTTAGCATGATAAAGAAGATTCAAAGAGAGTGAGATGCCAGCTCCTTTCATTCAGTCAGTAGCTTCAAACATTTCTGGTATATGAATAACATGATGTTTTTCAATGGCAAAAATCAATGAATATTGTAAATGCACAAACAGTAATTTCTCCGCATTGCAAGGTGCAATTCTGAAATTTTTTGCTTTTTCCTGCTCCTCTTAGCATGATAAAGAAGATTCAAAGAGAGTGAGATGCCAGCTCCTTTCATTCAGTCAGTAGCTTCAATCATTTCTGGACGTTTTTCAATGGCAAAAATCAATGAATATTGTAAATGCACAAACAGTAATTTCTCCGCATTGCAAGGTGCAATTCTGAAATTTTTTGCTTTTCCTGCTCCTCTTAGCATGATAAAGAAGATTCAAAGAGAGTGAGATGCCAGCTTCTTTCATTCAGTCAGTAGCTTCAAACATTTCTGGGATATGAATAACATGATGTTTTTCAATGGCAAAAATTAATGAATATTGTAAATGCACAAACAGTAATTTCTCCGCATTGCAAGGTGCAATTCTGAAATTTTTTGCTTTTTCCTGCTCCTCTTAGCATGATAAAGAAGATTCAAAGAGAGTGAGATGCCAGCTCCTTTCATTCAGTCAGTAGCTTCAATCATTTCTGGACGTTTTTCAATGGCAAAAATCAATGAATATTGTAAATGCACAAACAGTAATTTCTCCGCATTGCAAGGTGCAATTCTGAAATTTTTTGCTTTTTCCTGCTCCTCTTAGCATGATAAAGAAGATTCAAAGAGAGTGAGATGCCAGCTCCTTTCATTCAGTCAGTAGCTTCAATCATTTCTGGATGTTTTTCAATGGCAAAAATCAATGAATATTGTAAATGCACAAACAGTAATTTCTCCGCATTGCAAGGTGCAATTCTGAAATTTTTTGCTTTTTCCTGCTCCTCTTAGCATGATAAAGAAGATTCAAAGAGAGTGAGATGCCAGCTCCTTTCATTCAGTCAGTAGCTTCAATCATTTCTGGTATATGAATAACATGATGTTTTTCAATGGCAAAAATCAATGAATATTGTAAATGCACAAACAGTAATTTCTCCGCATTGCAAGTTGCAATTCTGAAATTTTTTGCTTTTTCCTGCTCCTCTTAGCATGATAAAGAAGATTCAAAGAGAGTGAGATGCCAGCTCCTTTCATTCAGTCAGTAGCTTCAATCATTTCTGGACGTTTTTCAATGGCAAAAATCAATGAATATTGTAAATGCACAAACAGTAATTTCTCCGCATTGCAAGGTGCAATTCTGAAATTTTTTGCTTTTTCCCTGCTCCTCTTAGCATGATAAAGAAGATTCAAAGAGAGTGAGATGCCAGCTCCTTTCATTCAGTCAGTAGCTTCAATCATTTCTGGACGTTTTTCAATGGCAAAAATCAATGAATATTGTAAATGCACAAACAGTAATTTCTCCGCATTGCAAGGTGCAATTCTGAAATTTTTTGCTTTTCCTGCTCCTCTTAGCATGATAAAGAAGATTCAAAGAGAGTGAGATGCCAGCTCCTTTCATTCAGTCAGTAGCTTCAAACATTTCTGGTATATGAATAACATGATGTTTTTCAATGGCAAAAATCAATGAATATTGTAAATGCACAAACAGTAATTTCTCCGCATTGCAAGGTGCAATTCTGAAATTTTTTGCTTTTTCCTGCTCCTCTTAGCATGATAAAGAAGATTCAAAGAGAGTGAGATGCCAGCTCCTTTCATTCAGTCAGTAGCTTCAATCATTTCTGGACGTTTTTTCAATGGCAAAAATCAATGAATATTGTAAATGCACAAACAGTAATTTCTCCGCATTGCAAGGTGCAATTCTGAAATTTTTTGCTTTTTCCTGCTCCTCTTAGCATGATAAAGAAGATTCAAAGAGAGTGAGATGCCAGCTCCTTTCATTCAGTCAGTAGCTTCAATCATTTCTGGTATATGAATAACATGATGTTTTTCAATGGCAAAAATCAATGAATATTGTAAATGCACAAACAGTAATTTCTCCACATTGCAAGGTGCAATTCTGAAATTTTTTGCTTTTTCCTGCTCCTCTTAGCATGATAAAGAAGATTCAAAGAGAGTGAGATGCCAGCTCCTTTCATTCAGTCAGTAGCTTCAATCTCTTCTGGACGTTTTTCAATGGCAAAAATCAATGAATATTGTAAATGCACAAACAGTAATTTCTCCGCATTGCAAGGTGCAATTCTGAAATTTTTTGCTTTTTCCTGCTCCTCTTAGCATGATAAAGAAGATTCAAAGAGAGCGAGATGCCAGCTCCTTTCATTCAGTCAGTAGCTTCAATCATTTCTGGTATATGAATAACATGATGTTTTTCAATGGCAAAAATCAATGAATATTGTAAATGCACAAACAGTAATTTCTCCGCATTGCAAGGTGCAATTCTGAAATTTTTTGCTTTTTCCTGCTCCTCTTAGCATGATAAAGAAGATTCAAAGAGAGTGAGATGCCAGCTCCTTTCATTCAGTCAGTAGCTTCAATCATTTCTGGACGTTTTTCAATGGCAAAAATCAATGAATATTGTAAATGCACAAACAGTAATTTCTCCGCATTGCAAGGTGCAATTCTGAAATTTTTTGCTTTTTCCTGCTCCTCTTAGCATGATAAAGAAGATTCAAAGAGAGTGAGATGCCAGCTCCTTTCATTCAGTCAGTAGCTTCAAACATTTCTGGTATATGAATAACATGATGTTTTTCAATGGCAAAAATCAATGAATATTGTAAATGCACAAACAGTAATTTCTCCGCATTGCAAGGTGCAATTCTGAAATTTTTGCTTTTTCCTGCTCCTCTTAGCATGGTAAAGAAGATTCAAAGAGAGTGAGATGCCAGCTCCTTTCATTCAGTCAGTAGCTTCAATCATTTCTGGACGTTTTTCAATGGCAAAAATCAATGAATATTGTAAATGCACAAACAGTAATTTCTCCGCATTGCAAGGTGCAATTCTGAAATTTTTTGCTTTTTCCTGCTCCTCTTAGCATGATAAAGAAGATTCAAAGAGAGTGAGATGCCAGCTCCTTTCATTCAGTCAGTAGCTTCAATCATTTCTGGATGTTTTTCAATGGCAAAAATCAATGAATATTGTAAATGCACAAACAGTAATTTCTCCGCATTGCAAGGTGCAATTCTGAAATTTTTTGCTTTTTCCTGCTCCTCTTAGCATGATAAAGAAGATTCAAAGAGAGTGAGATGCCAGCTCCTTTCATTCAGTCAGTAGCTTCAATCATTTCTGGTATATGAATAACATGATGTTTTTCAATGGCAAAAATCAATGAATATTGTAAATGCACAAACAGTAATTTCTCCGCATTGCAAGTTGCAATTCTGAAATTTTTTGCTTTTTCCTGCTCCTCTTAGCATGATAAAGAAGATTCAAAGAGAGTGAGATGCCAGCTCCTTTCATTCAGTCAGTAGCTTCAATCATTTCTGGACGTTTTTCAATGGCAAAAATCAATGAATATTGTAAATGCACAAACAGTAATTTCTCCGCATTGCAAGGTGCAATTCTGAAATTTTTTGCTTTTTCCTGCTCCTCTTAGCATGATAAAGAAGATTCAAAGAGAGTGAGATGCCAGCTCCTTTCATTCAGTCAGTAGCTTCAATCATTTCTGGTATATGAATAACATGATGTTTTTCAATGGCAAAAATCAATGAATATTGTAAATGCACAAACAGTAATTTCTCCACATTGCAAGGTGCAATTCTGAAATTTTTTGCTTTTTCCTGCTCCTCTTAGCATGATAAAGAAGATTCAAAGAGAGTGAGATGCCAGCTCCTTTCATTCAGTCAGTAGCTTCAATCTCTTCTGGACGTTTTTCAATGGCAAAAATCAATGAATATTGTAAATGCACAAACAGTAATTTCTCCGCATTGCAAGGTGCAATTCTGAAATTTTTTGCTTTTTCCTGCTCCTCTTAGCATGATAAAGAAGATTCAAAGAGAGCGAGATGCCAGCTCCTTTCATTCAGTCAGTAGCTTCAATCATTTCTGGTATATGAATAACATGATGTTTTTCAATGGCAAAAATCAATGAATATTGTAAATGCACAAACAGTAATTTCTCCGCATTGCAAGGTGCAATTCTGAAATTTTTTGCTTTTTCCTGCTCCTCTTAGCATGATAAAGAAGATTCAAAGAGAGTGAGATGCCAGCTCCTTTCATTCAGTCAGTAGCTTCAATCATTTCTGGACGTTTTTCAATGGCAAAAATCAATGAATATTGTAAATGCACAAACAGTAATTTCTCCGCATTGCAAGGTGCAATTCTGAAATTTTTTGCTTTTTCCTGCTCCTCTTAGCATGATAAAGAAGATTCAAAGAGAGTGAGATGCCAGCTCCTTTCATTCAGTCAGTAGCTTCAAACATTTCTGGTATATGAATAACATGATGTTTTTCAATGGCAAAAATCAATGAATATTGTAAATGCACAAACAGTAATTTCTCCGCATTGCAAGGTGCAATTCTGAAATTTTTTGCTTTTTCCTGCTCCTCTTAGCATGATAAAGAAGATTCAAAGAGAGTGAGATGCCAGCTCCTTTCATTCAGTCAGTAGCTTCAATCATTTCTGGACGTTTTTCAATGGCAAAAATCAATGAATATTGTAAATGCACAAACAGTAATTTCTCCGCATTGCAAGGTGCAATTCTGAAATTTTTTGCTTTTTCCTGCTCCTCTTAGCATGATAAAGAAGATTCAAAGAGAGTGAGATGCCAGCTCCTTTCATTCAGTCAGTAGCTTCAATCATTTCTGGACGTTTTTCAATGGCAAAAATCAATGAATATTGTAAATGCACAAACAGTAATTTCTTCGCATTGCAAGGTGCAATTCTGAAATTTTTGCTTTTTCCTGCTCCTCTTAGCATGATAAAGAAGATTCAAAGAGAGTGAGATGCCAGCTCCTTTCATTCAGTCAGTAGCTTCAATCATTTCTGGACGTTTTTCAATGGCAAAAATCAATGAATATTGTAAATGCACAAACAGTAATTTCTCCGCATTGCAAGGTGCAATTCTGAAATTTTTTGCTTTTTCCTGCTCCTCTTAGCATGATAAAGAAGATTCAAAGAGAGTGAGATGCCAGCTCCTTTCATTCAGTCAGTAGCTTCAATCATTTCTGGACGTTTTTCAATGGCAAAAATCAATGAATATTGTAAATGCACAAACAGTAATTTCTCCGCATTGCAAGGTGCAATTCTGAATTTTTTGCTTTTTCCTGCTCCTCTTAGCATGATAAAGAAGATTCAAAGAGAGTGAGATGCCAGCTCCTTTCATTCAGTCAGTAGCTTCAAACATTTCTGGTATATGAATAACATGATGTTTTTCAATGGCAAAAATCAATGAATATTGTAAATGCACAAACAGTAATTTCTCCGCATTGCAAGGTGCAATTCTGAAATTTTTTGCTTTTTCCTGCTCCTCTTAGCATGATAAAGAAGATTCAAAGAGAGTGAGATGCCAGCTCCTTTCATTCAGTCAGTAGCTTCAATCATTTCTGGACGTTTTTCAATGGCAAAAATCAATGAATATTGTAAATGCACAAACAGTAATTTCTCCGCATTGCAAGTTGCAATTCTGAAATTTTTTGATTTTTCCTGCTCCTCTTAGCATGATAAGGAAGATTCAAAGAGAGTGAGATGCCAGCTCCTTTCATTCAGTCAGTAGCTTCAATCATTTCTGGACGTTTTTCAATGGCAAAAATCAATGAATATTGTAAATGCACAAACAGTAATTTCTCCGCATTGCAAGGTGCAATTCTGAAATTTTTTGCTTTTTCCTGCTCCTCTTAGCATGATAAAGAAGATTCAAAGAGAGTGAGATGCCAGCTCCTTTCATTCAGTCAGTAGCTTCAATCATTTCTGGACGTTTTTCAATGGCAAAAATCAATGAATATTGTAAATGCACAAACAGTAATTTCTCCGCATTGCAAGGTGCAATTCTGAAATTTTTTGCTTTTTCCTGCTCCTCTTAGCATGATAAAGAAGATTCAAAGAGAGTGAGATGCCAGCTCCTTTCATTCAGTCAGTAGCTTCAAACATTTCTGGTATATGAATAACATGATGTTTTTCAATGGCAAAAATCAATGAATATTGTAAAAGCACAAACAGTAATTTCTCCGCATTGCAAGGTGCAATTCTGAATTTTTTGCTTTTTCCTGCTCCTCTTAGCATGATAAAGAAGATTCAAAGAGAGTGAGTTCATTCAGTCAGTAGCTTCAATCATTTCTGGACGTTTTTCAATGGCAAAAATCAATGAATATTGTAAATGCACAAACATAATTTCTCCGCATTACAAGGTGCAATTCTGAAATTTTTTGCTTTTTCCTGCTCCTCTTAGCATGATAAAGAAGATTCAAAGAGAGTGAGATGCCAGCTCCTTTCATTCAGTCAGTAGCTTCAATCATTTCTGGTATATGAATAACATGATGTTTTTCAATGGCAAAAATCAATGAATATTGTAAATGCACAAACAGTAATTTCTCCACATTGCAAGGTGCAATTCTGAAATTTTTTGCTTTTTCCTGCTCCTCTTAGCAAGATAAAGAAGATTCAAAGAGAATGAGATGCCAGCTCCTTTCATTCAGTCAGTAGCTTCAATCTCTTCTGGACGTTTTTCAATGGCAATATTGTAAATGCACAACAGTAATTTCTCCGCATTGCACGGTGCAATTCTGAAATTTTTTGCTTTTTCCTGCTCCTCTTAGCATGATAAAGAAGATTCAAAGAGAGCGAGATGCCAGCTCCTTTCATTCAGTCAGTAGCTTCAATCATTTCTGGTATATAAATAACATGATGTTTTTCAATGGCAAAAATCAATGAATATTGTAAATGCACAAACAGTAATTTCTCCGCATTGCAAGGTGCAATTCTGAAATTTTTTGCTTTTTCCTGCTCTCTTAGCATGATAAAGAAGATTCAAAGAGAGTGAGATCCAGCTCCTTTCATTCAGTCAGTAGCTTCAATCATTTCTGGACGTTTTTCAATGGCAAAAATTTTCTGCTCCTCTTAGCATGATAAAGAAGATTCAAAGAGAGTGAGATGCCAGCTCCTTTCATTCAGTCAGTAGCTTCAAACATTTCTGGTATATGAATAACATGATGTTTTTCAATGGCAAAATCAATGAATATTGTAAATGCACAAACAGTAATTTCTCCGCATTGCAAGGTGCAATTCTGAAATTTTTTGCTTTTTCCTGCTCCTCTTAGCATGATAAAGAAGATTCAAAGAGAGTGAGATGCCAGCTCCTTTCATTCAGTCAGTAGCTTCAATCATTTCTGGACGTTTTTCAATGGCAAAAATCAATGAATATTGTAAATGCACAAACAGTAATTTCTCCGCATTGCAAGGTGCAATTCTGAAATTTTTTGCTTTTTCCTGCTCCTCTTAGCATGATACGTTTTTCAATGGCAAAAATCAATGAATATTGTAAATGCACAAACAGTAATTTCTCCGCATTGCAAGGTGCAATTCTTCTTCAATCATTTCTGGTATATGAATAACATGATGTTTTTCAATGGCAAAAATCAATGAATATTGTAAATGCAACAAACAGTAATTTCTCCGCATTGCAAGTTGCAATTCTGAAATTTTTGCTTTTTCCT